>NW_026057585.1:77091547-77425748 GCF_023721935.1 Panthera uncia | reverse complement strand
CACACACACACACACACACGCACACACATACTGTAGACATATATAAAATAGGTATATATTTTTACCATGTCGATGCACAACTTTTATCAAAATATAAATGTTTAACGTGTAAATGGAGTAAACGCGATATCGTGATGCCCTCCTCTCGACCCCCCACCCCCGACGCCCGCCGGCCGCCCCAGCCCTGCGGCCCCGCTGTCCTACTCCTCGAGCCTCCCGCCCCTCGGAGCCGCCCCGCGGCGGCCAACCTAACAGCCAGGGTAGGTAAGGCGAGCGCGGAGGGCGGGTGCCTAGCAACCGGGGGCGCCGAACAGAGGCGCTTGGGACGCGAGGCGGAAGTGCGAACAGGGCTGGAGGTGAGAGGACTAGTAGCGGGGCGGGTAGGGGGGGGCTCGCACCCAAGCCGAGTTCCCTCCCTGTCCCCCGCCTCCTCCTTTCTCGATGCCTGCTCCTGGGTATTAATTCAAACCAAAGATGAACATACTGGGGGGGGGGGGGGGGGGCGGGGAGGAGGGCTAGGCTGGGACCTAGACAGACCCCAGCTCCTCCCAATCCGAGCCCTCACACACCCTCCCTTCCACCTCCCACAAAAGGCAGAGGTTGGAGGTGGGACGACCTTATGGGGGGGGAGCCAACACCCCCCCCCCCCCGGCCCGCCCCAACTCCCTAATGCCAACCTGTGTCCCCTGCAAAACTAAGTCGTCCTCTCCTTGGATGGAGAACAGGGCTTCTCCTCTTAGAGCCTCAGGGTCCTGGCCCAAAGCTGGGGCGAAAAAACAAAAGAAAGTTCCACACCACTTGGTTGCTGGAAGTAGGGGTGGAATAGATTAAGGGCTATTTTTCCTGCTAACGGCCCTCCCTCCACCAGCCCCACTAAGCACTTGGCAACACACACACACACACACACACACACACACACCCCGAAGGATTCCATTGTCCCCTTTCACCATTTTCCAGGACCTGCAGGGTCCAGGAGTTTGTGCCTGTGGATGGATGGATGGGTGGGAGGAAACTTGGTGAATGCCTCCCACAAAGCTAGTAGAGTCAAGGCTGTTCCCAAGCAGGGTTCCTGCAGAAGGGGGGCTGGCACAATAAGGACAGAAACATGTTCTTTGGGCTTTTGATCCAGAACAGGATCTCCTGAGTGGTCTCCTGCAGCCTCATTTTCCCTCTCCAGCAGAGGTGGGTGATTGGAACAGGCCTGGGGTGTTCTGACCCTTCAATCCCAGCACCATGGCCACGCTAAGCGTCAAGCCCAGTCAACGCTTCCAGTTGCCGGACTGGCACACCAACAGCCGCCTGTTGTCCACCAATGCTGAGCGGCAGCGAGATGCTTCGCACCAGATCCGCCAAGAGGCCCGGGTCCTCCGCAATGAGACCAACAACCAGGTTGGAGGCCAGAGCCTAGTTGGGTGGGCAACGGGGAGAGCCCCAATCCCACACCCTCTTTATCTGTCTTTGTCTCTTCCAGACCATTTGGGATGAACATGACAATAGGACTCGACTGGCAGAGAGGATTGATACGGTCAACCGTTGGAAGGAGACGCTGGACAAGTGTCTGACAGATTTAGATGCTGAGATTGATGCCCTAACACAGGCAGGGAGCCAGGGACCCTGCTGCAAAGACCTCCCCACCCTCCTCACTTTGGGATCCATGCACCCGAAGTTATGGGAGTATTGGGCAGCATGTCCATCTGAGTCACCCACTGGCCCCTCTGCTAAAGTGGGGATGAGTGCTGCTTCCCAGTGGATGGCCCCACTAGCGTCCTGTGCCCTCTCCCTTCTAGATGAAAGAATCAACAGAGCAAAACCTGCAGGCCAAGAACCTGCCTCTGGATGTGGCAATTGAGTGCCTGACCCTGCGGGACAGTCGGCGTGACATTGATGTGGTGAAGGATCCTGTGGAGGAAGAGCTGCACAAAGAGGTGGAGGTCATTGATGCCACCAAGAAGGCCTTGCAACAAAAGATTAGCCAGGCCTTCGAGAAGCTCTGGTAAGGGAGCTGTATCATTTCCATGTTCCCTTGCACTTGAAGGCTGTGTGTCTTACGTGTGAAACATGTATTGTGGGTAGTGAGCAACTGGCTCTCAGGCTGCCTCCTGCCCCTGCTGTGCCCCCAGCAGAAACCACTCGCTGATTTTAGCACTCCTTCCACCACCTGAGACACGGTCTCGGAATGCTTCCCGTGACCCGGCTTTAAGCAGCCATTGCCAACTAACTGGGAGCATGAGAGATGAAGCCTATTTTCCACCACCCCCAAGTACCTTCTTGTGAGCCTCAGTGGGTGTGTGAGCCTCAGTGGGTGTAGCTACATACATGAGTCCCCGTGAGTGTGTGCAAGCATGTGGGTGTCACCATTTTGTCTGTAGAGAGCTCGTCCAGCTGTGCTGGTCTATGTCTCTGCTGCAGCAGCTCCACTGTCAGCCCAGCTGGCCCAGCCCTCATGTCCCTTCAGTACAATGGGGGCTATGTTCTGGGACCTTGGGGGGATGGTTCCTGATCGAATCTGGCCCTTCCCCAGCCTCCTGCAGGAAGTCCGACAGCAGCTCAACTCTGACCATCGGGACAAAATGGAGACGTTGGACATTGACAGAGGCTGCCTCTCTCTCAACCTCAAGTCCCCAAACATCTCTCTGAAGGTTAATCCCACGCGTGTTCCCAATGGGTAAGAAGTGTTTCACCCAGTTTCTCCTCCCCACCTCACAGGCCATACTCTTATGACCCCAGTGTCTCCTGCCACCCACAGCTCCTCCAGCCTGCAGCAGTGGGATGACTTCAGCCAGTTCAACAAGGACCGGGCAGACGCTGAGATGAAAGGAGCGGTAGAGCTGAGGGAGGCCATCGCCCTAACTATTGCCGAGGTGACTGGCCACTCCCCACACCGTTCTCCCACAGCTAGTTAGTGGGCCAATTGTTCCTGTTGGCCATGTGGCATGCCATCACCTCACCTGAGCAACTTCCTCAATGGCCATGAGCTTACACCCTCCCCTTGCCCTGCCTCCCCTGTCCTTCAGACCAACAATGAACTTGAAGCCCAGAGGGTTGCAACAGAATTTGCCTTCAGAAAGCGGCTGCGGGAGATGGAGAAAGTATACAGTGAGCTCAGGTGGCAGGAGAAGAATGTGAGCCTTCTCTGTTTAGTCCCTGGGGCCCAGATGTCCTGCTGTGGGATGAGAGCCCACAGGAAGCCCTGGACAGGGTGCACCACGGTGGGTTCAGCTGGTGGAGACCAGTCACTCTGTCCCTGCAGACCTTGGAGGAGATCGCCGAGCTGCAGGAGGACATCCGGCACCTAGAGGAGGACCTGCGCAGAAAGCTACAGAACCTGAAGCTCTGCCATACCCGACTGGAGTCCAGAACTTACCGTCCCAATGTGGAACTCTGCCGGGACCAGGTGCGAGGGCTCCCCAGTGGGGCACGGGGTCCCTGCTAAGGCTTCCTCAGGATCACCCCCCAGCACATGTTTCTGGCGGAGCAGGGGTGCTGGTGCAGGGCAGTACCCAAACTCAAGGAGAGTACACTGATCTGGGCCTCCCAACCCACTCACCTGCCTCTAGGCACAGCATGGCCTCACTGACGAGGTTCACCAATTAGAGGCAACCATTGCTGCCCTGAAGCAGAAGCTGGCACAAGCACAGTAAGTTTGGGGAGTGGGCAGCAGGGGCAGGGAGACACCGCCCACCCACGGGGCCTTTTGTTGCCTTCTGGCTTCCTCGATGTCTTCCTGACTGAGGGCCAGAGAGCTCTGCCCCGGCCTCCCAGGATCATGCAGGAGTGAGGGGTTGTTTGTGCCTCCTCCCTAGGGATGCTCTGGATGCTCTCTACAAGCACCTGGCCAGGCTGCAGGCTGACATCGCCTGCAAGGCCAACTCTATGCTGTTGGACACCAAGTGCATGGACACCCGTCGGAAGCTGATTGTGCCTGCTGAGAAGTTTGTGCCGGAGGTGGACACCTTCAGCCGTACCACAAACCGCACCCTGAGTCCACTCAAAAGCTGCCAGCTGGAGCTGGTGTAGTGTTAGGTGGCTGAGGGATGAGGGGAGGGTCAGATGGGAGATGGAAGGTGGGGGCGGGGGGGGGGGCGTGGAAAGAATGAATCTAATAAACGTGGTGGTTCTCAGTCCAGATGGTTTTCTGGTGCTGCAGCCAGCAGGGAGTGAGAGGCTTCCTGGCCCTCCTGTGTGTGGAAGAGCAAAGCTGAGGAACATCATCCCCCCCCCCCCCCCCCCCGCCCCCTTTTCTCAATCTGTTTCCCCCCCCCCCCCCCCCCCCGGGAAGTCCTCTCTGGACTAGGCCAGCATTCCCCGGGCTCTAGCAGCGTGACCGCTCACCAGCTTTGCTCCAGCTGGACCCTTGCCTGCCCTCCTGATGCCCAGGAGAGGCCCGGGGTGGGGTGGGGGTGAGGTGGAGGGGCAGGCCTGGAGCCAAGAGCTGGGACAGCCCTGGGGAGGGCTGGGATTGCTGGGGCCCAGAGCGAGGCTTCCTAAAAGCAGGCCACGGGAGCGGGGTGGGGAGGTGAGGGGTGGAGATAGTGGCCTCAAGGACTGCTGTGGTCCGCTGGTCTGGCTCAGGGCCCTCCCCTCAGGGACCCTTTAGTGGCCGTCCCGCCCGTCTGTGACGTTTACGGGATTATGGAGCTAAAAGCGGAGGCCAGGCCCAAACCAGTGATGCCGGACGCCGGAGCCGCGTCTCCGGGCCGCTGGGCGGCGCTGTGGGCGCGGAGAGACGCCGAGGCTCCGGGCCGCTGGGCGGCACTGTGGGGCTGGCGGGAAGCGTTGCTGTGGGGCGCGCGCCGGCCGTACCGGAAGTGGCGACTGCTCCGCGCGGATGGCGGTGGCGGCGGCGGCGGCGGCGATGACGGCGGCGGGCTGCGCGGGGGCTGGGGCGGCCCGCTCCCTCTCTCGCTTCCGAGGCTGCCTAGCCGGCGCGCTGCTCGGGGACTGCGTGGGCTCCTTCTACGAGGCGCACGATACCGTCACCCTGACGTCAGTCCTGCGTCACGTCCAGAGCCTGGAGCCGGACCCGGGCTCGCCGGGGAGCGCGCGGACAGGTGGGCGGGGCCGGGTGCAGGTGAGGACGCGGAGGCCGGGGGTCCGCGGGGGCCTCGGGGCGGGAGGGACTGGCATCGGAGATAAGGCCGCCCGGGGCTGCGGGGGCCGGGTCTGGATGAGCCACAGGCAGCTCGGACTCAGCGCGTCGGAATTCGAACCCCGGCTTCACACGTCTCGCCCCAGCTCGCGGCCTGGCAACACCATCCAATCAGCCGCGCAATCCTGAAACCCCGGTGTCATTCTTCTGCATTGCTCCTGCTCCAGTGTATACGCCGCTGCCGTTTTTGCTCCTTCTACCCAGTTCTCCCGAATCACATTCTCCACACATCAGGGAGAACCCTTCTCGGAAACAGATGTGACGGGGGCCTCCACCGCAGGAAGCACTGCAGTGCTTTTCCCTTACCCTCAGAATAGAAACAAACTCTTTAACGTGACCTATCTGGCCGGCCCTCCCCCGACTCTCCAGTTTCACTTTCTACCACCCTTGGCCTTCTGCACTCGGCTCCTCTCACCCCAGCTCGCTCTAGCCCAGGCTTTTGCAGTGCTGTATTGTATAAAGCCTGTCTCCCCTCCACTGCTCTCCTTGTGCAGCCAGGTCCTCCCTCATCCAGATTTCTAACCAGCATCATGTCTGAGGTCAAGCGGAGGATGATTCTTGGAGAGCATGTAGAACAGTAAGAAAAAGGGGCCATACTCAGAACGCTGAAGGAGCAAAAGGAGCTAGAGAACGAAATGGTTTGATAGGAAATGAGGCAGGGGGGCATGGGTATCAATACTACCCAAGAGAATTTCAAAATGAGGACACTAGTCAGTGGTGTTATGCTACAGAGAGGTTCAAGTCTGGTTTCGAAAAGCATTTTCAGTCGATGGGGAGCCTGGGTGGATCAGTCAGTTAAGCATCTGATTTCGGGGTTTGTGGATTTGAGCCCCGCATGGGGCTCTGTGCAGACAGCTCAGATCCTGGAGCCTGCTTTGAATTCTGTCTCCCTCTTTCTCTGCCCCACCCCTGCTTGTTCTCTTTCCCTCTCTCACTGAAAAATAAAAAATAAACATTAAAAAAAAAAAAGCATTTTCAGTAGAATGTTGAAACCTGGAAGTTAGATTTCAATGGATTTAGGAGGAAGTAGAAAGAGGAAAAAGAGTATGGTTTAGTATGATGGGAAAGAGAGCCAGGAGCCATGGTTGAGGCAAAGATAAGATGGAGGGATGGTTTCTAATTTCATCTTTGGTTTGATGTTAAGATGAAGGGACAACATTTTAGGTTAGCAGGTGTTTTAGGACCTTTTGGATACAAGTAGCAGAAAACTCAGGATGACCTAAGCAGAAAGAGAATTCATTGGGTGACATAACTGAGAAGTCCAGAGGTAGGTCTGGTTTCGTGTGGCGCTGAAATCCAGGGGCTCAAGTCACATCAAGACCCAGCTCCTCTCCTTATTCAGATCCACATTCTTCCGGGTTGGCTTCACTCGCTCTGGCAGACCCTCCCCGTGGGGTGACCTCAGCAGTTCCAGCAGAGGAAGTCTGTCTGCAGCAGCCCCAGCAGAAATCCCAGATTGCGTCTCCTCGGCCTGGCTTGGCCATCTATCCATCCCTGAACAAGGGAGTAGTAGGGTGTGCTATTTGAGGAGGCTGTTGGTGGTGTGAACCTTATGCCCTAACCACATGGGCTGAAGATGGGGTAGAGAAGTGGCTCCCTGGGGACAGGCTGGGCGCAGGAACCACACAAAGGGAGAATGGGTGTTGCTCTACCACACAGGGAGGGGTTGAGGGGACAGGAGAGAAGAGGAAGAACACGTCCCCTGAGGGGCTGGGCTGGATGGACTAGAAGAGGGACTCACTTGGTCAAGGGGTAACAAAAGAGTGTGGCTGTGGCTAAGAGGGCTGTTGACTCCTCTTCCTTGTGAAGCCAGGATGGGAGCCTCCTTAAGAGTGAAAGGGAGAAAGGGGTGGGGGGGCTTGCAATACACAGGAGTGGGGCTGGGGGCTCACAGGGAGTATGCTTCCTTCTCTGTAGCCCTCTCCTCCTGCAGTAAAACCAAGTCCCAGTCTTGCTGGCTCACAGCCCACTTGAGACATCATATAACCAGTGTTGCTGAGTCAGAAGTGCCAGAGCAGTACTCCCAGGCACCGAGAAGGAGAAGCGGGGCAGGTGGAGGGAGGGTTGACCCAGGCTCCAAGTTTTGGGGAGCAGTGGGATGTAAGAGAGACAAGGGAAGGGGCCTACAAGGAAGGGCTTCAGATGCCAGGGCAGTGAATTTGGCCTGATCCTGAAAGCAACAGACAGCCGTTAGGAGCAGGAGAGTGAGTTGAGGAAAGTGATAGTCTGCTTTTAGGAAGAATTTTCTGCTGCACATATAGGCTGGGTTGGAGGGTGGGGGTGGTGGTGCAGGAGAGCTACAGTCAGGTCAGGCAGAAGGGAACAGATTTTCCTTCGGAAATCAGCAGGTCATAACTGACTCAGAATAAAGAATTGCTGAAAATCCCAAGGCCTGCAGCCCAGGAAGCTGGCTGGGAGTGAGAGACTGACTTAAGGCATTCTAGAACTGGCAAATAAAAGTGGGAGGCCAGGGGTGCCTGGCTCAATCAGTAGAGCATGACTCTTGATCTTAGGGTCATGAGTTTGAGCCCCACATTGGATGTAGAGGTTATTTAAAATTTTTTTTTTTCAACGTTTTTTTTTATTTATTTTTGGGACAGAGAGAGACAGAGCATGAACGGGGGAGGGTCAGAGAGAGGGAGACACAGAATCGGAAACAGGCTTCAGGCTCCGAGCCATCAGCCCAGAGCCTGACGCGGGGCTCGAACTCACAGACCGCGAGATCGTGACCTGGCTGAAGTCGGACGCTTAACCGACTGCGCCACCCAGGCGCCCCATGTAGAGGTTATTTTAAAAAAACAATGGCGCCTGGGTGGCTCAGTTAAGTGTCAGACTTCAGCTCACGTCATGATCTCACAGTTAGTGGGTTCGAGCCCCACATCAGGCTCTGTGCTGACAGCTCAGAGCCTGGAGCCTGTTTCAGATTCTGTGTCTCCCTCTCTCTCTGCTTCTACCATGCTCATGCTCTGTCTCTCTCTGTCTCAAAAATAAACAAACATTAAAAAAAAATTTTTTTTTTTAAATAAAGGAGGGGGGCAGGAGGCCAAAGCCACCACCTTCAAGCCCTGCAGTGTGATCTCACCCCCACTCCCACCCTGTCCCTGCAGAAGCATTGTACTACACAGATGACACAGCCATGGCCAGGGCCCTGGTGCAGTCCCTGCTGGCCAAGGAGGCCTTCGACGAGGTGGACATGGCTCACAGGTGAGGGGGACAGGCCTGGGGTGAGGCAAAGCAGGTGGGCACAATAACTGCGCTTCTTGGCCAGAGTGATGATGTCGGTGCATGCTGGGACCCCCACCCTCAGCGGGACACAGTAATGCTGTGGCTTCCCAAGCCAGAGGTGACAGCCCTGCTGGGACAGGCTCCTTTGGTCCCTAAGCCATCCTCTTTTCCCAGCAGCCAGCGTTCTCTCCCAGCCCCAACAGGCATCTTTTCAACCCTAATCCTGTCTCCGTTCTCTCCCCTAGATTTGCTCAGGAGTACAAGAAAGACCCTGATAGGGGTTACGGTGCTGGAGTAGTCACTGTCTTCAAGAAGCTCCTGAGCCCCAAGTGCCGTGATGTCTTTGAGCCTGCCCGGGCCCAGTTTAATGGGAAAGGCTCCTATGGCAATGGGGGTGCCATGCGGGTGGCCGGCATCTCGCTGGCCTATAGCAGTGTCCAGGACGTGCAGAAGGTAATCCAGGTGGGCTGGCTGCTGGGCTTTCCCCTCCCTCCCTCCCTCTTCTCTGCAGGTTGGGTTCTGTGACAGCAAGTCTTCTGCCTCTGCTGCCTCTGCCCTAGTTTGCCCGGCTCTCAGCCCAGCTGACACACGCCTCCTCCCTGGGTTACAATGGCGCCATCCTGCAGGCCCTGGCCGTGCACCTGGCTTTGCAGGGGGAGTCATCCAGTGAACATTTCCTCCAACAACTCCTGGGCCACATGGAAGAGCTGGAGAGTGACGCCCAGTCTGTCTCGGATGCCAGAGAGTGAGTATGTGGGTTGGAGACAGGCTGGAAGGATGCTTATGGGTATGCATGCATTGCGGGGTCCTCTGGCCTGGCCACAATTTTAAGTTAATTTATTTATTTTGAGAGAGAGTGCACTCGTGTGTGTGAGCAGAAGAGAAAGGGAGAGAGAGAGAATCCCAAGAAGGTTCTGAGCTGTCAGTGCAGAGCCCAACACAGGGCTTGATCTCATGAATCGTGAGATCATGACCTGAGCCAAAATTAAGAGTTAGGTGCTGGGGCGCCTGGGTGTCTCAGTCTGTTAAGCATCCAACTGTTAATTTTGGCTCAGGTCATGACCTCACGGTTTTTGAGATTGAGCCCCACGTTGGGCTCTGTGCTGATATCGTGGGGCCTGCTTGGGATTCTCTCTCTCCCTCTGTCTCTGCCCTTCCCTGCTCATGCTCTCTTGCTCTCTCTCTCTCTCTAAAAATAAATAAACATTGAAAAAAAAACACCTCACATATTAAAAAAAAGGGGGGGGGGCGCTGGGTGGTTCAGGTAAGCATCCCACTTCAGCTCAGGTCATAACCTTAAGGTTCATGAGTTTGAGCCCCACATTGAGCTCACTGCTGTCAGTGCAGAGCCCACTTCGATCCTTTGTCTCTCTCTCTCTCTGCCCTTCCTCCACCTTCTCTCTCTCAGTCTTTCTAAATAAACATAAAAAAAAAAAAAAAGAATTGGATGCTTAACCCAGGCGCCCCTGAAACCTCCCTTCTTGAATTGCAGACTCTTGGGAGGGATGGGAAGAGCCCATTTGCCTTGACTCTGCTTTGAGGCCCTTAGGGTACCAGGGAATTAAAAAAGCAGCTCACTTCTAGCCCTCTCCCACTTCTTGTCAGGATGTCTGTGCTGGGTGTCAGCCTGATCACTCCCGCCTCGCCCTCCCACACCCCTTCCCCTGCCTTCCATCTCTACCGTGCTGGCTCCGGCCTCCCTGAAATCTCACCCCTGACCCACAGGTTGGGCATGGAGGAGCGTCCCTACTCCAGCCGACTGAAGAAGATTGGAGCCCTTCTAGAACAAGACTCAGTGACCAGAGAGGAGGTGGTGTCTGAGCTAGGTGGGTAGACCCTCCCCACCCACACACACACACAGCCATCACCCTCAGGGCTAGGCCTGGGCATGGGGACAGGACGGGAACCTGGAGGCATGCCTGCTTTTGTTTTTGCCTGGGGCTGCTGTGACAGCAGAGCCAGCTCTGTGCAGTCCCTGTGCAGGGTTGTAAGCACAGCACCTGCTTGCCCTATGGCTCCTCTAGGGCTGTAGCACCTTCAGCCTTACAGATAAATGTCCCCAGAAATGGCAGGTGGCTACTGGTTTGGACAGTTGGTGTTGATAACTGATGCTTATTTACACGGCACTTGTCCTGTGTTCTGGGCACCTTGCAGAAGACTTTACCTGTGGCCCATTTCACCCCCACACTAGCCCTGTGAAAGTCTCTGACTTCATTCCCTCTCTGCCCGAGATGTCGAATCCCAAAAACAGGAATCTTAGCCATTAAGGAACTTTTCTTATCCCATGGCTAATAGGAGAGAGAGCCAGGATTTGAACCTGGGTAGTCTAATTCTAGAACCCGTGGTCTGAATTATGGCCCAGCTTGAAGCTGAGAGTATTGGCTTGGGGTGAGTGGCCAGAAGAAGCCTGGGGACATAGAGAGTGGGTGAGTGCTGTGTCCCCATACGTTGGCTTCCCTACAGGGAATGGCATTGCTGCCTTTGAATCTGTGCCCACTGCCATCTACTGCTTCCTGCGCTGCATGGAACCTGACCCTGAGATTCCCTCTGCCTTCAACAGTCTCCAAAGGACTCTTATCTACTCCATCTCACTGGGGGGGGACACAGACACCATTGCCACCATGGCCGGAGCCATTGCTGGTGCCTACTATGGGATGGAACAGGTGCCAGAGAGCTGGCAGCAAAGCTGTGAGGGCTACGAGGAGACAGACGTCCTGGCCCAGAGCCTGCACCGGCTCTTCCAGAAGAGTCTGTGAGGGCCACAGCTGCTGGGGCTCCACTGTGTCTAGCAGGACCAACTACAGCTCAGATTGGAAACCCAGAGGCTTACCGCAGCATAGGTTGCTGCCTCTGTCACCCTGCAGTGTGGATGGAGCATACCTCTGGGGCGGGGTCTCTGGGGGAAGTCATTGGACAGTGAGTGTGGAGAGCTGGTGCCTCCATGATGCTCGGTTTCCAGCTCACTGCAGAGCGTTGGGCAAGCCCGGCTCTTCGGGCACACGGGAGGGATCTGGACAGCTTTGATCTTGGAAGGGCATTTGTGGCATTTTCCTTTATTATCTAACACATGGGGTTGGGTGGGGGGCAGAAGTGATCAGCAGTAGCATCATTTCCCCTTGTTGGGATTTAGCCAGTTTGCCAGAGAGCATGTCTTTGGACAGAGCCCCTGGGCAGTAAGTTTACATGGATCAGGGAAACCAGCACTTGCATCTAGCTAATCTAGATACATACCTGGCCCTTGACTGTCATGGAGCTTATTAACAGCTTCCAGCAGAACTCCCAGCAATAAAATTGTTGGTAAATCCTACCACTGGTTCCTAAATCTCTCCTGTGCCCTGGATTCTGTCCACTTCACCCCACCCTTGACCTTCTCAAGCCTGGTGCCTCTTTCTCAGCTCTGCCAGGAGCTAGGAACACAAGGCTGCCGAGATGTCAGGCAGATTCCTCCAGTTCTTCCAATTGTCTGCACAGCTGGTTCATCCAGGAAGGGCAAAGTGAGCATGATTTTGTCCTTTGGTCACTCAAAGTGGCCCAGGCAGTGGGCGAGACAAGCCAGATGTCCCTGGTTTCAAAGCCTGACTTCTTCATAGGTTGCTTCCCAAGTAGGACCCAAGAACAGGACCCCTGTAGGAGGATGCAGAGGGCAGTCTCTCTCACCGGATTGCCAACCATGGGGTGAGGAGGGTACATCGTGCCTGTGCCCTGCGTGGACTGAAGGCTGTGTGCCTCATTCTGTTATCTTGGGCCCCAGTCAAAGGCCTTGGCTTGAAAGATGGTTCTGTATACCATTTTGAGGAAAGGAAAATTTTAAAAGGGAGAAGACCTCTCCCCTCAAACTTCTGGGAGATTTTCAGATTATCCTAGCCTCAGGGGAGAGAGAAGCATGCCCAGCTTTGCAGCTAACCTGAGGTTTGAGGACTGATGGGCAGGTCTGCTTTCAGCCAAGAAAGTAGGCAGGGGCAAACCACAGGACTTCCAGGACTTGGATTGTTTCAGGTTTGCTGCCCCATCCCTAGAGCCAGGGACCGATGCCTAGTGCTCAGCATGGGAAGCTGCGGGCAGGTGCTTTCAGTCCAGGACAGCACCTCCAGTCGTGCCTTCAGCAGCGGGCCTGGCACTGGCCCCACCCTCAGGATCAAAGGTTCATAATTTCATTCATAATTTGTATCAAATGTTGAAACTTGGTCCTTGGGATTCTGAGCCAGCTCTCATGCTCTCCCACCCCTAAGAGCTTGCAGGAATGTTCCAGAGAAGCTCAAACCATCTCCCCCAGCTCCAATCCCAATCACTGCCTTGCTTTGGTTGCTTAAAATGCCTCTTGGCATTTACTTGGTGCAGAGCCTTAGGCAGCTTAGGAGCATCCAGCATTTGTGATGTGGTGACAGAACCCATGGCTGGGGGCCTGGGGAGCAATGCATCCTCCTTGAGAGAACGCGTAGAACCAGAGCCCCAGAGAGTTCCCTGGATGCCTTATGAAATCCAGAGGCTTGAGATGCCTCCACATCAATGCCAGTTCCTGCACAGCACTGTTTTATACAACAGGTTTTATTGAGGTGTGTCAATACAGTCAATACTGCTGTTTTTCTTTTCAAAAAAGTCCTATGGTTTGTTTGGTTTTTTTTTTTTTTTTTTTTTTTTTTTTGATTCCCAAGTGTGTTTTTCCCAAATCTGTGACACAGGGCACATAATAAGTATGTAGAGAACTAAGCTTCATATACCAAGTTAGAAATGAAATCACTAATGAAAACATTTAAACCTTAATCTTAAAAAAAAACAACCAAAAAAAAAAAAACAACAACACAAATCCTAGAAATCAGAATATAAAAATGCACCAAGGTACTGTAGTTTTCATAGTTAAAACTTGGCATTGTTTATCAAAGCTGGTCAGTTAAGTGGACACCTGGAATTAAAATCCCATAGACATTTCAGAAACATCAGCCACCCCTCCCCAAAGGCTTCAGGAATGACATTTAGCAGAAGCTCAGCTCTATGAAATAGCTTTTTCTGGCTCCCCCAGTGCCCTCCTTAGGCCCTGAGCAATGCCCCCCACCCCACCCCCGAGAGCTGATGAATTTCTGCCTATCAGAACCCCTCCCTGACTGGTCAGATGGTGGTGGCTTCGGCTCAGGAAGGAGGGTGAGCAAGGGACCCCACCAAGCTTGTTTTGAGACTCCTCCCTTCTCTTGGGTATCGGGAATCAAGAAATCCACCACAAACCCCAGCCAAAACCTATTAAAGTGTCACTTGGCAGCTTTGGGTTTCCCTTCTTTTGAAAGACAAAGCAAGCAGTCAAATGGCCTACTTTGTTGGGAGAAGTGGGTCAGGGAGGGAGGCCTGGCGAGGGGCCCAGGGCACCGCAGCTCAGTGAGCCAGAAGTCAGCCACCACCCTCCCATTTTCAGCATGGACAGTCTGGCGTTGGCCAGTACTGGAGCAGTGTGAGACCACATTGGGTGACCCAGGTTCACACTTGGTACAGACAAATGGGCTGTCCTGGGGAGAGCTGAATGGACAGGCCTGGAGCCACCGGGGAAAGTGGCCAGCTTTGTCCCAGCACTAATCTCTGCTTTATCTACTGAGCTTGAACTAGGGGATGGGAGGGGCAGGAATCCTGCCTATTTCCTACAGGTGGGGGCTCTGCTTGGGGAAAATGGCAGAAACATCCAGAGTCAACTCATCCCAAAGGAGCCTACTGGCACCCTTTTTCTCAGAGCCTCAGCCTTCTGGGCCCTAATCCTGCTTAGAACAGGAAATTGGAACCAGAGGGTGGAAGGAGAGGAAGCCCCCTCAGATTAACCCCTCTGGTAGACACACATACCCTCCACATGGTTCTTGTTAAGGAGAAGCAGGCGGGAGCCTTCTTCATCCCAGAGCTTGTGTGTACCTTGTTCTGAGGGCCAAAAAAGAGGCTCTCTGCCTTGGGGACACTCAGGCTGAGTGTGGCAAGGACACCTTACAATTTTGTATGAAAACATCAGCCCTCTGCCAGCAGGTGAAAGGAGAGAAAGGGAGGACACTCGTGTTCACTGACGGTCGCTCCTGCCTCGTGCCTGCTGCGGCAGTCCCTAAGGACCTGTGCAGCTGCCCTTACACTGAGCAGAGCCAGTTGGTGGGAGCAGGCTGGGAGTTGGAGATGAACATGAGGGGCTGCCATCCTGCCCCAGGTCCGTGCCCCTCCTGTCACAAACCACTGCTCCTGTGGCTGCAGCTGCAGAAAGGGGGCTGGCCATTCCCAGGAGCCTGCAGGAGGGGCCACACACCCTGGACAGGCCTGATGCCACAGCATCACCCTGGGGTTGCAGCACTGGCAGGGTGTCCACACTGGCCACCTCAATGCCCCCCACCCTTTGCTTTCCCCCGAAAGCAAAAATTCTTCAGGGGACCCACCGTCATCTGCTGGAGGTCCCGGGAGAGCTGGAAGGGCCCCAGCCAAGATCCGAGGGTGGCCATGCCTCATTCCTTAAGCAGGTGCCATCCAGAGGCCAGCAGGAAGGGCAGGGCTTGGGCCCATGTCTCCCTGGGAAAATGGCATGGGGGGGCACGGGCCCCTCTCAGCTCTGACTCCGAGAAGCAGCATCCTTCACTGCCCAGCAGAGCCCAGGACTCCCAATGAGGCAGGGGTCTCCGACAGCCAGGCTGAGCGTCCTGGGGCCCTGCCTGCAATGGGGGTGCAACCACAGCACTGCACAGACACTTGGGGGAGAGGAACCCAGGCCAGCCTCTTCCAGGAACCACCTCAGCCTGCATGGAGGGAGAAACTGAATCCATCTCCTTGGGCCAAGGCCACGGCTGCCTCTGTTTCCGCGTGTGTTCAGCCTTTGGTTTTTTTCTTTAAATGGAGGTTCTTGTAACGGAGAAGGTCTCTCTACCACTAAAGAGGAGGAGGCCAAGGCGGCAAGGCCCCTGTGGTGTTATGTGGGGCAGAGCAAGAACCCTGAAAAGGAGGAGTGGATATACTCAGTGGAGTAGAGGCCGTTGGCCTGGTCCGACGGCATCTGCACCCAGACCTGGTCGTTGGGCCGCAGCTGGAGCACAGCCCCGCCAGATGCCTGGTCCAGGTAGCCCTTCTTGTATTCATCGTAGGTGTACGTTGCTGGCACGTTGTTCTTGTACAGGGCCACCCACACATTGGTGCCCTTGACGTGCACATGGTAAGCAAAGTAGTAGACCCCGCCCACAGGGCAGGTGAAGATGCCAGTGGCTGGGTTGTAGCCACTGTGGCCATTGTAGAGAGTCCGGTCAAATTTAACAGGCATGCCGGAGGCGGGGAAGGGCGAAGTGAGCACAGCGGTGAAGGCAGGCGTTGTGTGGGCCGACAGCTCGCCCAGCCCAAACTGTGGCTTGCCCCCCTTGCCCAGCACAGCGCCCTCCACTCCACCATTGGGCAGGTGCAGGCCGGCGATGCCAGTCTCATCAAAGGCCCCGGGGGCTCCAGGGGGACCAGGTGGCCCGGGAGGCCCAGGAGGGCCGGTGAGTCCTGGGGAACCGGGGACCCCAGGAGGCCCTGTAGGCCCAGCCACTCCGGGTTCCCCCACTTTCCCCTCTCCAGGGGGTCCTGGCAAGCCCGGTTCACCCTTCAGGCCTGGCAGTCCCTGGGGCCCAATAGGACCTGCTGGGCCCTGGAGACCTGGGATTCCTGAGGGGCCCCTCAGGCCGGGCTGCCCAGGAAGCCCCAAGTCACCCTTCTGCCCCAGGGCTCCTGCCACCCCTGGTCCCCCAGGGCGGCCTGTGAAACCAGGCTCACCTTTGGGCCCAGTAGGTCCAGGGGGTCCATGGGCCCCAGGAAGTCCTCTCTCTCCTGGGAGCCCAGGTTTCCCAGCCAGGCCACTAGGCCCCTGGTCACCCCGAATACCAGGCACTCCTGGGGGTCCTCCAGGCCCTGCCTCCCCCTTGGGCCCAGGGGGCCCACGTCTGCCAGGGAGCCCTGCAGACCCTGGAAGTCCCGGGGGGCCCCCAAGGCCTTGTGGGCCCTGCTCCCCTGGCTCCCCATCCTCACCTGGCTCACCCCTATCCCCCAAGAGTCCTGGGACCCCAGCTGGGCCCCTGTCCCCCTTAGGGCCTGGCAGTCCTGGCACCCCATAGCCAGTGGGGCCTATCAGGCCAGGGGGGCCCCGGGTTCCTGGTTCCCCTTTGGCCCCTGCTGGGCCCTGTGGCCCTGGTACCCCTGCCACCCCTGGTATCCCCACACCATCCACACCTGGGGGCCCTTTTGGGCCCAGAGGCCCTGGCTCCCCCCTGGGTCCTGGCACTCCAGGAGGCCCCGACTCACCCTTATCTCCTGGGGCCCCAGGAAGCCCATCCAAACCCGGTTTGCCCAAGCCAGCTGGACCAGGGAGGCCAGGTGGTCCAGGGGCACCTCCCTGCCCTGGGGCCCCAGGTAGCCCTGGCTGGCCTACTCCATTATCCCCCTTGAGGCCTCGATCACCTGGGGGCCCAGGCTCCCCCTGGGGCCCTGGCTCCCCTCCGAATCCTGGGGGCCCTGGCACTCCTTGGGGGCCTGGCTTCCCAGGGACAGCAATGCCTGAGGGTCCAGGGAGGCCAGGCGGTCCTGGGGGGCCCCGGAGACCCTGGTCCCCTCGTATCCCCGGCTCTCCCCGAAGCCCTGGCTGCCCTGGTGGTCCGGCCTTGCCCGGGAGCCCCGGGGGACCAGCCTTGCCCATCCGGGAGAAGCCAGGGGGCCCAGCAGGGCCAGGCTGTCCATGTAGCCCTGGCTTTCCAGTGCCTGGTTTTCCTGGGAAGCCAGGAGGGCCAGGGGGCCCCCGAGGCCCAGGCTTCCCAGGTGGACCAGGCTCGCCTTTCAGGTCCATTGGCAGCAACGGTAGAGGCATTTCTGAGGGAGAGAGAGAGAAGGGGCAGTCAGGGGCCTGGCCAGTGGAGACGGTTGGACCCTTCTACCCACTCCCCCATGGGGTACACTACATCTGCTCATAAAGGCCACACCCCGTCTCCCCTTCGTGTGTACATGGATGATGGAGTTTAGGGATGGTCCAGTGGCCATCTTGGGGGCTCCTAGCACCCAACCTACCCAGGTCGATCCTTCCCAAAAACGGGTGACTCTCATCCCCGCAAGACCTGGAAGGGGAGAAATGGCCGCCAGGTGGCGCCAGCAGCCCTCCTTAGAACCAGTTGCAGCGGGGCGCCCCTACTTCCGTCCCTCCCCCTCCCCACCCCACCTGAAGATCACCTCTGCCAGCCACCCACTTCCGGCCCCTCGGAGAGCCGAATCACCAGGCCGGCGTCAGGAAGAAAAGGGAAG
This sequence comes from Panthera uncia, assembly GCF_023721935.1. Classification (NCBI taxonomy): domain Eukaryota; kingdom Metazoa; phylum Chordata; class Mammalia; order Carnivora; family Felidae; genus Panthera; species Panthera uncia. The sequence goes on along the minus strand of NW_026057585.1, from coordinate 77,408,119 downwards.
GGGAGAAGGTCTCTGGTGGAGACGGAGGGGCTGTGGCTGAGGGCCAGGGAGGAGCCGGTGAGGGTCAGGAGCTGTCTGAGGCCCTGCGGGGCGGGGAGGCGCTCACCCAGGTACTGGCCCTTGCCCTCGCGGAAGGGCGGCCCCACGGGTCCTTTGTGCATGGGCTGCACGTACTTCACGGGCGCGTAGCCCGCTGCCCCGCCGGCCCCGCCTCCGGTGGCCGCCCGCGGTCCGCACCCCAGCAGCAGCAGCGACAGCAGTGGCAGCAGCGGCAGCAGCGAAGATAGGGGCGTCAGAGCCCCCCGCATGGCGTCCGCGGGCGTGCTGCAGTGAAGAACCGAGACAGGCCATCGAGCCAGCCCCCGGGTGGCTTAGCACCAGACCCAGGGGCTCACAAAAAGATCAGAATGTACACCTTCCAGAGCACCCATCTGACCTCGGCACACCTCTGCTAAAAACCCTTTGACGATAACACCCACTACCATGTGCTGGGCTGGCTTTCTGCCAGGTACTGGGCTGAGTGCTCCAGAGACAGGAACTCACTTAATGCTCTCAATACTTTAACAAGTTATTATTATTGTCATCCCCATTTTCCAGATGACAAAACTAAAGCAAAGGTCAGCAGAACTGGGGGCTAAGGTCTGTCTGACTTCACATTATGTTGATGGTGCCCTTCTGGGGCTCCCCTCTGCCTTCAGGATCCTCTGTGGTGTCTGGCATGGCATCCAAGACCTTTTTAAATCTAGTCTGTGCCTGTGGCTCCGACCCTATCACCTACCACCCCTGTCTCTCCTCCTCCTCTCCACCATACCTTTGCCCCAGACATGAGGCAGCCTCACACTTCTGGGCCTTTGCCCCTGCTGTTTCTCCACCTGCGATGTTCTTTCAATTTCCTACTCATCCTTTAAGGCCTTTGGGAAGCCGTCACCCCTTCTTCTATAAAGTTAACCCCTCACTCCTTCACGTCCTGACCTAGCGCTGTCACAGCACTTAGCTCAGCTCTGAGAACAAGGCCTGTCCAACAAGATGTGGACACCCAGCCTACGTTTTCTACTCGCCAGCTGGAGTTTCCACTCTGTGAACCTCACTTTCCTCATGGGACAAGATGTCCACACAAAAACACATACCCAAATGTTCATGGCGACATTATTCCTAACAGCCACAAAGTAGAAACAGCCCAGATGTGCATTGGACAGATGATGGCATGACCATACGACGGAGTATTATTCAGCAATAAAAGTAAAGTACTGCTACGTGTCACATTACAGGAAAACCCCGACAACATCATGCTAAGTGAGGAAGCCAGTCACAAATTGTATATGATTCCATTTATATGAAGTGCCCAGAATAGGTAAATGTAAAGAGACGAAAGTGGGCTAGTAGTTGCTGAGGGCTGCTGGAAGGGGGAAAGGGAGTGAGCACAATGATGGGTACAGGGTTTCCGGTAGGGATGATGAGAGCATTCTAAAACTGACTGTGGTAAAGGCTGCCAACGGCAAATACATTTAAAAAAAACCATTGAGGTCGGACACTTTAAAAGGGGCAACTGTTATGATGTGTGAATTGTATCTCAATAAAGATGTTATTTTTATTTTATTATTTTAGAGACAGCATGCGCATGAGCAGCGGGGAGAGGGGCAGAGGAAGAGAGAGAGAATCTCAAGTAGGTTTCATGCTCAGCGTGGAGCCCCACGTGAGGCTTCATCCCACGACCCCGTGATCATGACCTGAGCCAAAATCAAGGGTTGTACGCTCAACCAACTGTACCACCCAGGCGTGCCAAAGACGTTATTTTAAAACGCTGGACTAACAACCTGCTTCTCAGGGCTGCCGTGATGAGAGGCGATACTGTACCTGCCTCTCAGTGGGCACCCATCAATGTTGGAAGGAGAGACTACCCAGCATTTTGCACATGCGAGGCAGGTCCCTCCCCTGCCTCCCTGCTCTGGGCTCCTCTCACCCCCAGGGGCCTCTCCACACATGTGCCTGAGTGCACGAGGGGTTTGGGGGTGGGTTATGTACATCCAGGATGCGTGTGGGGAGCAGAGCCCTCCCTGGTGCTGGGCTGAGTCTAGAGGTGCTCAGTATCACACAGAGCTTCACAGGAATGGATGCAGAGCTCAGGAGAAGGCCGGTGAAGCTGCCAACCCAGCTCTGCCATCAGCCGGTTTTGTAACATTGGGCCCGTAGGTCCCTCAAGCTCCCCTGAGCCCCAGAACAGTAAAAGTAACGTCCATCACCTGTGGGGCTCCCCAGCCCAGAGCTCTGCAGGCTCCGTCTCACAGGATCCTCTCAATGACCCCTGGGGCTCATACAGTTATTATCCCCATTTTATAGATGTAGAAACAGAAGCTTGGACTAGAAGAATCCTGCCCAGGATACAGCCCTCCACACAGGCCGCCTGTTCTGTCTGCACCACGATTGATGCCAGGACTAAGGCTGCAGACTCTGGGCCCGGCCCTCAGGTAAGTCCCGCTGATGGAGGCTCTGGCTGGCACTGCCCTAACATTTCAGCCCTGAGAGGCTTGCTGGTCCTGCTTTCCACATGAGGAAGCACGTGCGGTCTGAACCTAAACCTGGAGCCCCAGCCCCTAACCACCGTATTGTCCCACCTCTCTGGCATGGGATAAGGGCCCTCCTGCACAGGCCACCTGCACCGGGCAGGGGCCCTGGAGTGGGGGTGCTCACCCATGCACACAGCCAGAATGTTCTGCCTGGTGGGTGGGCAGGGGTGTGAGGGAGCAGGCAGAGGGGGCAGAGCTTGTAACAAGAAGCAGGGGGAGGCAAGGGGGCCTGGTAGGCCAGAGGCCACGGTCATGGCACTGTCACAGGAGGAGTCAGCACAGCCCTGGTTCTGGGAGCCCTCACCCTCTTCCCATGCTGAGCTGAGGCCTCACTGGGGTAGGGGGTGATGGAGGGTGAGGCAGCCTCGGGTTTAGCTGGAAAGATGCTTAAGGCAAAGGACTGTGCGGGAGCACAGGCAGGCAGGACACCGAGGCAAAAGTCCCAAGTCCAGCCAGGAGCCCAGGCAGGACCCCCCAGCCAGCTCCCCATCTTACAACCTCCTTGGCAATGCGGATCTCTGGGAAGCGTCCCCGCCTCACACCCTGTGGCTTCCTAAACTCGCCCTGTCCCAGCACCTCCTGCACTGTGCCCCCTCCACTGAGGGTGATAGGTCTGCTGCAGGACCCCAGAGCTGACGTCTCCTCTAGAGTGAGCCGGGGCTGAGTGAGGATGACAGCTCACTGCAAACAGACCTCTAAAGCACCTAGTGCTTTGTTCAATGAATGATTTCATTCCCCGGGGGGCGCTTGAGGGGCTCAGTCTGTTAAGCATCCTACTTGATTTTGGCTCAGGTCATGATCAGGGTTTGTGGGATCGAGCCCTGTGTCATGCTCTTCACTGACAACACGGAGCCTGCTTGGGATTCTCTCTTCATTTCTCTCTGCTTCTCCCCCGCCCCCCCACCCCTACCCCCGCCGCTTGCACTCTAAATAAACATTTAAAAATAAATAAATAAATGATTTCATTCCCACAAGGTCCCTGGGAAGGAAGAGCCCCCCCCCCCCCATACACACACTCTTCTTTCTGGAGATAGGGAGCCTGAGGATTGGGGAGGTACAGCGATGCACACCAGGGCGAGAGCTGGCAACCAGGATTTGAGCAGAGGTCTGTGAGAACCAGCAGGGGGAGGCAGACAGGAGAGGGCAGCCCCTAGACAGACAGACAGAGAGGCTCCAGACTGCCTGTGGGTTTGGGGAGAGAACATCACTCCAGCTCCTGGAGGGGAGGCTGGCCTCTGCCAGTCCAGTGGGGGCCGGGGAGTGGAAGCAAGCCCATGACCTTGAGAAGGGGTGTGCTGAGCCTGTTCTCAGGGCTGCGGAGAGAAATGATGCCCCTGGAGTGGCACATTGCGGCAGCCTCCTGGGACAGACTGCCCCCAACCCAGCCACCATCAGACCCAGGGGTGCCTGGGTGCCTCCAAGCCCCCTGCCTCCTTTCCACCGGCACCCCTTTCCTGCCCCTCGCCCCCCTCCCGCGCCACAGGCTCCCTGAAGCTCTGTGGCTTCTGAACACTCGAGTCTCCAGATTTTTACTTATCCGTGGACATCCAGGGAGCCTATCGGATGCCTGCCCTGGTCCCAGCTCTGTGTTCCTCTCTGGCCTTTTCACTCTCTGTCCCCGCCACATTCTCCCCACTCCATGCCCAGCACCGAACTTGGCTGGTACACAGTGACACTCCATAAAAGTTGGATGACCTCAAGTCACCATCAAGTTTAAAGACCGTGCCAATAACTCACTCAGTCCTTTCCTCAGACTTTGTACCTGTCACACTGCCCTGGGAGCCCCCTCCCCAGGCCAGAGGGGTGCAGGTAGGCTAGATTGGGAAGAAGTGGGAACACTCACATTGTCCCAAAGGACTTCAGCTAAGAACAGCCTGCACAGGGAACAGAGGTGCAGAGAAAAGAACAATTCATTTGCTAGGAGTGTCGGGGTTCAGGGGAGGGCCCTGAGGCTCAAGGCCGGCTCTGCTGTGTGACCTTGGGCAAGCCATCACCCTCTCTGGGGGAACACAGGAGTCAGGGCAGATGGGAAGAGGCTGGGCTGGCAGGGGCGGGAGGTGGGGTGCATAAGGAGACGCTGATTCAGGGGATTGAGTGGTGGCGGCAGCAGGGTAGACGCGGTGTTTGGACAGCTGCAAGTCCTTAGCGGGGATTTCCCCCTTTTCAACAAATCCCCGTAAAACAGCGTTTTGTCCAAGTCAGCGTTTTGTGGCAGCCTGGGCCTCCTCCCGGGGCGGCCAAGGAAGCTGGCTGGGAGTGCAGAGTGCTCCAGGGTCTTTCAGACCAATGCGGGGTTGGGGGGGAAGGACTGGGTGCCGGCAGGAAGAAGTGGCACAAATATAGACCCCTCTCTCCTGGACATGGTTGCAGGAAGGGAAGAGACCTCAGCTAACAGTGACCCCTCCCCACCAGTCCCCTCTCAGAGGGTCTGGTCCCAGGGGTGACCAGCAGAGGGGACCCGGGCGGGCGATCCTACGTAATGTAAAGGCCTGCGCACTCCCCATCCCACTTCACAGATGAGCTGCCAGAGGCTCAGATAAAAAGGGGGGCTGAGGGAGAAGGCTCCTAATGGACCATGCAGGGGTGGGGCTGGTGTGGCCCTGGCAGCCCCCCTCCCGGGGTTGGGGGGTGGATGGAGCTCAGCCCTGCACAGGCTCCTATGCTCCAAGCCCCCCACCCCAGACGGGCTGCAGCGGCAGGCGGCTGCAGCGGGGGGGGAGCTCGGGGAGCGCTCAGGCAGCCCCGGGGCCTGGCCAAACCACAGGTATGTTATGAGACGCTTCCTGTTGTGGAGACATTTCTGCGGGATCCGGCTGCCCCGCTTGCTCCCCTAGTACCTCCTGTCTCCCCACTCACCCAGCCTCCCTCTCTGCTCTCTCCCTGGGTCTCTGGCCCGGACTCATTTCTCTCTGTCTCTCTCTCCAGCCCTGTCTCTGCCACCTCAACAGGTGAGCAGCATTTCTTGCTCAGGCTCTCTCTCTCAGGGGTCCAGCCCTGGGGACCCCTAAAGCTCTCCTAGGTTCTGGCAGCCCCTGGACTCCCATTCCAGCACAGCCACTTATGAGATGTGTGATCTTGAGCAAGTGACTTAATCTCTCTGAGCCTCAGTGTCCTCACATGTGAAAGGATTAACTGAGGTGATCTGAGTCACTGGCCCCTCCAGGTGTGCTGTTCTGTCCTGCTGCCCTGATGGCCAGGAAGTTCTCCCTTCAGTCTAACCTCAGTTTCTCTTGCTGCAAAGCAACATCTCCTCCAACCCTTAAAAAACTCAGGTGGCTTGCTGCCAAAGGCCAGGACCTTACAAAAGTTCCAAAGTCAATTTTCTGGCCTCCCAGGCCTTTTCCCTGACCGCTCCGGAGATGAGACTGACCAGGAGTCCCACAGCCTGCTCAGGGCTGGGATGGAGTCATGGATCTCAGATGGGAACAGAGGGGCTGCCCTCCTCACCCACTGGGCATGATGCCCGCCCCACCCCCACCCAGCCGGGCAGCTCCGGACTCAGCCAGGGCTCCCTCCCTGGCCCCTCTGCCCCCTGCCTCTTTCCCAGCGGGTGGGAACTGGGGAGCTCTTTCCTGTCCTCCTTTCCTGCATCTCACATGAAAGGGGTGCTACCTACTCAAGGCCCAGCCGCCTCCATACCCCTTCCCCGGGGCTTCTGTCTGGGTCTGCCCCCCACCCCATCTCCAGCTTCTACCTCACCTGTCCACACAGGCCTAACCACCGCCCCCCCCCCCTGCCGCCCCAGACACCCTCACCTCTCCCCAGCCTTCTCAGCCAAGCTCCTTGAAAGGACCATCTCTACCCCTCACCCCTGCGTGCTGCTCCCACCCCTCGCCTGGTGCCTCCTCCCCCCAGCACCAAATCCTGCCTGTGGCCCAGCTCTCCTCCCTCCTGGAAAGGCTCCTCCTCAGATTCTTCTCGGCTTCCTTCCCCTGCCCACTCTGCAGACCCAGGCTTGCCTCAAGGAGCTGGCTCAGGCCTCACCTCTTGTCTCTGGATGTTTCTCCTGCAGTTTCCAGCTCTCACCAGCCCCACAGCCCCAGTCCCATCACCGAGGGCTCCCACATCGGCCTCCAGCTACAACCTCACTTTGAGCCTGACTCTTGTGTTCAACTCTGAGCTGAGCCTTTTCACCTGGCTGGCCCTCAGATACCTCCACCCAAACTGCTGTCATTATCTTCTCCCCATTACTGACATCCTTGCCTCTCCCACAGGCCCAGGCCAGATATCTGGACACCACTTCTGATCCTTCCTTCTTTACAGGGCAGTGAGGAATCTAGCCTGTACAATGCCTTCGCACAATTAGAAAAGGCTAGCCCTACTTCCAGCAGACTCAGATACTCTCATTGCCTTTCCTGGGTGCTCTTGTATAGTAACCAACATGCACAACTGTACATTTCCTTTACCCTTACACCCCCAGTCCAATCCTGTAGACTGCCTCCTCTATTTCTCTCACTTCTATTCCTTTCCCTTATTCCCCATAATCTGTGTCCTAACACAGACCCTGTACTCTCCCAACACACAGCCCCGACACATTCCAACCATTTAGTAAAGGTTTGTTATATAAAGTTGCCAGATCCTCGCCTGCATTATCATAGCAGCCTCTCTCCCACACTCACTCTCAGCTTCTCTGTTTTCCCACAGACACTCCAACAGCACTTCTTGAACTTTAGTGTGCATCAGATGGTTTGTTAAAACACAGGTTCTGGGGCCACACCCCCCCCCCCCCCGCCCAGGGATCCTGATTCAGTAGGTGTGGAATAGGACCCACCGTCTGCATTTCTAACCAGCTCCCAGGTGAGGTGATGCTGACCGTGTGTGGACCACACTTTGGCATGGCTCTGCCCATGGCCCTCCCCTGCTCTGGATTCTCCAGTGGCTCCCTAGTACCAACTTCATAAATGCCATGTTATTCCGCAATTCACGTGGCTTCCTGGAGAAGGAGGCCTACTTCAGACCCAGCAGGATGTGGACCAATTTAGATGGAGGAGGTGGAGAGGGCAGAGATTGATGGTGAGCCTGGCAAAACCCCAAGATCACAACGGTGGCGCCCACTCTGAGAGTCCGACGGAGGAGGAGGCCGGGACAGTCTGACTGTGGGAGCCATGTGGGTGTGTGCCATGCCCACCTGTGTCCCTTCCTCCGTGTCTCGGTGTCACTGAACCCAGATTCTCACCTGCCTGTCCATCTCAGGCATCTTCCGGGTGTCTCTCTCATCCCACCTCTGTGTCACTGTCCTATTTTTGCCTGTCTCTGTGACCCCATTTGTCTCTCTCCTCTCCTATGTCCTTGTACTTCGATCCCTGTCTGAGTTCCAGCCTCTATAATATAATCTCTAGCTGTCAGTCACTTGATGGGACCCTCTGAAAGGCCAGCATTTATGGCCTTAATGCTCATGCTAACATCAGGTGTGTGTCTGACCTCCCCAGGTGGAGACTTGTGGAGCCCAGTGCCCCATACGCTGAGCTCTCTGTCCTTGCAGATCAATAGGAGACTCTGACCCCCTCACATCTTAATGCACAGGCATGAGGATTGCTCCAAAACCAAAGAACTGCGTGGAATCTTGGACTTGGGGGTGTGAAGGGAGGTAGCCAGGCCAGGGCAGCGTTGCCTGGAGGCCATCTCATCATCCAGGTTGATGGCAGGACAGGAGCGCTGCCCCTGCCCACCTTGTGTCCCCTACCAGGTTTCAAATTTGCCAAGAGTCCCAATATCCCTCACCTCTGCAGGCGTGTCGCCCAGACCACAGGGACCTCAGTCTGAGAAGCAGCACTGTAAGCAGGCTGGAGAGACAGGTCAAAGCTCTAAGGTCCATAGGAGTAATGGTGGAACATTCCAAACTGAGCGCAGAGCTGAGAACATCTGGGCAAAGAAGAATAGGGGACCTCTGGGGTGGGGGCACCCCAGAGGCAGAGAACTGCACGTCTGGAATTGGACAGAGCAAGACACAGACTGGAGATAAAAATAGGGCTTCACCAGCCAGGTTGCTGTAGCCTGGATGAGGGCTGCAGACTCCCCGTTGGGGAAAACACACTTGGGAGTGAGAGGAGCCCGCTCCAGTCCTGGGCCCCAGCACCCTCACATCCAGGCACCCCAAACCTAGTGTTTTCCTCTACCCGCCTGCCTACCTTTGCCACACAGCCCTCTCCGCCCAGAATTCCCTTTCTTTCTCTTTCAAGCAAACATGTTATTCCTTATTTAAGACAGCTCAAATGCCGCCTCCTCCGAGCAGCCTTCCCTGCCTCCCTCAGGCAAAACAGCTACCCCTGCGTCCCTCTTCCTCCACCCCTACCTGACTAGGCTTGGCACACAGTAGGTGCTCAGTACAGTCTGCAGCCTGGGTGCTCCAGCTCCAGGCCGTTCTTCGTGGTTCTTCCAGAATGCTTTTCACCTCTGGGGTGTAGGGGGCTTGGGCTGACTCTCCCTCCCGCCAGGGATTAGGTCCACCTCTCAGGCCTCCAGCCTCTGCCCATCTCTGAGAGGAGAAGTCCCACCACTACCCTGGGGAGGAGCATCTTGGGGCAAAAACGTGTCCAGGGAGGTAGGAACAGCCATCTGGGGGCAGAAGAACCAGAAGAGGCCTGCAGTGGGCAGGACTCAGGGCAGTATGTGTCCTCAGACTGGCCCTGCCCTGCCAAGGGGCTCAGGCCTCAGCTGGTGACATCGCTCACTTCCCAGCAGAGGCCTTGAACTTCTGACCAGGACTGAACATGGAAATGTCCCCCCCAGACCCAGCTGTGCCCAAGGTCCAGGCCGGGCCAGGCAGGGCCTTCACGGCAGCCAATCCCTCGCCTTCTGGTTCACATTTGCAGCCTTTTCCGGAGCGCCACCCGCCGCCCGCTGCCGCCTCACGCCTGCCAAGATTCCTGAGCCTTCGCGGCTTCCCCGCTCGGTGGCGGCAGCGGCAGCGGCGGCGGCGGCAGGAGGAGTCGGGCTGGGCTGGGAGGGGGCCCGGCAGGAGCACAGCCAGGCCACTGCACCCGGGCAGGCCAAGCAAACACAGGCTGCGCCAAGGAGCCGGGGCGAAATAGTTCACAAATGAGAAAAAGCTGCTTCCGAGTTGGGCTGGGGTTTTAAAAGCCCAGGCCGCAGGGAGCTGAGGTCACCTGCAAGAGGGGCTGCCCGCTAGGACACCCTGAGCCTGGGAGGGGCTTCTGCTGCAGCAGGCGGGAGCGAAGTTAGACAGCAGCAAGCACAGGCCTCATCCGGCTGGGGCTACCAGCGAGCCCTGCCCCCAAATCTAGCTTACCTCTCAGGTCAGAGGGGCCTCTGAAGGTCCCAGCAAAGGCAAGGCCTGAGGATGAAAGAGAAACAGTGAGGAAGATGCCAGGAGCCGGGAAGCCTCCTGCCCTGGCTCAGCCACCCAGTGCCCACCGCAGGCCTCTTACCGGGAGCCTCTGCTGGAAATTGGCCCCAGTCTCAGCCCCTCGTCTCAGGGAGCCAGGATGAGTGCCCCACAATCACTGTCTTCCTTCATCTGTTCCCAGCACACTTGGCAATGCCCATGGGGTGCCTGGCCCTGGCTTGATGGAGTCCCTCCTGCCCTAGGGCCCAGGCTGAGGAAGCTTCTCTGTGTGCCAGGATCCATGCTGGAGATGTCCCCTACTCTCTGCCACGCCCTGGGCTAGGGTGGCCCCTACTAGAGGCTACAGTTCCTGCCTGAGGAAGCTCCTTCTATGTGGGGAACCGAGGCTGGGCCTTGGGGGCACAGAAATGGCTCAGCCCCATGCACTTCCCTGCCCTAAATTATCTGGAGGCATCAGACAAGTGACCATCACACAATTGGCTAAGATCTCTGGGTTGGGGGAGCACAAAGCAGGGAACATTGCCTCCACCTTGAGTTTCCCCAGAGGCTTCATGTAGGAAGGGACTCTGGAAGTGGATCCTGAAGGGAGAGTAGGAGTCTGAAAGGCAGAGTAAGAAAAGGAACTTCAGGCACTAGGAAGCTGCTTGGCAGATACAGGGAAGGTCCAGAAGTGCCGTGGGCTGGAGAGGACAAGTAGGAGCTGAGAAGGCCAGGGCAACAAAGTGAGGAGCCTTGAATGCCATGCTTGCATTTCTTTGGAAGGCAGTGGGGAGCCACAGAAGGTTGTTGAGTGGGAAGGAGATGTGGTCAGAGCCCTGGATGGCCAGGTCCCCATTTCTGCCTCCATCAATCATGTCTAGTTCATGTCACACAGCTGGACACAAGGGAGCTGAGGCTGTAGTCCAGGCCCAGCTGTAACTCCGGGGTGGATAGGGAGGGGACACCTAGCCAGCCCACCTGGCAGGGAGGCCAGCAGCAGCGTCACTTTCTCCTCCAGCTGCTTGCTTGCCTCTGCCTGCTCCCATGGAAACTCTGACATCCCAGCCCCGTCTCTTGCTGCACAAGCAGCGAGATGCCAGAGCCAGCAGCTCCTAGGCCTTCCCTCTGACTCAGCTAAGACCTGCCTCAGTCCCTGCCACTGAACGCCATGACCCTTCACGTGGGTCGTGAGGCTACTCTCTGAGGGCCCGGCCCAGCCGATGAGGTTGAGTGGGAGGTCCTCACTGCCCAACTCAACCCTAGCCTCTCTGGCCACAGCCCCCAGCCCCACCATGAGGCTCAGGGAGGAGGAGTGGTTTATGTCAAATCTGGGCTTTGAAGGATGAACATGCATTTAATGGGGGGGGGGTGGCGGGGACAGGTGATAAGTCCAGGCCGAGGGAACAGCACGTGTGAGGGCGTGGAGGTGTGAAAGCCCTAAACGTATCCAGAGGATGGAAAAAAACAAACAAAAGAACTAACCAATCACAGCTAACATTTATTGTGCACCTATTATGTGCCTGGCTCTGGGTTCCTGTCGTGGATGATCTCATTTCACGAAGCAGGGTACTTTGCCTTCCCTTCTTACAGAGGGGGAAACCAGGGACAGAGAGGTTAAATAACTGGCCCAAGGACACACAGCTCATGAGGGATGGAGACTGAATTGGAACCGAGGCTGTTGTCTCCAAAGGGGCTCTTAACCTCTGCATTATACAGATGATTGGAAATGAGAAGGGCTAGCTGGTGTCAGCCTGAGAACATCAGAATCAGAGACCCTGGGCCCAGCCTAAAGCTGGCTCCCCACCCCCTCCCACGTTAGCATTTATGGACAATGGTCTCTAAACCCCAAGTACATTTTATGCCTTGGACATGGCACTAGGCATGCTCCTGGCACTACGTCATCAATTTTCATGTAAGCCTGGAAGGTGGGAATTGTCCCGTTCTGAGGAGGACCGCTAAGATCCAGAGGGGTGACATCCATTCTGCAAGGTTACAGGACTGGGAAACACAGGGGCCAGATCTTAACTTTGGTGCTTTCCCAAACCCCAAATGGCCAAACCCCTATATAGTTGGGGTTCCTGGAGACCTCAGCCATGGGTCTTTCTCCCCACTTCTCCTCCACGCCACCTGTGCTGCCTCAACCCAGATGGCAATGGGGACAGGCAAGGCTGGGAATAGGATGGGCAGCTACTGTCAAGGGCCTCAGGAACCTTCTCCAGTTGATCAAGGCTCCCTCAGTCCTACAAAATAGGAAGCAGGGGCGGGTGGGTGTGCCAGGGCAGTGCCCGGGCCTACTTCAATGGGACTCTGTTCTTAACCTCCACCCACAGTTGCCTTTCCTAATCTCCTCCTTGAGCCCCTCCCCTGGCGACATCTCCTCTTTGCACAGAGCCTGTTGCCAGCTAAATCCCAGGCCAGATGTGGGTGGGATAATCTGCACCCCCCAGCCCCCTGCCAGCTTCTCTGCAAAGGGCTCCCAAGGAGGCTGGCCAGGGTCCCAGGCCCACATCCCCATCCTAACTTTCCAAACTGAGGTGCTGATTGGCAAATGATCCACCTGTCCTGGAGATGGGCTCACGGAAGAAGTCCCCATTTTCCAAGCAGGCCCAGACTGAGAGTCTTGCTTGAAAAATCATGATAGGTGGGGCGCCTGGGTGGCTCAGTTGGTTAAGCATCCAACTTCAGCTCAGGTCATGATCTCACTGTCCCGAGTTCGAGCCCCACATCGGGCTCTGTGCTGACAGCTCAGAGCCTGGAGCCTGTTTCAGATTCTGTGTCTCCCTCTCTGTCTCTGCCCCTCCCCTGCTTGTGCTCTTTTTCTCTCTCAAAAATAAACATTAAAAAAATTTTTTTTAAAGAAAAAAAGAAAAATCATGATGGGTTAAGAGCCCAACTGCATGGATTCGTCTCCCAGCCCTACCTCTTACTAGCATGTGACCTCACTCCTCTGTGCCTCAGCTGCTCCATCAGTGACATGGGATCAACTCCTATTCATGGAGCACATGTAAGGATTCCATGAGTTAATTTCATATAATGAACTTCTCGTGGTATTTGGCATATAGGAACGTTCAATAAATGTCTGCTATTATTATTATAATTATCATCACTACAACCCCTCCCCAAAGCCCTGTGAGGTTAGTATTATAAACCCTATTTTACAGATGAAGAAACCGAGGCTCAGGGAGCAGTCACTTTCCCCAGGTCACTCAGCCAGTTAGTGGTGGATAGCCCCAGAGTCTGCACCTAAGCTGAGGGAGCCCACAGATGAGGACAGCTTCACAGCCCCCTGGAGCAGAGGCACAGTGGGGGCGGGGAGAAGGGGGTCCCCTCAGCCCCTCCTGCCTGACCCCCAGGAGCTCTCCCCTGCCCAAGTCCCTGCTGCCGTCCCTGCTGCCTCCGCAGGAGGGGACTCTGCATTCCTGGCTAAGCGGCCGGATTTGCTGTGCTCCCGGAACTATGAAAAGAATGTTTGCCACGAGCTGAGCCGTGGTCGCCTGTCAGAGGAGCGCGGCCTGAAGGGCCCACGCAGGGCTGCATGGCGGCCAGCACCAGCCGTGGTGGGAGGGAGCAAGGCTAGACACAGAGAAAGCTTCTGGGGAGTGAGGGCTGTGGCCGCAGGGCAGGGATGCACATCACAGAGTCAGCCTCCAGGGATTGATTTTCCGGAGAGGAGAAATGACCCCTCCACCCCCCAGTCTACATCGCTCCTCGGCACAGGCTCTAAGGAGAGCCAGGGTGGCATCAGTGGCCCATCTCATAAATGGGATATGGGGCCCCAGAGGAGAAGTCACCTGAGATCACACAGCAGCCAGTGGCAGAACTGAGACCCAAAACCAGGACCCCTTCCTTTCAGAAGCTTCCCTCCCTTGTAGGGCCCACCAGAACCACTGTGGGCTCTTAGACACTAGAAAACACCATCCTAGGCCCCTCTCTTCCGGGCTCTTTGGGCCTGACCTTCTCATGCCTGCTACACCCCATGTTCCCCACCCCACAAAAAGTGCCTTGTGCTGTGAAAATGTCTGGGGGCACTGTGGATGCTCAACAGTTAAGTTTCCATCCCTTTCTCCACCAAATCAGGCCCCGGAGAGGGCAGTGACCCGGGAGGTTGGTGGGAAGCACATGAGTCAGGCATCCTCACAGACTTGGGAGTGAATCCCAGCTCAGCACTCAACAAGTTGACACTTGGCCAGATTATTGACCTCTCTGAATCTCCACTTTCCCCTCTGTTAAATGGGCCGCTGATTCTTGCCTTGCAGCACTGTTACAAAGACTAAATGAGACCTGTGAACATAGGAACGGGCACACAGTAGGCACCCAATAAACTCTTACTGTTACCCTCCCCCAAGGGGACAGAAAGAACTGATGTTAGAGAAACTCAGGTGATAAAGTTCCTTCCACCCCAAGTCCTTGATGGTTCTTGCTAGTGGAGCGGCCTCTGGAAGGAAGGGAGGCTTGAGGCCAGGATCCTGGCCTCTGGTCTCAATTCTGCTACTGGGTGCTGTGTGACCTCAGGCAAGTTCCTCTTTGAGTCTCCTTGAGCCCACCCCTGAGATGATAAAGCCGGCATGGCTCCCCCCACGAAGCACTAACCCTCTACCACCCCCTTCTGCCCTCCAAGAGCCAGGAATCTCAGCCAATCCAGGTGGCACGGGCACAGTCGCCTCCCAATTCGGACCTTTCCAAGAATCTGGAAGCAGGACCAAGTCCTCCCACGTCCCTTCCCAGGATCCGCCCAGAGAGGTGCAACCAACACTGATCAGAAGTGTGGGGGAAAGTCCCAGGTGCTACACCCTGATGACACATGTGACTTGGGACCACTCCTTACCTCTCTGCAGGTAAAATGACCCCTGGAGACAAACATTAGCATTCTCATTTTATAGATGAGGAAACAGAGGAAGCCGCTTACCCAGGGTCACATGGAAAGGAACCCAGGTCTGTCTGACTCCCAAGGCCACCTCTTCCGCTCACTGCACACACTGCCTTCACTCAAGACCCACTGCCCACACCCCAGGACCCTGGAAATGCCCACAGAACAGAGTGGATCCGGAATTCCCTTTCTGAGAGTGTGACTTCCCTGGCTGATGTCTGGGCACCTGTGTATACACATATGGCCTCACACCCCTACTCGGGCTTCTGTACACACCCCAGGCCTCCCAGACACTACACCCCCAAACTCATGGCCACACTCAACACCCAGTCCCTCGCTATCTCACCATACCAGACTCCAGGGTCCAAATCCATACCTCTCCTTCACCTGCCTCCACTAGAGACAGGCCACAATCACCCAGGAGAAGGGTCCTGGCTGACCCTGTCCTCACCCCCACAGCCAATCACCGAGGCCTGACCAGTCTCTCCCCTTACTGCTTCCTCTCATCCCCATGCCAGCCACCCACCTCGGCAGCCATTGCATTCACCCTCAAATGGGCCCAGCCTCCTCAGTGATTTCCTTGCCTATAAGATGCCTTTTTATCCTTGCCCCAGGAGCAACCACAGTGATTCCCAGACTGCATCATTGTGTGGCTCACACCCTTTCTCTGGTCAGGGCTCTTGGAAATCTGACCCCAAAGTAGTGCTCAGTCCCTCCCACTCATTCCCCTTCTGTGTGATCCACCAATTGCTCACTGTCCCCTAAGAGAACCTTCCCACCTCCATACCTTTGCACTTGCTGTTCCCTCTGACTGGGATGGCCTCCATTCCCCCTTTTCACCACCTGCACCTGTCAAAGTTCTCATTCTCCTTGAAAGCCCTAGCCAGAGTCACCTCTTTGGTGTTGCCTCCTTGATAGGCCCTCCCTCCGGCACTTTGGCTTGCACGGTGCCTCCCTCTCATGTACCTCGACAGACACTTTGAGACACAGCTGCACCCCATATGACAGGCCCCTGTGCCTCTCCGGTTCTCTACTCCAACTCTAAGTGCCTCGGGCCACAGATGGGACCCGCTCATCTGAGGCCCCACCGTCCCATAAGGGGAGCCCCCCATGCCTGCTGCTGGGGGGTCTGGAGTGGGCTGGGGGGCCAGCAGGGCTGGGAAACTGGGGCTCTGCCAACCTTTGGTCTGGCTCAGACCAGGAGCAGAGGAGGTAGTGAGGGGTGGTTAAGCTGACAGCCCTGTTTGGTATCTTTCCCCTCCCTCTTGCTAGCAGACAAATTCACTTCCATTTTTTCTTTCCTCTTCCACTGAGCCAAAGAGCAGAAACGCTCATTTTCACTCTGGTGGACAAAGTGAAACCGGAGGGAGAGACCCTGGTGAGTGTGCCTGAGTGTGTGAGCATGTGTGTGAATGCGTGTTGTCCTGAGTATGTCTGGCTGGGCCACATGGGGCCTGCCATGTGTCTGTAGGAGTTTGGGTGTGTGTGTGTGTGTGTGTGTGCGCGTGCACACACGTGCCCTGTCATTTCAGCATCTGTGGTGGTGTGTGTTCAGTAGAGCATGTTCACCTGTGTGGTTGTGCATGACTGTCAGTGGGAGGGAGTGTAGCTGTGTGTGGCTGTGAATGTGTCTGTGGTATGCCCTCATCGTTCTGGGATGACTGTCCAAGGATCTGTTAGTGGTCACCAGCCCAGCGAGAACCCAGTGGAGGCATCTATGCCCCGACCAAAACCGCCAGCTCCCCTGCAGAGTGGGTGCCCACCAGACACCCCCCCCCCTCCCTGTCCCGGGCTCTAGAATGGGCTCCCTGAGGGCACTCCATCTGCTCAGGGCAGTGAGGGTCAACGCCCAGAGAGAAACCCCAGCCACCCCAGCTCCCCACCCTTTCAAATGACCATGGCAGCTCCCCAGAGGTGGCCTTTGCTAAGGGCACTCTGAGGAGGGGATGGACCCTTGCCAGCAGACAAGGACAGGGGTCTTAGCAAGAGGCACTGAAGCCAGACGAGAGGAAACACTTCTGGGTTGCGAGGGACCCCTGACGGAGGCCTGTGTGGAACCTAGCATGTTCTCACACACACTGGGGGTCTCACCCAAGCACCCACCGACACACATTAATAAACTGGCAGACACTCACTGTCCCCCTCGCATCGCGCAAGTGCACACACTGACAGGCGCACACACTGGTACACACGTACACGCAACAAGCAAACTCAGAGAGTTTGCCCTTCCCCAGCTGACCACTTCTGGGGAATGGGGAGCGAACCGGGCTTCTCCACCCAGGGACTCCCGGGGCTACCCCGTCTCCAGCCTCTGGACACACACACTGGGGAGGCTGTCCTGGGGTCCTTAGACCCCAGTCCCTCTGGGCCAAGCAAGGGCCCTCTCATCCCTGCAAGTCTCGGTTCCAAGCTGGGGCAGGGGGATGCTGAGCTTCAGTCTCCAGTTTGGGGGTGCTGCCAGAACACCTACAATAGGAGGGACCTGGGGGCAGAAGCAGAAAAACAGAGGAACTGGAAGGTGGCCAGCGAGCCAGGAATGGCAGAGAGATGGAGAGAGGGGGAAGGGAGAAGCTGAGGGGTTTCCCCTGCCCAGGGCTAGAGGGGGGCTTTAAGGCCCCTCACCCCTCCTGTCTCCTCCACCGCCCTGTGGGGGAAGCTTTGTCGCTCTCACTTCACAGGTGGGAAGGGAGACTCCCAGAGGTGAAGTGATGTGCCCAGAGCCCCATCATCTGGGATTCCACCCGGCAGTCTGATGCTGGAGCCCCCACTTCTGGGAGAGGAAGGGAGGAGAGAGCTTTATCCGGGAATCTGCCTGGGGGAAACGGGGCACAAGGAACGGCATGGGCTCTCTCATCCTAGCGCCGACACTCTGGCCGGAGGTCCCATCCCGTCTCCACGCCGCGGCCCAAGTCGCTGATCTCGCTGTCCCAGACAATCTCAGGGGCAGCCTAGGCCGGGTCCTGCCCTCGGGAGCCCCCAGCCCCGGAGTCCGAGCCAGCCTCCCGGCCTTTACCTGCAAGGGCGGCCGCCGGGCGCCGCTCCCTGCCCTCGAGGGCCGCCCCGGGCGCGCGGGCTCCTGGCAGGGGGTGTCGTCGAGGTCCGCGCCGGCGGGGCTCCGCGTCGCTCTGCCGGCCGCCCCTCGCGGCTGCCGGAGTGGGCGGGCGGCGCGGGGTGGGGGGGGCTGGGGCGGCGGGAGGGGCGCGGCGGGGCGGGGCCTCCACCCTCCTCTTTCCACAGCCACGGCCAAGGCCCGCGCCCCGCCCGGCCAAGCGCGCGCCCTGCCGGGGCCTCGACGTGCGCCCCCCGCCCCCGCCCCGGCCTCCCTGGGTCCCAAGCTGAGACCCCACACACCCGCGCGTCCCCTTTCATCCTCGCGCACCCTGCATCTGGGTCTGGGCCCTCTGCCCAAGAGGGCTACCGTCCAGGGGGACACAAACCTGCTACTGAGAAGAAGGGCAGGGGGGTGGCCAGTGCGGGGATGGGGCAGCACAGGAGTGTGGCCCATAAACGAGCAGTCCACAAAGGCTTCCTGCAAATGGTGACCTAAGCTGAGGGCGTAGGGCTTGGGGCCCTCAAAGGAATGGAAGGAGGAGCAGTCGTGAGCTGCACATTGGGTTTAGGGAGGTGAACCTCTGTGCTCAGAGGCAGGCAGGGACCAATGCTGTGCAATCTAGCAGGACACGCTGAAGCTGGTCAGACTTCACCTTCAGGAAAATGGGCAGCCACAGAAGACTGGAGCAGAGCAGTGAGAACTGTGCTTTAGAAAGAGCCCCCTGGGGCGCCTGGGTGGCTCAGTCGGTTGAGCATCCGACTTCAGCTCAGGTCATGATCTCGCGGTCCCTGCGTCGGGCTCTGTGCTGACAGCTCAGAGCCTGGAGCTTGCTTCAGATTCTGTGTCTCCCTCTCTTTCTGACCCTCCCCCATTCATGCTCTGTCTGTCTCAAAAATAAATAAACGTTAAAAAAAAAATTTAAAAAAAAAAGAAGAAGAAGAAAGAGCCCCCTGATTGTGCAGGAGGCGGAGGCAGGGACAGAGGCAGGGACACTGGTGAGGAGGCTGCTGGAATAATCCTGGCTGTAGTCCAAGGGGCAGACAGTAGGGGTTGGAGGGAAGGGTCAAGGCTGAGAAGAGTTAAGGAAGTGGAATAAGGAGGATTTGAATGTAGGGATGAGGAACCTAGAAGGAAGGAGTTATCAAGGACAGAGCCCAGGTTTGCAGTTAGGCAACCAGGAGGTGGTGGTCCGGAAGAAGGGTGTTCAGATGTACTGAGTTGGACGTGCCTGTCGGGCTTCCATGTATCCAGAAGGGAAGTGAGAGTTCTGGGCTAGAAATTAGGGGCTCATGGTGACAGATGATGACTGATGTGACCTGGACAATGCCTAGGGAAGGAGTGCAGGAAGAGGAGGAAGCCCACGCCAGGACCAGGACACAGGGAATGCCAACATTCAAGGGCATGCAGAGGGAGAGGGGTCAGTAAAGCAGATCCAGAAGGTATGGCTGGGGAGGTGATGGGAAAAACCAGGAGAGCACTCAGAAGGCAAAGGCAGAGTGTTTCTAGAAGGCCAGGGAGCCTCCCAGGGTCAGGTGTCACAGAAGAGCATGCTTTGGGACTGGCAATTAGGGACTGGTGGCTGGGGTGTGGGGCAGGGCAGGCCAGGGGAGGAGGCAGCCTGCAGAGGCTAAAGGAACAGCCCCAGGAGAAGTGGAGGCGGAGTGCAGTGGGGGAGTTCAGATGAACTGAGGCCAGCCGAAGCGGGGGTTTGGGTGAGGGTGTGTGTGTGTGTGTGTGTGTGTGTGTGTGCATTCTAAGTGGGAAAGAGCAGAGCCCTCAACAGGTCTAGAAAAAGAGCAGGGAGGGCCCACAGCAGCCTGAATCTGGGTCTGGGCCCAGGTCCATCGCCCCTTCCCCCTCCTACCGCCTGCCCTCCAAGGGCCTCCCACTTTGCTGTCCCCCTGCCAAGGTATACACCAGCCGCGCCACTCCTCATTGGGGCCTCTCGCCCTTGCCCACCTCCAGATCCTGGGCCCACTCCTGTTCTACCCCTCAGACTGAGGAGATTGCAAGAGGTCTTTGGGTCTGGCCTCCTGGCCTGAGCCAGCCCTGACGGATTATAGGAGGCCGGGCTGGGGTACTCTCCTAAGAAGGGGAAGGGGCCAGTGGGCAGGGGACCTAAGAGAACACTGGCTGGGGTGGAGAACTGGGTCCCTCCCCCAGAGCCGGTGTGAGAACCAGGCCCTTGATAGGGATCAGATGGGGAGTGAGGGCTCAGGGAGGGGGGTGGGAGCTGAGCAGCAGGGGCTGAAAGCTGACAGCATGGACTCTGGAGTTAGACTGCCCGGGTTCAAGTCCAAGTACCCCATTCCCCAGCTGCATGCCCTTAAGCGAGTTACCTAACCTCCGGCACCTTTGTTTCCTCATCTGAAAAGCTCACAGGCTGGCTGTGAGAATCAAAGCCATCAATCCGCCTGTGAGCTGTTCTTAGAGAAGGGAGAGGCGGTCAGTGAAAGGGGAGCTGCTGAGGCAAGCAGGCAGGTGTGGGGGGGGGGGGTGTGCGCACTGGTGCTGGGGAAGGGGCTCCTACAGGCTGCATGCACAGACACTGACACGCTCAGCCAGTGCCCCACAGGATCCCGCCTGATTCTCCTAACTCCTTGAACTTTCCTGAAGCGCTTGGGCCTGGTTCTCTGTGGCATACATGGGCCCCTCTCTTCTGGTGCTGCTGAATGCCCTGCAGGGAGAAAGAGTTCACCTCCTTCATTCAGGGAGCCCCAGTCCAGGACCTGTCCTGTTGTCCCATAGCTCTGGTGTTGACTGCACTCTCCAGGTGGGCCTCAGCTGCCCATCCCCCAACAGAGGCCGAGATAGCCTTGCCGTGACCCTGCCACAGCTGCCTCCTTGTCCACCAGCTCTTTGCATAGCAAACTTCAAGGCAGGAAATGAGTGTCCTAGAGCCAGATGTCTGCAGATTCTGCCATCAAAGCTCCCCTCTGGGCTAGGCCATCCCAATTGCCAGGGGCAATTGGTTTGTTTCTAGTGCCGTCTGGTTATCAGTGGGTCAGCTCTGCCTGAGGTCACCTGCTGTGTGGCCTTGAACAACTTGCTGCCCCTCTCTGGGCTTCAGCTCCCTCAGCGATCAGAATCAAAGGCTGGCAGAGAGGACTCAAGGACTATTCTAGGGGCACCTGGCTAGCTCAGTCAGTAGAGGGGGGTGACTCTTGATCTCAATGTCATGAGTTGAAGCCCCATATTGGGCATAGACATTATTTTAAATTTTTATTATTTTTTTAAAATTTTGGGGCACTTGGGTGGCTCAGTCAGTTAAGCATCCAACTCTTGCTTTTGGCTCAGGTCATGATCCCATGGTTTTGTGGATTCAAGCCCCATGTTGGGCTCTGTGTTGACAGCTTGGAATTCTCTCTCTCCTTCTTTCTCTGCCCCTCCCCCACTCTTGCTGTCTCTGTCTCAAAAATAAACTTAAAAAAACCCACTTTTTTTTTAATATAAAAAGTTTTTTTAAAAAGGACTGTTCTAGACCTGAGCAGGGATATCAAATGGAGTGGGTGGTTAAAATAAACCAGACCAGGCGTGCAACCTGCTTAGCGCAGCCCCTGGCAGAACCTATGCTGGCATCTGCCTGATGGTTCAGAGCGTGGGCTGAGGAGTCAAGCAGACCTGGGTTTGGATCCCAGTTCTGCTTCTCTGTGACTGTGGGCAAGTGGCCTCATTTCTCCAAACCTCAAATTCCTCCTCTTTAAAAGAGGGACACTGAGGGGCGCCTGGGTGGCTTAATCAGCTTAATCGACTCTTGATTTCAGCTCAGGTCATGATCTCACAGTTCATGGGTTTGAGCCCCACATCAGGCTCTTTTAGTGCAGAGTCTGCTTGGGATTCTCTCTCTCCCTCTCTTTCTGCCCTTCCCCTGCTTGTGCTCTCTCAAAATAAATAAGTTTAAAAAAAAGACTGATAGTCCCTAATGATAACAGCTAACTCTCACAGGGCTCTGCCTCCATGCCAGGCACTAGTATGAGTGCTTTATGTGGACTAACTCATTTGATCCCCCACAAGAACCCTTTGAGATGGGTATCATTATAGTTGCCCCTTTGTAGACGGGAAAACTGAGGCACCGACAGGTTAACTGACTCACCCAGAGTGACATAGCTGGGGACGTGGGTGAGCTGGGAATTGCCTCCAGGCAGACTGGCCCCCAAGTCTACCCACCGTGTCACAGGGCCTCTTGGAAGACAGAATGAATATAAAGTCTACACAGGCCGGGCACATACCAGTGACTCAATTAATGTGCATAATCTTTACTACTGTTACCACGATTCTCCCATTCATTCTAAACTTCTATCTTGATCTGCCAATAAGAAAACTCTCTAGGCTCCAACCACTTCAGCTTGAAGCCTGGGGAGGGCCTGGATGGAACCTTCCTCTTGCCACCACTCCATCTGTCTGGCAAGCTGAGGAGGGGGGAGGGATGTTTGCACAGATGTGTGGCCCAGGGTGTGCAGATAGCCGGGGGAGGGGTGTGGTGCTGGTAAATTCCTGCTCCACTAGTGCCTTGGCGATTCTGCACCCCCACCTCATCCCCACCCCCAGCTTTGACATCTGCTGGAGGACTGGTTCTACAATTCCTGGGAAGCCCTTCTCTCTGTCTCACCCTCCTTTCTTCCAGTCGCCAGAGGCTTCTCCTACAGGACTAGAGAAATAAAGACCCTCCTGCAACCCCCACCACCCCCTCACTTCCACCCCAGGGGATCTCTCGGCCCCATCCTCAAAAATCCCAGTAATGCAGTGGAAATTAAAGTTACCTTAAATGTTCTAATCTTATAACAATTTTGCTTCAATCAACATCTAAATGTGACCACATGTGCCCAGACCACCCAGAGCCCTGGTTGGTGGCTTGGTGGGGGGAGCGGGGAGCTCCTGAAGGGATGGAGGGCCGAGGGCTGCTCTCAAGCATGGCCTGGCTCTGGAAAGCCTCCCTGGCGAGGAGGTCTGCAGGTCACTGGGCCCTCCCTCCGCTTTCTCCTGGCCTGCCCACAGGTGGGTAATCCCTCCCTTCCTCACCTCTCCTCCAGCAAGCTGGGAAGCATGGTGGACCATGGTTGGAGTCTGCTTGTACTCTGTCCTGGGTATCTGGGCTTGGGGACAGCTGGGGACTCAGGCAAGTGGAGGCCAGGGCTGGCTTCATGGGCATGCCTGCCTGCACATTCACACAGAGCTCCTTGCTCAGACAGGCTTGGTTTACTGCTCTGCGGGGTCACCTTGAAATTCATAATTTTTGAACAAGGAGTTCTACATTTTCATTTTGTACCGAGCCCCATAAATTAGGTAGCTGGTCCTGGTGGAGGTCCACATACCCCTCTGTCTATGGACCCTCCTCACTTCATCCTCACACTCAGTCGGCATGCAGGCAATAAACATTTATTGAGCACCCAGTTTGTGCTAAAAAGTAGCACTAGATGCTTGGGGATACAGCGATGAGCACCACGGACACAGCCTTGAATTCACAAAATTACTCTCTGCACACACTCAGACCCTCCTATATCCACAAGCAGTAGTTTTGCAAGACGGTTCTGTACTCGCAATCACGTTAAACATAACTGCCAATTAGGGAACAGCCAGAATATGCCAGGAAATTTACACACTTCTTCTTGTTTCATCCTCAAAACAGTCCATAAGGCAGGCATTATTAGCCCCATTTTACACCAGATGAAGAAACTGGTGCTCAGAGTTCAAATCCTTCACTCAGTGTCACATAACCAGTAAGGAGCAGAACCCAAACTTGCCTTTGTCTCTGGTCTACAACCTCTTCTGTCCCTTTCCTCCTCCCCGCCACTACACACACTGCATTGGGCTGCTCCCCCATGGACGGAAGCTCCCAGCATCTCCCCAGCTCCCAGCACAGGACTCTTTTTGTTAAGCGAAAGAGTTCACATACAGACACACTCCCCAAGGAATACACAGAAACAGACACACACTGAAACCCCAACACTTACACATGTAACACATAATTTAGAGTGTGGTATCCAATACTGGATTGTTTGGGTTCAAGTCCTGAATCTACAATGTACTAGCTCAGTGTTCCTCAGTTTTCCCATCTCCAGAATGGGCATAGGGATAGGGCTATTGGGAAGGCTAAATGAAAAATGTATGTGGGGCCCCTGGGTGGCTTGTCAGTTAAGCGTCGGACTTCGGATCAGGTCACGATCTCACAGTTTGTGGGTTCGAGCCCCGCATCGGGCTCTGTGCTGACAGCTCGGGGCCTGGAGCCTGTTTCAGATTCTGTGTCTCCCTCTCTCTCTGCCCCTCCCCCACTCACACTCTGTCTCTCGCTCCCAAAGATAAATAAAACATTTAAAAATTTTAAAAAAAGAAAAGAAAAATGCACGTGAAGCACTTAGACCAGCATTGACCAGCGTGTAGCCCCTCTTCAACAAATATTAGCTGTTGCTATGAATAACATTTGTCCGTGCTCACACACACACACTCTCAAGCCCTCACATCATCCCCCCAGCCCTCCTCAGCCCAGCTCAGTCCTACACGTCCCCACGGCTGACAGTCCAGGCGCCCAGAGCCAGGAAGGAAGAACAGCTGCTTCTCTGGGCGTCCCCTGGGGCTCTACCTGGGCTGGCCCACGTGTGTGGTGCAGAGTGAGGGTGCCGCTCCTCAGCAGCTCTGGGCCCATCAGAGAGGGCTTCCCGGAGGAGGCCTCCGCCCAAGCCAGTGAAGGCTTACCAGGCGAGGTAAGATGGTGCCGCCCTATGCCTTGGCTCCCTCCACTGTCCCTCACAACAACCACCCCCTAACTTCTTCTGCAGCGCCCTCCCTCCACCCCCTTCCCCACAGTAGAAACTTTCCTCTCCTCCTGCCAGGAGCGTAAATTGCCCCCAGGAATGCGCTGTGTCCCACAGCAACCCTGGCAGTGGCCCTCGGCTGTCCTAGGGTCAGGCCTGGCTCTACATCAAAGGCTGGGGAGCCGTAACAGCGAGGCTCCTTGCCTACCACCACCCTCCCTGCCCCCCCCCCCCCGCCCCCACCGGCCCTCTGGCTTCCAGGGAACAGCACATGGTAGCACTTAAGCTCTGAGAGAACCAGAAGATGCCTTTCCTGCACCAGCACCCCCAACCATCCACAATGAACTACTTGTTAGGAGACTATTTTAATTTTACTTAATGCAATTTCTGTCCTGGGCCTCTGTTGCCACCTCCTTCTCTGGATGCCCAGTACAAATATAGGGGAGGCCAACCCACCAGGGGAAAGTATAACCTAAATATGGAAATGTCACGCGTGGAGGTCTAGGGCAGGAATAGGACTCTCTTACATCAGGGGAACAGTGCTGGTGCTCTGGTCTCCACTTAGGAAGATGAGGGGTTGATGAGAGGAGGGCTCAGGGCTAGCTTGTGCAACTGAGGCCAGCATGAGAGTTTGGGGTATGCACAGGGGCCACACACTTCTTTGCCCAAGTGCTCTAATGCCCTGGGTTCAGTAGCTAGGCCCTCGCCCTCACTTAGCCTGGCAGCATGTAAGCTTTGCTGTCAGATCCTGTGGGAGTGACTGGGGGGAAGGGGGGAGCGCGTCCACATTCTAACCAGCTTCTGAGATTTGTCCATCAGGTGCATCTTCTAGCAAATTATGAAAACCAGGGGTCCAACGGTCACGCTAGGACAACAGAGTGGTGATCTGGAGACCCCTGGTGGCCAAAGGCTGAAGAGCAAGGCCTTTTCTTTGAGCTCTGCGGAGCCAGTGCCAAGCCCAAAGGCCACCAGCATGGACTCCGGCCCCAGGCCCCAGAATTTAGCTTCAACCCAGGCTGCTGACCTCATTATTCAGCCCCCCTGCCGTAAAGCCAGACAGACCTGCCCCATCTTGCTTGGGAGGGCATGCCGGTAACATCCTGGAGAACAAGGAATGGCCCAGCCTTGGGGGGCTGTCCCAGCCTCAGTCAGAGTAAAGGTGAGGGATATATAATTCATAATGAATTAATTCCAGGGGTGGGGATGTGGTAGGGGACCTCGAAGCTTGGTTGCTGGACTTGCATATGTTTGGCTTATTTGGAAGAGATGATGAGGTGATGTTCCCAATAGTTCCATAGTCCCCACCCCCTCCCTTCCCTCAGCCTCTGGGTGCACATCACACAATTGTGGGGCTGCCACTGGGAAAAATCACTGAGGGGGCTTTGTTTCCACAGCTTGCCGACTCTGTAATGCTGCCCATGTTTAACTCTGGGAAAGGAAATATCTAAAACCTCATACCATACAAAAGGCTGCCGGGAAGTGGGGGTGGTGCTACAAGAGGAAGGGTGAGAGCCCCCTGGAGGAGGGAAGGGTGCGGTTCACTTTCCTAGGCAGGGCCCAGGCACCGCACAGCGCGTCCACATCTGGGCCCACATTCATTCTCTTTACCTCCTTGATTCACTCAAACTCTAGGGTGACTGGACCCAGCCCTATACTGGGTGCTAAGGATACCATTGACCGAAAGGGGGTGCCTGCCCTAGGCCCTAATTTGTGTCTGGAGGGGGAGGTAAAGAAGCTCAGAAAAGACAGGATCCCAGAGGGAGCCTCCCTATACTTGGGAATACAAAAGTGACACCCCCTCCCCACCCCTGCTTGATGGCCTAACCCAACTGGAGGAGGCAGGTCGTGTGCAAACTGCCTCTGTTACTGGCGTCCCAAAACCTTGGTTCTAACCTACACAACCAAGACAAACTTAACGCACAATGCATCACCTCAGGCCTGTGCACTAACCTTGAGAAAAGCCCAGAGGCCCCATTTCCCCCCAACAACCTGAGTATCGCGACCTCAAGGCCCTAGGCTGTCTCCAAGAACAGTGCTACCAATAAGGCCTGACAACCTCTGATCCCTCCCTTGAAAAGCTATCCTAACTTCTGTAAGGCTGGGAGAGGGGCCCACAGGCCTGCTCCCCTCCCACCTCTCCATGTGAACCACGCATCACAGTTAATATGGGCTTTGTTGGGAATGCAAGCTGGTGCAGCCACTCTGGAAAACGGTATGGAGGTTCCTCAAAAAACTAAAAATAGAACTACCTATGACCCAGCAATTGCATTACTAGGTATTTATCCACGGGATACAGGTGTGCCGTTTCGAAGGGACACATGCACCCCCACATTTATAGCAGCTCTATCAACAATAGCGAAAGTATGGAAAGAGCCCAAATGTCCATCGATGGATGAATGGATAAAGAAGATGTGGAGAATATATATACACACAATGGAGCATTACTCGGCAATCAAAAAGAATGAAATCTTGCCGTTTGCAACTACGTGAATGGAACTGGAGGGTATTATGCTAAGTGAAATTAGAGAAAGACAAAAATCATATGACTTCACTCATATGAGGACTTTAAGAGACAAAACAGATGAACATAAGGGAAGGGAAACAAAAATAATATTAAAACAGGGAGGGGGACAAAACAGAAGAGACTCATAAATACAGAGAACAAACTGAGGGTTACTGGAGGGGTTGTGGGAGGGGGGATGGGCTAAATGGGTAAGGGGCATTAAGGAATCTACTCCTGAAATCATTGTTGCACCATATGGTAACTAATTTGGATGTAAATTTAAAAAAAGAAAAAAGAAAATTAAAAAAAAAAAAAGAAAAAATGTCAATAAAGCAAAAAAAAAAAAAACAAAAACAAAAAACAAAACATGGGCTTTGTGACCTAGCTTCTCCCCTTAATGGCCATATAACTTCAGGCAATTTGTCGTCTTCCCTCTAAAAATGGACTTATTTTGGGGCACCTGGGTGGCTCAGTTGGTTAAGCGTCTGACCCGTGGTTTCAGCTCAGGTCATAATCTCACAGTTTCATGAGTTCAGGCCCTGCATCAGGCTCTGTGCTGGCTGCTGGTCGCCTGCTTGAGATTCTCTCCCTCTCTCTGCCCCTCCCCAACTGGTGCTGTCTCAGTCTCTCTTCAAATAAACTTAAAAAAAGTTTAAATCAAAATGGAGTTATTGTGAATAATGGAATTATCGTGGATTAGGTAATGCAAAGTGCTAGGACAACGTCTGACACACGGTAAGCACTCAAAAAATCGTACCCAACACCAGAGGTTTAACTTTCCTTTGACTTCATATCACCCTGTAGACACTACCCTACTTCTTAGCTCTTCTTTACAGCAAAACTCCTTGAGGGGCGTCTGGATGGCTCAGTCAGTTGGGCGTCTGACTTTGGCTCAGGTCATGAACTCACGGTTCGTGGGCTCGAGCCCTGCATCGGGCTCTGCGCTGACAGCTCGGAGCCTGGAGCCTGCTTCGGATTCTGTGTCTCCCTCTCTCTCTCTGCCCATCCCCCACTCGTGCTCTGTCTCCCTCTGTCTCAAAAATAAATAAACATTTAAAAAAAAATGAAAAAAAAAAACTCCTTGAAAAAAAAATTTAGTACTCTTCGTCCTCTCCCTTTCATCCTCTCAAACCTCCCATCTGGCTTTCACCTATTTTTATTTTTCAGTATTTATTTTGAGAAGGAGGGAGAGCACGCGCATGTGTGCACGTAAGCTGGGCAGGGGCAGAGAGAATCCCAAGCAGGCTCCATGCTGTCAGCAGATCCAGATGCGGGGTTCGATCCCATGAACCATGAGACCACGACCTGAGCTGAACTCAAGAGTCAGAAGCTCAACCGACTGAGCCACCCAGGCATCCCTATTTTCAAGTAAACTCTATGCCACACGTGGGACTCGAACTCATAACCCTAAGATCAAGAGTCACATGCTCTACTGAATGAGCCAGCCAGGTGCCCCCTCCCTATTCTTTTTTTTTTTAATTTTTTTTATTTTTTTAACGTTTTATTTTTGAGACAGAGAGAGACAGAGCATGAACGGGGGAGGGGCAGAGAGGGAGGGAGACACAGAATCCAAAGCAGGCTCCAGGCTCTGAGCCATCATCCCAGAGCCCGATGCAGGGCTCGAACCCACGGACCGCGAGATCATGACCTGAGCTGAAGTTGGACGCTTAACCGACTGAGCCACCCAGGCGCCCCTCCCTTCCCCATTCTTAACAAGGTCTCTCTAGCCAAGCCTTCCAACTTAGTGGCCAAAAAGCTCAAGGTAGTCCATTTTAGGTATATCTGCGGTAATGGTCTGCTTCTAGATTTTGCTAGATAATAAACCCAAAAGTGACTTTGAAGGAGTATTTGCTCCCAGGCTTCCCAGACTCTCTAGTCTGTGGGGAGAAGCCATTTCTAGACCAGGTAAAAGCAAGGCAGGGTCCAGGGATTTAGCTGGTCTCCTCACTCCACTGCAATCAAATTCCAGAAAGAAAACAGAACATGATTAGGATTTCACTCAAGAATGTGTCTTTATTGAAGAATTTGTAAGAAAAAAGGATGGACCCTCTGTAAAAAGAGGAGATGTTGCCTCCAAACAGCAGGGAGGAATGAGACCTGGGTGGCTTCCCAGAAGTCAGTGTTTCCAGCATGGCTCCCCTTTCCTGGCAAGCAATAGAGTGTGTCACACCATGACTAGTAATTCCTGTCCATCCCTATCAGCCTCTCCTCCCCCGTCCCACAACCCTGGATTCCCTACAGCCATTTACCAATGGCTTTCTGAAGGCCCAGGAATAGATGTGGGGTAGGCTTGCCTCTTTAATGGGATCAAACGGGTTTTGCTTTGGAAAATTCAAACAGGAATGTAAAACAGTTGAGCTCTTTCTAGTCCAACCAGAGATGACTGCATCCAACCCCTCTGAAGGGAGAGGGAGCAAAGAGTTTCCCTCCTGAATGTACACACTTGTGGGGTAAATGGACTAGATTGCAGTCTGCTCTTTATTAGCATGGAGAATGGAAACAGAAAAATATGTAACAACCATGTTAAAAGAGTCACTGAGTTCTAGAGGGCAGAGGGAGCTGAGGCTTCTGATTCCAACAAGTGCTCCTTCCTGCTAGCTACCCTGAAGTCCTGGGGATGGTCACTCCTCTCCAGCTGGGAGATTGTCCTCAATCCGCCTGATGAACCTCATCCGGATTTCTGTCACACCGTCTCCTTTCAGGGTGTCCTGGACAAACTTGGCCTCCACAGCCATCTGGACCTGGGGGACAGTGGGAAAATGAAGGGGCGGGTGCCTAGTTGCAGCCTCTGGGGAACCACAGGGGACAGGCTGTAGCTGACTCATCCATGGCAGTCCCAACAAGGGGGCTAGTTTCTCGCAAGGATAGGATTGCCAGTTCGTGTCCCTGTAGAAAGCAGTGGCCCCGATCTGTAAGGCTGACTTAACAAAGAGCACCCACAAATGAGACCTTTACCCAAATAAGCCAATCTGGGAATTTCCTGGGCTTTGGGGGCTGACAGCACTACTATCAGCAAGAATCATCACCATGTAGAAACATCCACCTTGGATCCTATGCTCAGCAGCGTCACATCTCAGGTAGCAAAGTGCTGAGGGGAGCCAAAGGCCTTTCTTTTCTCTCCTTCTCTCATTCCTTCAAACCTTTATCAAGCCCCTACTACATTTCAGGTGTCCCAGGAGGTAAAGAGCCGCACTCACCATTTCCAAGGCTCCCCGTAACACCCCACACAAGAGATTGGAATAAATAAGGGATGAGTGGTTATCGGGAAGTTCCACAAAGTCCACCAAGGGATTATTTTCCAAAATGAGGGAGAATTCGTCACCAGCTGGGCTCCAATTGGTGATGCTTGGAGTGATGCCCAAGTACATCTTGAACGCCACCTGTCAGGAACACATGACAGCACTATGTGGAAGAGGAGTAGGGACCGCACACCAGGGAAGGTGATGGGACTGGCAAAGGAGAACTAAATGGCTTGGGAACAAAACTGTGGCCTTTGCAAAACACTGGAGCTTTAGGCATTCAGGGCAAAAAAGACAAAGCATCTGTGCACAATTCCACACTCCGCTCCTTCAAGGCGTCATACAATTAGGCAACTTGCTGCCCACCTACACTTCTTCTGACGGGGTGGCTTCTCGGAACCAGCACATGAGAGGCACGGTCCACTTCCTTGTCCTCTGTGCTACCTGAATCCTTCTTGAAAGCAAGTATGAGTCACTGTGGCAGAATTACTCTGAAGACATCCTTCCCTCTATCCACCCTCCTGATTCCAAACCCTCACACTGTCTCTTCACTATCAGCTCTCTGTAGGATTGGGGCCGGCATGCTCTACAACAGAAAGAACCAACCTTTAGGCAACGGACGCCACAAAGCTAAAGGCGTTTTATCACTTATTATTAATTCTACCATACATAATGTTAATATTATCAATAGTGACCATTTCCTATAAGCACACTAAGTTAAGTGTATTCGTTTTAATTGAATGCTCATGTTCATTATTTCCTTTACTTCTTACAATCACTCTGTGAGGCAGCTCTTATTTTCCTTTTTTAAAGATGAGGTAAGTGATAATTAAAAGGTTAAAAGCAACTTACCCTTAACTGGTAAGTACTGGAGCCAGAATTTGAAGCCAGGTTTGTCTGAATCCAAAGTCTGTATTCTTAACCCCCAGGCTGCTCTGCTACATCTTCATAGTCAAGGAGACCTGGCTTTGACTTCAGTGGGGCTTTCATCCACACAGATGATCCCAACCACTCTTCCCTTTTCATAATCTGTGCTATTCCCAAACCACCAGGAAGACTCCTTTGACCAGACAGCTGCCTAACTAGTATTTTGGAATACTAAGGGCCTCTCTAAGGGAGATGGAGAGTGTGGTAAGCAGTGCCTCCCAATGACATCCCTCAGCACAACAAGGTGGCCCAGGATAATGACCTTGGCGATGACGTCTGCAGTTTCCCGAAAGTCGTGGCACCTTCCAACATTTGACCGTGCCAAGAAATCTTCTATCAGTCGGACTCCAATGTTATAGCCCCTGGGAAGAAAATAAGAGAACAGACTGTATTATGGAGTGTGAATGTCTTACGTCTGAACATAAGGCTGCTGGTGGTAAAGGGAAAATAGGGGACAATTCCAAAACATCTCAATACATGAGCTCAGTGGAAACTGTATCCAAAATATTGGTTACAAAAGAGAATCCTGTTCTGGGCTCTAAAGGACCATGCGGATTGTGCACTAGGGAGCCCCATTCTTGTCCCTCCCGCAGAGCAGCTCACTCACATTTTATCCAGCTGTTTATTCACATCTTCATCATTTTCATAGTCCTTGCATAGCTGGGTGACCAGGGCCCCATAGGTAAGGGTGAAAAGTTCAGAGCTCTAAAAGACATTCAAAAGACAGTAAGAACCAAGATGCACAAAAAACAAAGTTTAGTGAGTCTAGATCAGCCTCAATGCAGCTGTCAGGATTCAAAGGAAGGTCATCTGTGTATGGTGAGAAAGAACATCCTCCTCTATGGAGTGCCAACGAGTGTGGCTCCCCAGGGTCAAGGTGGCAGGGCTTCAGCCAGACCTACTACAGAACACGTTGTAGAAGGCACTTCATGCATAGAGGAGTCACTCTTCCAACATATCAAGGTGGGTTTCTGCTAACCCAGGACCCCACCACAACCGCCAAGCTAAGCTTGGGTCACCAGAATCTGGGGTGGGAGCAGCAGTCATCCACTAGATACCATGAAAGACAGACCTGAAACAGACAGTTACAGATTAGCTTCTGTATGTTAGCAGGTGTGACCAATGGCTTCTCTACACCTAAGAATATCTGGGGTGTCCTGGCCTCAACTCACTCCCAGCGCCCCACCCAGGAGCAGCAAGGACCCAGGGGCCTTGTCTGTGGGGAGGAAAGGAAGTCCTAGACAAAGTCCGCTGCTCTGATAATCCCCCTCCTAAGTCACCAAAATGAGGAAAAATAATGTTCCTCTTGACACAGAGCGAAAATGTTTCCAGGAATGGGGTCACTCTGAAAGGAGTCCAATCTTTTGTGTACCTGGAACACAGCCCTGATCTGGACTGGTTTCTACTACAACCACAGTTAAAATCACAGAATCCCTGTCTCAGATAAAGACTCCTGTCACCTACCTACCAAGAAACAGAGATGTGGAAGGGAAAGGATGACAAATGCCATGACTACAGAATGAAAGCAGGAGGTCAGGAGCTAAACACAGTGAAGAACATGCTAACAGCACATCTGGGGCAATGGATCCACACAGAAGGCAGGCTGAAAGATCAAGTCAGCCACCCAACCGCTCCCTTCTGAGTGGAAGCTCGTCAGACTTGGGGCAGAGCACCTTTCTGTCCTCAAGTCTTCTGGGGAAGAAAGTCCAAGTAATGTTAAGGCCCAGGCTCTCAGGACCTCAGTGCTCCTCACCTCGTCCCCCTGGCCTGGTGCTGAGGTCACTGCAAGAATGATAATGTGAGCCTTCTGCTCACATACTGCCTTCTACTTTTCATAGTCTCATTTTCCACCCCACCATAATTCTGTAAGGCAGAAAGGGCAGGGATTAATCTCATTTCAGAGATGAGGAAAACTGAGACTCAGAATGATTAAGTAATCTGCCCAAAGACAAACAGCTAATTATTGACAAAAGTAATTTTGGGAGACAAAAAACAAGAGTTTCTAAGCCAATATTCACTCTACCCACTGTTCCCCATAAGTTCAATATTAATAGCCCCCCTAAAAAATAACAAAAAACTTACCTGCACTAGAGAGTCAGAGAATCAGTTTCAGAACCAGGAGGCTTTTTGAACTAAACTAAAACAGTCAGATCAGGGTGTCTCCCAGAGACCATTTACCAAATATGGCAATTAAGGGGAAGCTATTAAGGAGGCCAATGATTTTTTAGTAAAGTTACGGGTTTGGCACTAGAATGGCTTGGACATGAATGGATGGAGACAATCCAGCAGTTACCAGTCTATCGAGTTGGCACCACTGCATTAAATCAGGAGAGCTTTCCTTCCATTATTAATGAGCCTTTGGATAGAGACTCCAATGGCCTCAGCCCACCATAATGCCAAGTAACATGCATATCACAATGTTATCAAGCACCTTATACACGCAGCAGCCCCCAATTTACCAATAAAAAAAATCAAGGTTCTAAACAGATCTGTCCATGGTCACAGAATCAATATGCCTGGGATTTGGGAATGAGATTCCTGACCCAGGTTCTCCACACTCTCTCTTAATTTGCAATTCTGTCTCCATCTCTGATTATGAACCAAGCCCACTTGAACAGTGTGCAATGTAAATACATCACTTAAAGGTCTTCATACTTTAAAAATAGGAGTGGAGCTGTGGCACAGAAAATAGTCATCCATTCAATGTCTACTATGTACCAGAGATTATCTAATAGGAGGGTGATACATAATAAATTGAATAAAATATATGGTTTGCCAGATGATGATAAGAGCTATGGACAAAAAGCCAGCAAAGGATACACACACGCAGAGAGGGAGAGAGGGAGAGGGAGACAGAGAGAGAGAGACAGAGAGAGAGAGAAAAGGGGAGGGAGAGAGAAAGAGGTGTCAATTTTAAATAGGATAGTCAGAGAAGGCCTAGTAAGGTGATATTTGTGCAAAGACCTGAAGGAAGTAAGGCTATGCCATGAAGAAACCTGGGTGAAAAGATTGTAGGAAGCAAGTGCAAAGACACTGACATGGGAGTATGTCTGCCATGTTTGAGAAACAGCTAAGAGACCAATGTGATTTGACAGGAATGAATAAAAGAGAAAACAGAAGAGGAAGACAGGTTACTGCTGACCTGGGTTTTCAGTCCTTGTGACCCTTACGACAAAAGGTTTCATGGGACCTTAAAGGTCAGCTAATTCAATTGATCCAACTTCTTCATTGAACATAATAACCACATTCTCCTTCCCAACAAAAACATGAATCTCTTCTGCAACATTTTTAAGTGCTTTAATTATGTTTAGTAACAAGGGCCATTTACATTTATAAAATCTTCAGAATGCCTTTCATTAATCCTAATAACAACCAGGAGTTTAGCAAACATCATCCATCCCCATTTTATAGGTGACAGGTTAAGTAACTGAGATTCAGTCTTCTTAATAGTTGAGCACTGTCCTGTAAAAAGTTATGTGATCGAAGCCATCACTTAGTATTTTGGAACATCAGTTTTTTTCACATCTGTGCAACGGTGACAATACTATCTGCCCTTGAGGGCTACAATGAGATATATATATAGGGCGCCTGCTGCATAGTACCTACACAAGAAGTACAGTACCTACAAAAGAAGTAGATGCTGTTATTTTTTATTCTTTTTTTTTTTAACGTTTATTTATTTTTGAGACAGAGAGAGGACAGAGTATGAACGGGGGAGGGTCAGAGAGAGGGAGACACAGAATCGGAAGCAGGCTCCAGGCTCTGAGCTGTCAGCACAGAGCCCGATGCGGGGCTCGAACTCACGGACCGCGAGATCATGACCTGAGCCGAAGTCGGCCGCTTAACTGACTGAGCCACCCAGGCGCCCCTGTTATTTTTTATTCTTAAACTAGTTCTCTGTAGTGTGCTATCAGAGAGTATCCTGAATTGGTTTAAGGAGGGAGATTTTTGAATCAATATAAAGAACTTTGTAATAACTAATAAGGCAAATAGAAAGAATAATGGGTTTATGGGGCACCTGGGTGGCTCAGTCAGTTAAACCTCTGACTCTTGGTTTTGGCTCAGGTCATGATCTCGTGGTTGGTAAGTTCGAGCCCTGCATCGAGCTCTGTGCTGACAGTGCGGAGCCTGCTTGGGATTCTCTCTCTCCCCTTCTCTCTCTGCCCCTTTCCTGCTCATGCTCTCCCTCCCTCTGTCTCTCTCTCTCTCAAGATAAATAAACTTTAAAAAATTAAAAAGAAAGAAAGAAAGAAAGAAAGAAAGAAAGAAAGAAAGAAAGAATGAATGAATACTGGGTTTGTAGTCAGAAGACCTGATTCTGAGTCTGGACTGCCACTTACTAGCTGTGGGATTTTAGGTAAGTCACTTTACTTTGCTAAATCTCAATCCCCTCACACAAACACGGGCAACAGTAAAATCTGTCATGCTGGAGGATCTAATGAGATAACGGACTTTAAATGCTTTGCAGACCAAGAAACCACAGAATAGCCAATACGATCTCCAAGTACTATAGGTACAACCTGAGCAGAGCAAGTAAAGCCAAGCCCTACTTCAGGTGAGCTACTGTACTTGATGGTTTTCAAAGCCTTTTCAGTTAGTGCCCCGGACAAACAAATCTTCCTAGGGGGGCCGATCTTTGGAGCTAATGTTCCAAGAGTCACATTTACTATTTTTATCAACACAAATAATTCAGTGTGACTGCCCCAAGCAGCTGGGACTGAAGGTCAGTAACAGGAGGGAGTTGATCCCTCTCTCTTACCCTCCGGCCTCCTGTATGGAGATTCTGAGTGCTGCCACTGAAGTAGTAACCCACCTGAGCACTGGACAATACAGCCACTGGGGTTGGGTTACTAGTAACATAACACAAAATAAAGTTGGGTTTGACTGTCCATGGAATTCAAGAACCAAACACTGTACAGACACATAAAGGCTAATATCTGTACAAACAAGGATGCTTGCTAGTTGACATTTACCGAGTGCCAACTGTGTTGAGGGGACTGTCACACTGTTAGCTTTTCATGCATGATGTCAATGAACTCTCAGAACAACCCCATGACAGATACTATTACTACCCTTTCGAATCTATTTTTTAAAGATGGTGAAACTGATGCTTACAACAATGAAGGTCACACAGCAAGTAAGCAGTTAGGCCAGGACAGTACTACACCCCTGTGTTATATACTTTTCTGCCTCTCTCATAGCATGTGCTTCTCAAGGTCAGGGACTAGGACTGCATCTCTGCACTTCTCCCAACACCTAGCACAGAGCCACCCATATAGTTAGGGCTCAGGAAAAGTTTGCCAGATACATGGGCTGTTTCTGCTCGCACAGACTAAAAGCAGAGGTCTAGTTCTTTGGGTATATTAATCATTTAAGTCTTGGAGGGTTTAAGTGGGAACACAGTAATTAGCAGAAGGTTGGGCCAACTGGGAAGAGGGCTGCTAGAGGGAGAGACCCCCCCCAGGAGGAGAGGAGCATACCAAAACCAGGTGGCCAGCAAGAGGATCATGTGACAGGCCCTTAAGTAGGCAGCAGCAGGAAATGAATGAGAGGGTGCCCCAAACCTTCATGTCATTCATTCACTAAATATTGATTCCCTAGAGCCAAGCATCATCCCAGATGCTGGGAACAGAGCAATGGACAAAACAAATCCTTGCTCTGGTGGTTACATTTTCATGGGGAAGACTGAAAAGAAACAAGTATATAATTTATAACGGAATAGCGCCATGAAGAAAAACAGAGTAGAGTAAGAGGACAGAAAACTAGTCAGGTAGTCAGGAAAGGTCTCTTCAGAGGAGGTGACATTTGAGTAACTGCGAATGAAGTAGGGAGTAGCTACATGAGGGTTAGGGTTACTCACTGGGGGAAGGAAGTTCTAAGCAGAGACACTAGCAGTTGCAAAAGCCTTGAGGCAGGAGTGTGCTGCTCCCCTCCCTAATTCTCCCCTCACCAAAGCAGAATGAACACGGAGGGGGTTGCTGCTGGTGTTAAGGGTGGAACCTGGAGGTTCCTGTTTAAAATGGTATTAAAAGGGCACCTGGGTGGTTCGGTCGGCATGGAGCCTGCTTCAGAATTTCTGTCTCCCTCTCTCTCAATATTTAAATATAAACAAATAAATAAAATGGTATTAAATATTTCAATAGGGATTTCAGGTTTAAAAAAAGTACAAAACAAAACTAAGATATGAAAACTAAGCATCTCCTCATATCTTAGGAAAAGAGGAAACAAACATTTACCATGTCCCATACATTGTACACTGTTATCTCACTTAATCTTAAGTAGGCATCATTGTCCCCAATTTATAAATAAGGAAATTGAGGATCAAACAAGACTTGAAAATTCCAACAATGTCCACAAGTGTCCATGTACATGTCTGTCAATTTAACATTTCTGGGGAGGGGCACCTGGGTGGCTCAGTTGGTTAAGTGTCTGACTCTTGGTTTCAGCTCAGGTCATGATC
Source organism: Panthera uncia (assembly GCF_023721935.1). Taxonomy (NCBI): domain Eukaryota; kingdom Metazoa; phylum Chordata; class Mammalia; order Carnivora; family Felidae; genus Panthera; species Panthera uncia. Next base: position 77,370,473 of record NW_026057585.1, on the reverse strand, counting down.
TCATGGTTTGTGAGTTCGAGCCCCGTGTAGAGCTCTGCGCCATTAGAGATTCTCTCTCCCTCTCTCTCTGCCCCTACCCTGCCCATACTCTCTCGCTCAAAATAAATAAATAAACTTAAAAAAAAAAATCTCGGGAGGAGATCCATTGGTATCAGCAGCTTCTCAAAAGGGGTCTGAAAAAAAAAAAGTCAGGTACTACTTTGGAGTGTTAGGGCCTCCTGTGGCCCATTTTTGGTGGCTGTTCCTAGTGTAAGATGCCAAGGTATAAGGGATGTTTAATCACCCCGCTAGAGCTGAGTGTCAACAAAGGGCCCCTGATTGAGTTTCCAAATCGGGAAAGAAAGATAGCATGGGCAATTCTGGAGGAGGGAAGAATATGGCAAAGAAGAACACCTGGCAAGAGGTCCCCTTAATTTGGAGGAAAGCGTCATCTACCTTACTTTCCAGGTCAGGCTGCCACTTGCAACCAAACTTTACCAGACTACATGGTGTCCCACTATTCCCAGGGCAAGAAAGGAGTCCCCCCGCCCCCCGCCCCTCACCAGAGAGGTACCACTTACTGCCACCCTGCCTACTCCTCCAAATAAAAGTTCCTTTCTGGCAGGATCAGTATCGGAGCATCTCTTACCATCCCCAGAACACAGTGTGAGAGACAGTAGGGCCCAGTAGTCTGAAACTTGGAAGTTCTACAGAGACATGAGTTCAAATCCTAACTCTTCCTAGATGTAAATTTGGGGAAGTTATGTAACCTCTCGGAGCCGTAAAACTGCGGTAACATTATCTACCTGAGAGAGTTACTTAGCGAATTAAATGACACCGTGTACGTAAAGTGCCTGGCTCCGTGCCTAACACACAGTAAGAGAGCAATAGTGGTAGTTACTATTACCGTCGTCGCTGTTGGTCTAGCACACGGCGGCTCTCAGGCGTCGGGGGAGGGATCTCTGAGCTACTCCAGCGGCCCTGCAACCTGCTTCAGGCCCGGGACGTCCCCGGCGTGATTCTCCCCTCCAGGCCCACAGGCAGCCCCCTCCTCCTTCCTTCCTGCGAAAGCACTTTGCGCTCATAGGAGGCCCTTTTCCAATTGCGCCCCGCGCCGGGCCCCTTCCCCAGAACGCCTCCATTCCGCCCCGCTCGCCGAGGTCACGCGCTCCGAGTTACCATTTTCTTGCTCTCGGTGCCACGGTTCGCCTGCCTAGACATGGTGCCGGCCGCCGGACCCCGCCTCGCCACAGACCTGCTCGGCGACCCCTCTGGACACCGCTCCACCCAGCCGCGGCCCCTCAGCCTTCGGGACTGACCGGCACCAACTCACCGCGCCTGCGCGGCCTGCCGCGGGGCACCACGGGACTCGTGGTCCGGCGGATGAGGATAATTCCCGCCCGGTAAACGTCAGACTACAACACCCAACCGCTCCGTTGGCAGCCCCGCTGGACTACAAGTCCCAGAGTGCTTCGCGCGGCTGACTCTCTTAGAGCCTGGCTCCCCGAGGGCTACATTATAGCCGCTGGGTGGCGTCCGGAGCTTGCGGGAATCTTGTGTAGTCCACACACTTCCCTTCCGCCCACCCCCTCACCCTCACAGATGCTCCGCAAATTCCTCTCTTGTTGGGTTGGTCTTGGAAAGTCCCCCTTTCGAACTAGCTTCTTCCGCTCTTGCTGCAATTCAGAGCCAGAAGCTCCCAGGATGTCCCAGAAAACTAGCTACGGCTCATACACAAATCTGGCTTCTTACTGCAAAAATATTTAATGAGAACCTATGTGCCAAGCATTTCACTAGTGGTTTTTTTCAAACTGTCATTTGTTCCCAAACTCCAAAAGCAGCCAGTACCTGCATCCTACCACTGTGGCCTCATGATGGAATATCCAGTCTGTTTGCTAAAATTCAGGTCACTTTGTCTCCCTCCCCTTCCCCAAGAACTACACTGCCTGGTCCCTGGAAAAGAAAGATCGCCAGCGTTGGTAGCAGCCAGTCCCGGATTTTAATCTCAGCTTTGCCATTTTAGGCAAGTTGCTGGATCTCTTTCAGTTGTTGTGAAGATTGGTGAGACACAAGTGCGGAGCACTTGGTCACAAAATAAATGTGCATTCCCTTTCTTCCAGACACTCTCTAAAAACAGCCAACAGGTCCCAGAAACACCAGGGGAATGTGCTGGCCACACCCTCACCATCACCAAGGGAAGTCCTACAGTCCCTGACCATAGCTCTTCGGTTTCAGCTCCAGCCATCCCCTCTGGCCGGTCAGTTGTAAGCAGGTTGGCCTGGGAGTCCCTGAGCACCCTCTCCTCACTTAAGCCTGGTAGCCTGACTCTGTAAGCAGCTGCATTCTAGCCCCTAGCCTTCACCATGACAACCAGTCCGCCCAGACGTGAGCCAGCCCGGCTGGGGAAGACTGGGGAGGCCCAGGCTGCTCCGGCTAAAGGCCAGTTCCCAAGATTCTCCCAGTCTCTCCCTCAGGGTGCAGGACCAATCGTTATTATACCCTTCTCCCTGTGACAAAGACATTCTGGGGCCTCCCTAGAGGCAGTGACCTTTGACTCTCCCTCCTGTGTCAGTGCCTTGGCTGAGAGTTCTGGGAAGGAACTGGAGGGCTGGGCTGTGGCAGGGGAGGAGGCAGGGGGTCAGCTAGCCCCCAGCGGCCAGCGCAGCCAGGGAAGAACCTCCTGCATTCCCAGGAGAGAGGACAGCTGAGGTGAAAGCTGCAGTTGGCTGGTCTGTCTGTCGGTCTGGGCTCCTCCCTGCCGGCTGCCCTTGGCTGCCCACAGAAACCTGAGTCACAGTCACGGCCAGCCGCCCGACCCCACCCAGACTGCTGTCAGGCAGGGTGGTTCTGGAGAAGCTGAAGGCGGAGCCTTTCCCTGCCCATCTTATGACCTCTGAGATTCTTCTTCTGCCTGTGACTGCTCCTTTTGGTGTCTTTTTCTCTGGGACTCCTCCTTCCAGTGCCACAAGTCCTGAATTAAGGATGGGGGAGGGGTCCATTTTAAGCTGATTTATAGGGTCTCCTCCCTCACTCAGATGTGAACCTAAACCTCCTTAGACAGCTGCTCCAAGGGCTCTCGGTACAGCTCCCATCATTCCCAAATCCCAATCCTTCTCAACCACTGCTCAGGGCCAGACATCTCAGAACACTAGGCACCTACTCCTCACCCTTGTCTCCTTCTCCCTAGAAAAGAATGTAGCAGGGACAGCTTCCCATTCCTAGCAGGGGCTCTAGGCAAAGACCCTTCCCAGGAATCCCAAACAGTGAGCCTGTTCGGTCCTGTATCTGAGTTCCTCCCCCTCCAGTCAGTCCCTGTCCCTTCCTGTCTCCAAGCTGGTGGGAGGGAGGCCTTATTGCCGCTGGTGTCACCACTGCCCTTGAGGACATTCCCCACCCTCAGCCTCGAGGAGTGGGCCTGGAGGGCTCCCCAGGAGAGTGGTATGGGTCTCTAACCCATTCACCATGCTGTGCCTTGAGGTGGGGTGGGAGTGAGAGTCTGGTGTCTGTTCTCTCTGCTGCCCCCAGTATGAGGCCCCTCCCACTTCCTATTTTGTGAGTGTGGAGGCAGCCTCCTGGGCCTTCCTCCTGATTCATATCTCTGTGTCAAATCTCCCAGTGATTTCCTTCACCCCTCCATCAGTTTCGTCCTGGACCCTGCCCCACCAAACCCAGGAGGTTGTAAATGCTCTTGCTCCTGCCCTCCCCCTGGGGGATCGGGAAGGGGACTTATTTCTGATCTCTGCCCCCTAGCCCAAGCCCAGCCTCGTGGTGAGAGGAACAGCTCATTCGTGCCTGTTTCCGAGGAGGAGGGACTGCCCTGGGTGGTAATGGAGTCACAGGGGAGCCAACAGAGTTCCTTGCCCCTCACCAAAGCGGGCAAGGCATCCTATTGGGGCTTCAGTCCTTGATATTTCAAGTATCTCACTTCTTCCTTCTCTGGGATGTCTAATATATGGGGGTAGAGGCACGTGAGGCTCCCAGATGCTGTCATCCAGCCCCAAACTTGGAGAGACACACATACTCTAAACCTTCTCAGTTGCTAGCACTTGGGACCTGCCAGGGATCCTGATCAGTCAGGGACTAAATGGAGAGGAGCCCACTCCATCTCTCCGTTTGTTTGCTTTGACTTAATCACAGGACACTGGTGCACGCACTCCTGGTTCCCCTTAGCCATCCTCCCAAGACTCATCCTGGACCCATCAACTGTACAGGAAGCCTTCTGGGGCTGGCTGGGAGAAACGTCCATCAGGTTGGCTAACTCCCAGATGGTCTGCTGGTCCCCACCACTAGCATCTTGTGAGGGGGTACGGGTGCCTCCACCCTCAGTCTAGAGAAGAGTTCCTCTGCGTTGGCACTGTCGACATTTTGGGCCTAATGATGCTTTGTTCCGAGCATTGTAGGATGTTAAACAGCATCTCTGGTGTCTAAGAACTAGATGCCAGTGATACCCCCAGTTCTGACAACCAAAAGTTCCCCTAAATATTGCCAAATGTTCTCTGGGGGACAAAATTGCCTCTGGTTGAGAATGACTGACATAGGCTAATACCACACACTGTCTCTTTGCCATGAGTTCCTCAAAGTCAGTCCCGGATCATTAGACACAATAGAGAATTTCCAGTTCTAAAGCAGTGCTCACCCCTCCCCTTGCAAAGAAACTTTCACGACTCCCCACGGTCGTCATCTACATGATGTCAATTGGCATTCAGACCCTCTTATATAGACCATCCCTGGCCTCTCTTTTCATCTTTAGCTACCGTTTATTTCCTCCTCCACTACTCTTGAGGTCTAGCTAATGAAGGTATCTCACTGTTCCCACCCTCACTGAAGACCCAGGTTGTTCATCCTCAAGATCTACCCTAGAGGGCTCTCCCCCTGTTGGGTTTCGTTCATGAATCCTGGCTCAGGGTAGGCCTGTTCAATTCTGGAAAATGCAGGCCCTGAGGCCTCTGACCTCATAAAGAGCAGTCCTGGACTCCATCATCCACATGGTCCCCTCACTTTGCAGATGGGATGGCTGACAACAGAGATCTGCTCCTCCTCCTAGTCTGCTTTTATGCTTAAAACTCCATCATCATCATCATCATCATCATCATCATCATCTTTATTTATTGCACACATTTTATATGCCAGGCTCTGTGCTAAGCATCTCATTTGCATTGCCTTATTTAAACTTTACAATGACCCCATGATACCTCATGGTACTATCATTTTCCTGATTTTATAGGCGAGCAGACTGGGTTTCAGAAAAGTTAAGACACTAGCTTAACGTCAGCAGCTCCATTTGCAGGCTTTCCATCATCATCATGTTCTAATGATTTGGGGCCAGAGGGAGCACTATTCCCTCCCCCACCCTTCCAAGAGAGTTTAGGTCCCCAACTACTCACTCCTCCTAGTCAGGCTGCTCCCAGGTTGCTTGAGACCCAGACCCTTTTGTCCCTCAACCCCCCTTGAAATGGTTGCTTTCTGGAGCTGTTCAAAGAAGACACTGGCGGGAAAGAGGGGCAGGAGGCTTGCATCTCACTGGACCTAATCTCTGGACAATGGAGAACCAGAGAACTGACCTTCTGGAGGTCAGGACAAAGGGCAGGGAGGGGGTGGCAGGGCTCAGCTGTGCCTCCTCGTTCCTCCCCTCTGTCAATCCCTGCAGCACCATCATCGATCCACCTTTCCCAGCAAGCTCCCCCCTCGCTTCTCAGGCTGGCCAGACTTGGCTTGAGGCCCCACCTCCGCTGGCACCAACAAGGGGATTGGGGGATCCACCGCGAAGAGCTTGTGAGCAGGACTATTTGGGGGAGGGGAGTCAGAAGAGGCTTACTGCCTCCTCGACAGGCCACAGGGAAGAAAATCCTTCCGGGGAGATCGGAGGGGTCGCCCGATAGGGGTGGGGGAGGTTCAGGGCCAAGACCACCCAGTTTGGAGCTGGGAGGGACCCAGCAGATTAGAGACCTGAGTAAAGCATTGGTGCAGGCCTGTAATTACCCCTGAGGAGCAGGGAAGACACCAACCATAGGATACTGGAGGAAGGGCAGCAGCAAGGTTCCGGGCCTCTCCCATCCCAGCCATCCCCAGGAGAGAGAAAGCAGAGTCCTTTTAGGGGTCTCCTTGGGACCCTCCTTCAGGTCTCTCCACACCCCCGGGGTGGATTTGGTTTGAGGTGGGGTTGGGGGAGAATTTGGATTTGAAGCTAGCGCCAAGGCCCCGGGGCCCCGGAGCCGGAGCCTCCAGGTTCCAGGGTGGTATTGGGGGCTCCCATGCCCGCTCCCCTCGACTCCCCCCAGTCCTAGCCGCGGGTGAGTCACCGGAGCGCTCCCTACATAGTCTTCTCTCGCTGTGGCGCGTACCAACGCGCGGCCGCAGGGGGAGTCACAGGGACCCGCGTCCTCAGGGAGCCGTGGCGTCCCCTCCGCCACGGCCGCAGGAGAGGCGTCCCCAGCTCGAGGGCCCGCGCTCCAGGGCGGAGGCGGGGCGGGGCGCACGGGGCGGGCGCGCGGCGGCTCGGTCCCTGGACGCTGAGGCGGAGACCTCCCCGCGTCGTACTTGGTACGCGCCAGCGGGGAGGCCAGGCCCAGCCCCGGCGGTACAATAGGGTTGGGCCGCGGCCGGGACTGGGCCGGCGCCGGGCAGGGAGAGGGATCGCTGCCGGATCCGACAGCCACTGGGCGCCCGGCGACTCCGAGCCTCGCAGGCCACCAGCCGAGCCAGCCCCGACCTTCCCCGGAGCGCCCCCGCCTCCGAGTCTTGCCCGCCGGGCCGGGCCGGGCGTGATGCACCGTGGGACCCCTGTTCTGGCCGCTGGCCGCCGCCGCCGCCGCCGCTGAGACCCCCAAGACCCCCAGTGACGCCGCAGCCATGGAGAGCGGCTCACATGCAGAGCCGGGTGCGGGCGCACCCCCAGGTATGCCGGGATCCACGCACCGGAGAGATGGGGGGAGGTCGCGGGGCCTCAGGAAGGCCGAGGAGAAGGCCAACCCGCTGGGCGGAGACCCCTCCCCCGCCGCGCCCTCTGACCACTTGGAAGTTTAAAAATAAAGGCTGCAGCGGCGGCGGCTCGGGGCCACAGACGCATCCTCTGACAGCTGTCCCCTCCCCCACTCTGGGCGCTGGGACGCACTGGGCGGCGGGATCCGCGAGGACCCCGCGCCCGAGTTGCTGGAGAGACCCTTCTGCCCCGACCCAGTGCCACCTCGGTTTCTCCTCCTGCACCCCCTCCCGACCCACCCCAGGCCCTGATGATCCTTTTCAATTGAGCTGGGACGTCTATCCCCCACTTCATCCCAGGTGGGGAAGTGTGACCCCAGCCTGAATGTGTGTGTTGGGGGTCCAGATTCTCAGGCCTGGAGCCCTGCATACCGAAACTTAGGCCCTGGCGCCCCGCGACGCCCAGGCCCTGGCCCAGACCTCGCCCCCACCCCATCCCTCCAGCTGCCGCGCAAAGGGCCTGTTGCTGCTGCCGGCCGGGAGTGGAGGGGAGGGCAGGGGGAGGTCTCTAGCTGCGGCTGCCAAGTAACCCGCCGGATAAAGACGAGGGGGAGGGGGAGGCGGCATTGTTTGGGGCGAGGGCCGGAGCTGGGAGGTGGGCCGCCTCCTCTGCAGCCTGGCCTACTCCGGAGCCCACCCAGCCCGATTTGGGGAGGAAGGGGACAGAAGTAAATCTGCGTATCCGGCCACCCTCCTTCCTACCCTCTTTAGGCCTGAGTCTCTCTCGAGAATGAGGTGAAGGCTCAAGGCCGCACTCCCGGGACCTGCCACATCATTCCTCACTCAGCCTGAGGCTCTGGATGCCTACCCCCGCCCCCCTACACACACTCCAGGCCCCAGACCATCAAAGCTACCCTCCCCTCCCCTCACCCCACCAACCACCAGTGCCCTGGACTTCTGCAAATCCCATTCGGATCTGGGAGCAGCTGATGAGGGGGTGGGGACAGGTTTCTGGTTGGGCCTGGTGTCGGAGGGAGGGATTTCTTTTTCTCTTTCTTCCTGGAAGGGGAGGGAAGAACATGATTACTGAGGACCCAAGTTCCGTTCCCACTGACTCAGGGGGGAGGCGGCCCCAACCTCACACCTCCATAGAGTCCTAGAGCCTAATCCCTGCCACCTCCCTGACCCCTGTGGCATAGGCCCAGCATGAAACAGTGTCTGTGGGTGCGGAGAGCCCAAGAGGAGGCGGCACAGCTTGGCTGTGGGTGGGCTCCTCCCCATGCCAGCGTGGGTGCTTCCAGGGGACCGTGTGGGTGTGGGAGCTGGAAGGCGCAGGTGGGGGAGGGGGCTATCAGACTGTTGTGGTCTAGGAGGTTTGTAGCCTGTACTGGAACAGTGGCACTTGGGTCAGTCTTGTCTCTCCTGAGCCTGAGAGGGGACACCCAGGGAGTCCTAGACTGGATCCATTTCATCTGCTTATTGGCTGTCTGAATCAGAGGGGCGCAGGCACTGATGTGTACATTGGGGCCTGAATGGGCCTGATTACTGGGCTGCAGATGAGGGCCTGAGTGAGAGTCTAGTTTAGAATTAGGGCACTTGGGTGGGATGCCAGGACTGAATATGAGGGCATGGAGGGGGACATGCTTGGCTATACCGCCGGGCCTGAGGGGGCCTGCATGCAGGGTCCTGGGTTGGGAAGACTCTTCTATACACAGGACCTAGACAGAGTTACAGGAGAACCTAGATCAGGCTGGTGGCTGATCCCTACACACAGAGAAGGTGAAGGTGACAGGAACCCCCTATAAGCCAAGGGCACTAAAGGTGGTGCCCGTGGCACGTACCCTGTCAAGTTTGAGGCATGGGGCTGCGACACTGAATGCACATGGCACGATCCCAGCCATCTTTGAGTGCCCTTTGCACCCTGAGCATTACTAGGAGGCAACATGGAGTAGGGGACAGGTGCGGACTGGAGCAAGTGACTTGCCTCCTCCAGCCACAGTTTATGCCCCTGGAAAATGGAGGTCATGTTATCAAACCTTGTGGGGTTAATGTGAGGGTTAGAGATGATGTACTAAAGGAAACTGGCACAGAGACGCCCGCAATACAGTATTATTACCATTATTGTGGTTATGCTCATCAGAACTGGTGCCAACAGGGAGGTACAAAATATGGGGGAGGTGAGGACAGGAATTGGGAGCTGGTTTGCTTAAGAATGTAGACTCTGGAATCAAACAGTTTAAGTTTCCCCTTCATTACTTACTGCTGTGCGGCCTCAGGTAAGTTGCTTAACCCGAGTCTTAAATTTTCCCATCTATAAAATGAGAATAGTGCCAGAAATTATCTCATGGAGATATTGGGATCATTAAATCAGATGAACACATGACACACTTAGCCCTGGCACATAGTTAGTGCTCAGTAAACTCTAACTATTTGTTTCTTTTGTTTATTGTCTTTAATTCCTTTGGAGGCCTGAGGAGGAGGTGTGATTAATTAGAATTTCAGGAGGTCAGTATGAGACAGAGGGCCAGGGAGAGGGGAGTTCTAGATACACATGAGCCAGGGTGTATCAGGGGGACAGAGGGGCCCCTGTGCTTGAGGTAGGGCAGTGGAAGCAGGAGAGAGACCCAGGAGGTGCGTGCAGACAGTCATCCAGCACAACATAGTGATGCCTGCCATGTGCTGGCTATGCAGATGGCAGAGAAGTGAATCAGACAGAGTCACTAGCCTCTGGGAGCTCCTGACCCAGTGACGGAAGGCGATGTGTTCACTGTAGGGGAACCCAGGTATAAGGGTGATACAATGGTCAGTGGGCTCTACTTGTGGAAGGCTTCACAGAGGAGGAGGCATTTGAAGTGGACCTAAAAGGATGAGTAGAAGTTAGCGAGACTGACACAACGAGCTGTCTCTACATATAGCAGCCAGCCTAGCTGGTGCCTCTCACTGACAGCTTCGTCCCTGCTTAGGCCACTGGGCCCAGTAAATGAGGCCTCTAATGAGCCCCTAATGTGCAGTCACGCATATGCAAACGAGGAGGAAGGGGCATCAGGCCAGTTTACTCCCCCTTTCCCTCAGGATGGGCATCAGCTGTTGGTGGGGCAGGGCCGAGGGAGGGGGAATGAGCTGAAAGCAGGGCCCCGACTGGAGTGGCGGCACTTGAGAGTGGCCAGGGCAGGTCTCGGGTCTACCAAGGCTGGAAGTTAGGCCGCAAGCAGCAGGAAGCCATGTCCTTGGTTCCCCACTGGGCCTTGGGACAAGTGAGGGAGCCAAGGAGCCAGGCCCAGATAATGCAGCTTTGTTGGCTGTGGTAGCGCTGCCTGGCACCCCGGGGCACAGCCTTCAGCATCTCCTCCACCACCCCTCAGCTGCAGCTCTGCCCTGAGGGGAGCAGAGAGCATGGTAGGGGGTACATAGCATGGTATTGCTACCTCCATCAGTGCTCCTCACCAATAGGAGGAGATTCAGGCTCTTACGAGGGATAAGTCCAACTTATCTCCAGCCTCCTATTTATTAAGGGCCTTCTCTGTGCCAGGCATGATGCTTAGCCTGTCATGTGCGTTGTCTCATTTGATCCTCAAAACAATCCTTGAGTAGGGCCTAATGTTATCCTCCTTTTACAGATGAGGATCAGAGAGGAAAGTCACTTGCCTAAAGTCTCACAGCTAGGAACTGACAGAGGCAGGATTTGAACCCAGGTCCATCTGGCTCTAAAGCCTCTGCACCAAACCTCAAGACTGAACTACTGTGGCTGAGCCAGCCAGTGATAGAGTCTGACATGCTTCCCTTGCATGACTGATCTTGGCATCTTGGCATCTTGGTCTTAGGGACCCCATGATCCATTCTCTGGCAGGCATAGTAGAGCCAGCAGAGCCCTGGGTCCCCTGTGCATCTTGCCCGGTTGGAGTCTGAGTAAGTCAGCTCAGAAGGAGGCCCTGGACCCAGGCAGTAGGGACAGTGCAGCCAGCAGGCCATCCCCAGGCCCCTGCCCTGAGCATGTAGGCCCCAGCCCGGGCAGCCCTGCTGAGGCTGAGGGAGGACCCGTGGTGGGGCCTGAGCTGCGGGATGGGGTCATTTCCTGCCGCCTAAAATAACAGGAAGTGGGTGCTCCTGATTGGAGGCTGGGAACAATGGCCGCCAACCAGGCCAGAGAGCTCCTTCAGATCTGCGGTCTCAGTTGTGATCCCGGCTTTATCATCCACAGAGGCCCGAGGCCTGGCCCCAGTGCCCTGCCGCTAAGGGCCTGTGGCCCAGGTCCTGAGGACTGCTGGAGCAGGCTGCCCCGCTCTCTGAGCTGGCTCAGCTCTACACTGGCCGGGAGTAATGCTGCCCCCTAAGGGTCCCCTCTGTCCCAGCCCGGCAATAAGGCATATCGCAGAGTCTGTCCTTCCTGCCTTCCCCTGCCCCACCCTCCAGATCAGATCTTTCCAGGAGGGGAAACCCAGGAGGCTGTACCCCTTTGAGTGAAGGTACAGACTGTCATGCCGATTCGGGCCCAAATCCCAGCTTTGCTACTCACCAGCTGTGTGATTTAAGCAAGTGTCTTAATCTCTCTGAATCTATTTCTTCATTTGTCAAATGGGGTAATAACATCTGCTTCATAGGATTGTGGGTAAAGAAGAAAGGGACTGATGCGTTTAAAGTGTTTAACTGTGCCTGACACAGCATTAGCTATTGCTGGTGTTAACAGGACTTTCCCCTGGCCTGGGTAAAGGAGTGCCCAGAAGGGGCAGGGCAGAAGCGACCTGGAATGGGGCTGTATACGTGTGCCGGGAACATTGTGTCTCTGAGTGCTGTGTGGGTCTCTGAGGCTTCATCTGTGCCTCAGAGGGATGCCTGGCTCCGTGTGTGTGTCTGTGTGTATCTGTGTGTCTGTCGAGTTCCAAATCCCACTAAGTCTGACTCCTGTGTATATAGGAGGGAGAGAGAGAAGGGAGAAAAGAATTTGTTCTGTCTCTCACCATTGTTCAGGCTCCGTTCACTTTGTCTGAGTCTCTCTCTCTCTCTCTCTCTCTCTCTCTCTGTGGTATGTATTCTGTCTCTATGGGTCTTTGCCCCTCGGTTGGCCTTGCCATCTTCATTTGTCTGCCACCCGAGGAGCTGCTGTGAGAGCCGGAAGGCTCTGGCTACAGGTGCCCATCTCTGTCTTGCTTCCTCTCTCTGCCTCCCCATGCTCCCCACCCAGGGGTGCTGTCCATGCACCCCCCTCTGCTAGCTCTCCTCTGGGCACTCCTTTGCTCTGACCCCTGGAGGAAGGCCACTCTCCCCCCATCTCCTGCCCAGGTGCCTCACTTCCTGTCTCCTGGTGGCCAGCCTGGGCAGGAGCCTGCCTTATCCTGCATTCCTGCCCTCTGAGCTCAGTGCCTACCTGCCGCACCTGCACCCTTCGCCATCTTGGGGGGAACCTCCCTGGGGGAACCACCGAATCACTTCCTTCTTCAGAGAACAGGCAAGGTGATGTGACGCCTACCAGAAACACTGTGACATAAGGGTTCTGTCATCAGATAGCCTTGGATTCAAATCCTACCTCTGATGCTGACATGAGTAATTCACTGAACTTGTCTGAGTAAGTTTTCTCACCTGTGAAAGGGGGGCCATCCATAGAACTTTCCTTTTAGAGCTGTCATAAGGATGAAATGAGATGAGGGAAAGTACCTGGCATACGGTAGAGCTTCAGTACCTTAGCTTGTTTCCCTTCCTGGGCTTAGTTGCCCGCAGGGCGCACACAGGGCTCCGGTATGAGCAGGACCTTTAGGGTTCAGAGAGGTGAGGCTTTGGAGCAGCTCGGGGTTTGACTCTGTGCTGGCTAGGTGGCTTTCCACAGTACCCCCATCCCGCCCATGCGTTTATCCATCCGTGTGTTCATTAAACAGACACAGAACCCCTGCTCTGTGCCGGCAGGTCCTATGTGAGGCCCTGGGCTGGAAGAAGGCATATGACCCAGTCCCTTCTCTCCATGATCTCCCACGCTGGCAGGGACAGGGGCAGCAGGCAAACAGAAGAACCAGACTGAGTTATCAGTGTTGTGAGAGGAATATTTGGCCCAGCAGCAGTTGTTGGTATGGAAGGAGGGAAGGACCAGAGGAAAGGGACTGCCAGCTCCCAGAGGGTGGAGATGGGGCGTAAGCAGGCACTCTGAGACATGTGACACACCCTCTGAGAGACTTGGCCCGGATCTTTCTGCAGACCCCACACGCGGTCCCTCTTGGGGCTCTTGAGAAGATAAGACTTTCTGTGACCCTGTGATCAGCTCCTACACCTTTGCCCTGCTGGTGCTCTTTGTGCCAAGAAATAAATACAAACTATCTGTCTCTTATCCAGTTCTTAGCAAATACTTCTAGTAGATATCAGCAAAGCAAAATAAAACTAACAGTAACTAAAACCTCACAATTTGACCCAGGCCAAAAATAAAGTGCGATGGCCGAAGGATCACATTTGATGAGTGAAAGTGGCAATAATCAGAAATTGGTTTAACCATACCAAATAATTTATTTGGCTTACTATGATTTGTTCTGGGTAACCCTGTCCCAGTGGCATTTCGTCAGTGTTGGCATACTTCTGAGGAAAATATTTGTATTTCGGGTCAATAGTCCACCAGGTCAAAAGAAGAGATCCAAACGTCCTGTTTGCCTCTCGAGAAGTCTTTCTTAAAAATTTTTTTAATGCTTATTTATTTTCGAGAGAGAAACAGAGAGACAGAGCACGAGAGGGGCAGAAGGAGAGGGAGACACAGAATCCGAAGCAGCTCCAGGCTCTGAGCTGTCAGCACAGAGCCTGACGTGGGGCTCGAACTCAGGAACCATGAGATCATGACCTGAGCTGAAGTCAGACGCTTAACCGACTGAGCCACCCAGGCGCCCCTCTTGAGAAGTCTTTCTTGTTGAGCTGCTGGAGTCAAACACTCATTATTATTATTTTTAACTTCTACCTGAGTGCCTCATCCAGGAAACTGCCCAAATGCAACTGAGATGGTGTTGTTTTGCTTCCCTTCAAGTGTTTATCCCTTTGCAATAAATTGCCACGTGGATTTACTCCTTTTCTGTTTGTTTTTGTTTCTTGTTTTTTTTGTTTTGTTTTGTTTTTTGTTATTGTTGTTTTGGCTCCTGAACAGGTACTCCTTTATTTATTTATTTATTTTTAATTATTGGCCTCCTTTTTTTTTTTTTTTGTTTAAATGTAGTTAATTTACTTTAAGTAATCTCTACACCAAACGTGGAGCCCAAACTCACAACCCTGAGATTAGGAGTTGCATGCTCTTCTGACTGAGCCAGCCAGGCGCCCTGGATTTACTCTTTATTAGAGTAAAAATCTCCTTCTCTTGCACTGCGCTAGGCCAGGGTGGCTTTCTGGTATGGCATTTTATTCTCGTTCAGCAGCATCTCATGACTGTGTCTCCATGTACTTGGCACTCTGGTGGCTGCTACTGGTGCGGCAGTGAGCAAAACAGACATGGCCTAGCCCTTGTCGGGCTTCCTCCCAGTCTAAGGGGAGGCTGACAATAACAAGAGAGGCCCACAAAGAAGTTTGAAGTTGTATTAGTCACAGTGCTCCAAACAAGAGGCACACGAAGCCATGAAGGAATTTGTCCTGATCAGAGAAGCCAGGGAAGACTTCCCTGAGGAAATGGTGTCTGAGTTAAGATCTGGAGGCTAAATGAGGTTTAACCAAGAAAAGGGCAGGGGCTCCTGGGTCGCTTAGTCAGTTAAACGTGCAACTTCGGCTCAGATCATGATCTCATGGTTCGTGAGTTCGAGCCCCGTGTCAGGCTCTGTGCTGACAGCTCAGAGCCTGGAGCCTGTCTCCTTCCTCCCCTCCCCTCCCTGACTCATGCTCCATCTCTCTCTCTCTCTCTCTCAAAAATAAATAGGGGCGCCTGGGTGGCGCAGTCGGTTGAGCGTCCGACTTCGGCCAGGTCACGATCTCGCGGTCCGTGAGTTCGAGCCCCGCGTCAGGCTCTGGGCTGATGGCTCGGAGCCTGGAGTCTGTTTCCGATTCTGTGTCTCCCTCTCTCTCTGCCCCTCCCCCGTTCATGCTCTGTCTCTCTCTCTGTCCCAAAAATAAATAAAAAACGTTGAAAATAAATAAATAAATAAATAAATAAAACACTTAAAAAAATAAGTGTAGCAAGAGCATATGCAAAGTCCCTGTGGCAGGAGGGAGTATGAATGGTTACCAGAATCAGAAGGTGAGTATAGGAGGAGCACAGAAAGCAAGTCGGGAACAGGCAGAAGAGATTTAAGAGGTACAGGAGATGGGGACAGGGACTTCAGACTATGCCAGACTTGTAGTTTGCACTCAAGAATTCTGTTTTTATCTTTAGAGCAATGAGAAGCCACTGGGAGGTTTCAGGTGTCTAAAAGTACCGTGATCAGGTTCACATTTGGAAACAATTACTCTGGCTGCTCAGTAGAGAGCAGAGTGAAAACGGGTGGTGGGGAGAGCAGTGGGAAGACGTTGTAGTCATCCAGGTAAGAGAGATGCTGATATCAGCCAAGGTGGAGTCTGTTGATTATTTCATTCAACAGATAGTTGTGGAGCACCTATGTGCCAGCCCTGTTGGTCTTAGGGTTACAACAGCTAACAAAACAGACACACATGTGTGCCTTCATGGAGGTTATCTTCTAGAGATGGGAGACAGTGTTACAATGGTGTTAATACTTGAGAGAAAAATAGTGTTGGAAAGAAAACGTACCATTGGAGAGGGGAAGGAGACTTCTATTGCAGTTTGTAATTTTAAATAGGGTCAGGGAGGGTGTAAGTGAGAAGTGACATTGAAGTAAGGGCATGAAGGAGAGGAGGGAGTGAGACACGCTGAATCTGGGCGCAGAGAATTCTCAGCAGAGAGCAACAGCAAGTGCATAGCCCTGCAGCAGGGGAATGCCTGGAACAGTGGCTGGAAGAGCCCGATGCAGACCTCAAACTCAGGAACCCACAAGATCGCGACCTGAGCTGAAGTCAGACGCTTAACTAACTGAGCCACCCAGGCGCCCCTGATCTAACTTATTTTTAAACGGAATCACTCTGCTGCTGTGTTGAGAAAAGTTGAAAGGGGAACAAAGAATGGCAGTAGGGAGTCCTTATTTAATTTTATTTTTAAGATTTTATTTTTTAGGGGCGCCTGGGTGGCTCAGTCAGTTGGACGTCCGACTTCGGCTCAGGTCATGATCTCGTGGTCCGTGAGTTCGAGCCTCGTGTCTGGCTCTGTGCTGACAGCTCAGAGCCTGGAGCCTGTTTCAGATTCTGTGTCTCCCTCTCTCTCTGACCTTCCCCCATTCATGCTCTGTCTCTCTCTGTCTCAAAAATGAATAAACGTTAAAAAAAATTTTTTTTTAAAGATTTTGTTTTTTAAATCAATCTCTCCACCCAACATGGGGCTTGAACTTACAACCCTGAGATCAACTTGCAAGCCCTGCCACTGAGCCAGACAGGCACCCCAGCAGGGAGTCTTTATAGGGGATGACAGTGGCTGAACCAAGATGATAGAAGTGGAGATGGTGAGAAGTGATTGGATTCAGAACATACTTTGCACACAGAGCCAGAAAGATTTACTGAGAGATTAGATGTGGGATGTGAGATAAGAAAAGACTCTACAATGACTCCCAAGATTTTTGGCCTGAGGACGGGGTTGCCCTTGGTTGAGATGGGGAAAACAGGGAGGAGCAGGGCTCTGGGAGGAAGATAGGGAGCTCAGGTGGGAATGTGTTAAAGCCGAGGTGTCTGTAAGACATGCAGGGGTGTCAAATAGGGAGTTGTATGAGCGAAACTGGAACTCAAGGGAGAGGTCTGGGCTGGAGATACAAACTCGGTTGTCATCAGCAGAGCAATGGTATTTAAAGCCATGAGTCTGGATGAGGTCACCAAGGGAGTACATGCAGATGGAAAAGAGATGAACTCCTCCACTGAGCCCCGGGGCACCGGGCGCTAAGAGGTTAGGCAATTAAAGACGGATCTGCAAAAGGGACTGAGGAGTCAATGGCTAGCAAGGTAGAAGGAACACCAGGAAAAGTGTGTTGTCTCCACAGCCCAGTCCAGAAAGTGTTCAAGGAGCAGCGAGGGATCATCTGTGTCAAATGCAGCCCACAGGTTAGCAAACCGGGGACTGAGAAACGGCTGCTGCTTTCACAGTGTGGAGGTCATTGGTGGCCTTGAGAAGAGCAGTGTCATGGAGCAGCAGGGGTAAAGGCCTGACCCAAGCAGACTCTTGTAGCAGAGATTTGGGAGAAGTGGACAGAGTCGTCTGGGCAGGTGCCGTTTCCTGAGCCCCTGCCAGGTGCCCGAGATGATGTACCCACTCGCTGTTGGAACCAACATCTCAGTGGGGAAACTGCAGCTCAGACAGGCTCAGGACTTGCCCCAGGTCCCACAGCAGAGCTGGGATTTCCCACCCAGGCCTATTTGACTCTGAAGCCTAAGATCTTTCTACTCCACTGCATCTGACACTTGAGGGTCGGTCCTCCCAGGCCTCATCCCTCCACCTCCTCCCAAGCTGCACCCGGCTACTCAGGACCTAGTTGGAGATTCACTGTCTTGCCTGGTGGGTGTGATTTGCCTAGGTGTAGACAAACATCCACCCACCAGTTTTCCTTGCAACACCCGTAGCACGCACAGATGCTAGAAGAATGACAGTAAACAGGCCTCACCCTCAGCCTTCAAGCTGAGTACTTCACACACCTAAGCTTTTTGGCTCCAGATGGCCCTGGGTTCAAATCCTGCCTCTGCCACACACTATTTTTCTTTTTTTTTTTTAATTTTATTTTTTCAATTTACATCCAAATTAGCATACAGTGCAACAACGATTTCAGGAGTAGATTCCTTAATACCCCTTACCCATTTAGCCCATCCCCCCTCCCCCACCCCTCTAGTAACCCTCTGTTTGTTCTCCATATTTGAGTCTCTTATGTTTGGTCCCCCTCCCTGTTTTTACATTATTTTTGCTTCCCTTCCCTTATGTTCATCTGTTTTGTCTCTTAAAGTCCTCATATGAGTGAAGTCATATGATTTTTGTCTTTCTCTGACTGACTAATTTCACCTAGCATAATACCCTCCAGTTCCATCCACATAGTTGCAAATGGCAAGATTTCATTCTTTTTGATTGCCAAGTGATACTCCATTGTATATATATACTACATCTTCTTTATCCATTCATTAATCCATTGATGGACATTTGGGCTCTTTCCATACTTTGGCTATTGTTGCTAGTGCTGCTATAAACATGGGGGTGCATGTGCCCCTTCGAAACAGCACACCTGTATCCCTTGGATAAATGCCTAGTAGTGAAATTGCTGGGTCATAGGGTAGTTCTATTTTTAATTTTTTGAGGAACCTCCATCCTGTTTTCCAGAGTGGCTGCACCAGCTTGCATTCCCATGCCACATGCTATTTCTATGACCCTGGGAAAATCACTTGGTGGGGTAAGCTTTGACTGTCTCATCTGTATAACGGGGGTAAGAATCTCTACCTCTCAGAGCTCATATAAGGATGCAGGATAGGAATGCAGAGGGCTAGCTTAGTCCCTGGGATGCAGTAAGCGCTGAGTGATAGCTGCTAATTTTCTTGCCCACTGGAGTTGGAAAGGAGTTTGTGGGTGGCTGGGAAGTAGACTAATAGTAGCCAGGCAGCCTTCCGAAGCTGGTGTGGGGAAAGCTGGGTGGGCCGTCACGGAGCCTAGAGGCTGGCAGACTTTTATGGGCCCTTAGGGACACAGGGCCTCTGCTGGGGCTCTCGCCTGAGCCTAGGAAGCTGCAAGGGAAGGAATGAGGGGAAAACTGTGATCCTCAGATTTGGTTGCATAACACATACTACTTCGTACTGCCTTAAACAGAGACAGGAGGCTGTGATTGCTGAGAGCACAGACGCTGGTGACAGGTGCCGGGTTCAAGTCCAGACTCCTTCACTTACCAGCTGAGTGACCTCAAATTGCTTTACTTTTTCCCATCCGTAAAAAAGATATTTATAGTGTCTCCTGCCTAAGTATTTTCAGTAAGGACTAAAACGAGTATCTGTAAACTGCTTTGAATATAGGAAGCTCTTAAAATATACGTAACTGTTAAAAGGTTATCGTTAGCACTAAAATCACAATCTTGCGAGGTAGGTACTATCCCCACAGGAACTGTGGCACAGAGAGGGTGTGTAACTAGCCCAAGGTCACACAGTTAATGGGGAAGCCAGAATTCACATTCAGATAGTCTGCCTTCAGAGCTCACATTCAGTCACTGGATACCTGTCTCCCTGGAAAAGGTACCCACAGTCCCAAACGTGACTCCTTGGGAGTGTCCTCTCCCTACACACACATTGTCACCCACAGGGATGGGGAGTTTGCCACCTCCTGAGAGGGCCAGATTTCCCAGAGGAGAGCACTTAGTCTGGTAGTTTGCTCTGGTAAGAGCGAAAAATGCTTCCTTAGACTCACCTTCCCGTGCTCCCTGCTCTCTAAGCCCAGGTTCAGTGGCTGTATCCCTTTGTTCCCTTCAGCGCTCAGAGGGTAGCAGCAGATGTCAACAGGACTTTTTGCAGAGCTTTATGTGACCCACAGGGAAAGGGCAGGAAGTGTTTGCTGGCACGTGAATCATGCCAGGTGCTTCATTGACATCCCTGCTAGCTTGGGCTCATTATCCCCATTTTACAGATAGGAAAACAGAGACTTAAAGAGGTTGAATGGCTTCCCCAAGGTTACCTGCTGGGGAAGCATGCCCTCCTTTCCTGTGTTGGGGTGGTAAAATCAGAATTGGGCCTTCATCTGACGGATTCCAAAACCTGTCTCTCAACTCTCCATAACATGCATGTGCTCACATGTGTGCATATTCACGTACATACCAAATCATGTGGCTTCCTTACTTGGCACTGTGCTGTCTTTTACAGGGATCTTGAAATATTATTGTCTCAATAAAATTTTTATTTTAATGTTAATTTATTTTTGAAAGAAAGAAACACACACAGCATGAGCAGGGGAGGGGCAGAGATAGAGAGAGAGAGACACAGAATCCAAAGTAGGCTCCAGGCTCTGAGCTGTCAGCATCAGCATAGGACCCGAAGCGGAGCTCAAACTCACGGATTGCAAGATCATGACCTGAGCTGAAGTCAGACGCTCAACTGACTGAGCCGCCCTGAAATATTATTATCTTAAAAGAAGAAATCTACGTGTGTTTGGGAAAGGAAAAAAAGATTACAAAGTGAAAGTAGCTGGTTGCCCCGCCCCCACATTGGGGCTTTAGCAACATGGCCTCCCACTTGTGCCCAGACTCATGGCCTTCCTCTTGGCCAGTCCCCTGTGCCCAGCACTGGCACTTCTGTGTACCAGGCCTTGGGTTGGGCACCGTGACCCCGAAGTGAAGCAGAAAGAGGCGGGAGGCAGATGTGACCATTTGGTGCACCAAGTGCTACCAACTTTCTCTTGGTTTTTCCAGTACACCCTGCTCCCTCCTGCTCCTTTGCAAATACTCTTTTCTTTGCCAGAACCCTCTCCCCTTTGCTTTGCCAACTCCAGGTCACCCTTTAGCTCTTGGCTTGGTTGTTACTTCTTCAGGAAGCCCCCTAAATGCAGGTTAACCATCTCTGCTGGGTTACCCTCCGACATAGTACTTACTTATTCTATGCTGTGATTGCCTAGCTCTTTATCTGTCTACCTGCTAGAAGGTAGGTTCCACGGAGGCAGGGACCATGGCTGTTTTCTCAGCACGATATCATTAGTATCTGGACCAGGGCCTGGTACACAGAAGGAACTCAATAAACATGTTGCGTGAATGAATGAAGGAGTCACTTGGATGAGGGAGAGAGCTCCGTGTTGGACTGAGGGCACGGCTGTGCTATCTCACTCTCTCTCTTCTCTTGTGTTGGTCTTCCAGCTGTGGCAGCCAGGACCCCCCCAGAGCCAAGACCTTCTCCTGAAGGTGACCCCTCCCCACCGCCGCCACCACCACCGATGTCCACCCTGGTCCCTGACACTCCCCCAGACACCCCACCTGCCATGAAGAATGCCGCTAGCTCTAAGCAGCTCCCACTGGAACCAGAGAGCCCCACAGGGCCAGTGGGGCCTAGGTCAGCCCCCCAGCAGGAAGAATCCCCTTTCTCAGAAGGGAAGAGCAGGGCACCCACCCCACCAGCCACAGGCCCCCGGGATTCCAGACCTCCTCGAAGGAGCAGCCAGCCATCCCCGACGGCGGTGCAAGCCTCTGACAGCCCTCCCACCAAGCAAGGTATGTATGATGTGCCCAGTCCTGGGCCCAACTCCTTGGCTCAGGCTTCCGGGCACGGATGATGCCACTGGACGGAATCTCCTGGGCCCAGGAGGAGATGGGGAACAAGATGGGGATGAGGCCTGGGGGAGGGCCCTGAGGCTGACTCCCCATTTGGGGGGAGCCTCTGACCTAAGTCTGTTCTCATTCCCTTGTCTAAGATGTAAAGAAGGCAGGAGAGAGACACAAGCTGGCAAAGGAGCGGCGAGAAGAACGAGCCAAGTACCTGGGTGAGTGTTGGGGAAGCGTCATCATCCCCACTATCCTCGCCATCAGCCTCTTATCCACAGCACTAACACTTCTGAATGCTTCATTACGTGCACTGTGCCAAGAGCAGTACGTGCATTATCTCATTATCTCAATGGGTCTCTCGACCCTTCCTGAGGATGGGAAAACAGAGGCTCAGAGAGGTGAAATCATTTTCCTCAGCTGCACAACTAGAGAATACCTGATATTCAGACCCAGAAGCCTGACCTCACCCTCAATCCCGTGCTCTTTTTTTTTTTTTTTAATTTATTCATTTTGAGAGGTGGGGGAAGGGGCAGAGAGAGAGGGAGAGAAAGAATCCGAAGGAGGCTCCATGTGGTAGGCATAGAGCCCTACATGGGGCTTGATCTCACGACTGTGTGTGACCTGAGCTGGAATTAAGAGTCGGAAGCTTAGGGGCGCCTGGGTGGCTCAGTCCGTTGGGCAACCGACTTCGGCTCAGGTCATGATCTCGCGGTCCGTGAGTTCGAGCCCCACGTTGGACTCTGTGCTGACAGCTCAGGGCCTGGAGCCTGTTTCAGATTCTGTGTCTTCCTCTCTCTCTGACCTTCCCCCATTCATGCTCTCTCTCTGTCTCTAAAATGAATAAACGTTAAAAAAAAAAAAAAAAAGAGTTGGAAGCTTAACCAACCGAGCCACCCAGGCTGCCCTCAGTCCCGTGCTCTTAATCACAATTTATGAAAATCTGTCCAGCAGGCTCCAAAGTCAGACAGGCCCTAAGGAACTCATTTCTCCTTTAGCACTGAGAGACCATGAGGCCAATGGGGGAGAAAGAGACCTTCCATCAGGGAAATCTTGCTTCTGAGACCTGAGCCTGCCTTCAGAAAGCCCTTCAGTTTGGTGGGGGGGAGCCTGGGGGCAGAGGCATCTCCCCTCCCAAGCAGGCAGGAGAAAGACCCACCCGGGGACACAGTAACCGGGAGGGCCACCCAGTTGGAGGAGACAGGCTTGGCCTGACTGCAGCAGAACCTCTCACCCCCCCACCCTCCCCCCGCCGGGGCTCCTTTCCCACAGCGGCCAAGAAAGCAGTGTGGCTGGAGAAGGAGGAGAAGGCCAAGGCGTTGCGGGAGAAGCAGCTCCAGGAGCGCCGCCGGAGGCTGGAGGAGCAGAGGCTCAAAGCCGAGCAACGCCGCGCGGCCCTCGAGGAGCGGCAGCGGCAGAAGCTGGAGAAAAACAAGGTGCGTGCGTGCTGACTTCTGGCCGGGCACGCATGGCCTGTGTACACGTGTGTGTGTCCACACATCCGTGTTCATGCCTCTGTGTCATCCGTGCCCACACGGTAATGTCTGTGTTCGTATCTGCCGTCATGTCCCTGAGCGCACAATCTGGGCACCCGTGCGGCCGCAGACGCACTTGGTTCTGTGCATGCTGGGGTGGGCACCTGTAACCGTATGCTGTCAGTGCGAGTGTCTGTGTGTGTGTCCCGTGTGTGCATGTATGCAGAGGCGTGTCTATGTGAGTGTGCTGAGTTCCAGGACATGAGGAGCGCCCTGGCTTGTGCACTGGTGAGGAAAGGAAGGAAAAGGTGGCCCGGTCTTGCCAGGGGGCCCTCAGGCTAAAGGGAAAACATAGTCCCGAGGTCAGGACCCTCAGTGCCAGGGGGGACACGGCCCTCCCTGGGAGCCCCAGGGCAGGGGAAGTCCCACCCCATCCTCAGAGAAACAGCTCATACATCCAGGAAATGACTCAAGAACAGTGAAAAGCTCCCCAAGAACAAGTTGGAAGGGATCTGTTACAAATGGCCTTTAATCATAGCAAGCATTCAGTAACCTTGGTTACCTGCAATGAGTCAGGGAAAACTTCTTGGGTGGGGGAGGCTTTGTCACAGGCGAGAGAAGGGGCCTTTCTCCCAGGTATGATGGATGATTCTGAGCCCAGACCTCTCTCCTCTCCCCTCTCCCCACCAGGAGCGCTATGAAGCGGCCATCCAGAGGTCAGTGAAGAAGACATGGGCCGAAATCCGGCAGCAGCGCTGGTCCTGGGCAGGAGCCCTGCACCACAGCTCCCCAGGACATAAGACCAGTGAGTGGGCTGGAGGGCCTAGTGAGTGGGTGGGTGGGGCTGGGGCCTGACGAGTGGGGACAGGGACCAGCGTTGGTGCCGGGGGCTGGCAGCACCCTGCAGCAGGTATGCCTTGCTTCACACGACCTGTGTCTTCTCGAATGACCTTGTAAACCAAATTGTCCCTTCCCGAGGACTTCTGCTATCAAGTCAGAGGTGAATTCTCTTCATTTGGTTTGCTCTTCAAACCTCTGTCACTTTAGATTAGCCTTCTTTGCTCCCATTATTACTATCGGTTGATGATACAGAAAAGAACACTTTAATGCCTTGCAGACACTGGGTATTTAAGAAAACTACCACCCCCTTGTGTACCTGTCTTGGGAGGCAGATTTGTGTTTCTGAGTTTTCTTCATGTCGGGCCATCAGGATTGGGGTCTGATTCTTTGCTGGCATGTATGTACCACCGTGTTTGAATGTCTTTACGTAACAGCAGAGTTCAGTATTTCCAGCTGTGGACCTTCTGGTGTATGTGCTCATGGATATGTGTGTGTTGTATGTCAAAATATGCGTTTGTTTGTTTGCCTTGGTGTGTTTATGGCCTTGTGTACCTCAGTGAGGGCTCCCAAGTCAGACGGAACTGGGTTAGGATCCCAGCTCTGGCACTTGCGGTGTGACCTCTAACATCTCGATGTCACTTTCTTCGCCTGTAAGATGGGGATAACGATACTACTTGCCTCCGAGGTTGTAGGTAGATGTTTGGGAGGATCAAGTGAGGTAACATGTGTGTGGTGCCCAGCACAGTGCCTGGTACATGGTAAGCATCCAACAAACGTTAGCTGTTACGAATACCGTGATTCAGTTGCTTCGATGTGTTTGTGCCTGTGTGCATCTGGGTCCGACCCATTATCTGTCCGTGTTTGTGTTTCTGTATCTGTGCATGTCTGCACACACATGTGCATGTGGAAGTGTACCTTTCACTCTACACGCCCCTGCATGTCTTTGTCTTTGTGTGCCCGTACGAACGTGTGGATTTGTGCGAGTGACTGTGACTCGGGGTTCTTCTGTTTAGGAATGTCTGCATTTGTCCGGGTACGTGGGTGTGGTAGCCATAGCGCCTTGGCAGGGCAGTGCCAGCAAGCGCCGACACCGGGTGGCTGTGGGGGAGGGGTTGCAGCGCCCAGCCCCAGGGAATGGCTTCCTGGCCAGGAAGGCTATAGTTTCTCTAGTTCTGCTCCGTCCCCTTCCTCTGTTCCTTCTCCATTGGCTCCCCCAATCCAGGTTGTCTCTGGTCACCTATCCCCCATCCCCTCCTCCCAGAGCCAAGTCCGCCTTCTCCTCCCCTTCCTAGCCTGCCCACTCTTCCCTCTCCCACCCTGCCCGCGGAGCATCCTGCATGGAAGGCCTCAGTGCCCCCCCTGGCTCCTGTCCGGCCCGGCCCTAATGCCGTGTCTTTTCCCCTCCAGGTGGGAGCAGGTGCTCCGTGTCGGCAGTAAACCTGCCTAAACACGTGGACTCTATAATCAACAAGCGGCTCTCAAAGTCCTCTGCCACGCTCTGGAACTCCCCCAGTAGAAGTAAGAGAAGGCCCAGCCCTCCTCCCTCCAGAGCCCCTTGTAGCCCCCACCAAGCCTCTTCCAGAGCTCAGCAAGAACCCCAGATCCCAGGAGCCCTCACATACTCCAGGTCTCCATCCCCATTCTACCCCACCCAGGGCTCTGCACCCCTCAGGAGAGCCGGGTGTATGGGTCTGGACCCTGAGGACAGAGATGTGCTCTGCAGGGGAGGAGAACAGAGACAAAGAGCAGTGTCCCAGCAGACAGAAGGCCTGGCTGGGGCCTCAAGAGCAGGTGGAGGTGGGGGTGGGGGTGGTGTTGGGGGTAGGGGTGGAGAGTGGGAATGGGCAGGCAGCCTCATCTCCAACCACAGCCAGCTGGCCTAGGCCCGCCTTAGGCAGGTGGCCTTGCCCCCAAGTACCAGACTAGCCTGGGTGCTGTGTGTGCAGAGCGGGCCCCTTATTCTGGCTCTACCCTGGGGGGCCCAAACGACCCCGCCCTCTCTGCCTTCAGAGCCCTAGCCATGGCCTCAGCTGGCTCCAGAGTTGTGGGCAACTAGGGTGGCATGGCCCCTGTGTTCCTACCATGCCCTGGTGCTCACATGTGAAGGGGCCATGGTAGGAGTTATTTATAAGTTTCTCCAGCTTTTATTTGGTTGTTCTGTTGCCTAGCAACCAAATCAGCTGCTGTACCAACTCCACCTGACTGAGGCTTAAAAATAACCCAGCAGCTGAGGGGACAGAGCAGGGTGGCCCAGGCCAGCCAAGCCCCCTAGCAGCCTCTCTCTGGCATGGGACACCCCTCAGTCAGGAGCACAAGGACCCTCACTGTCCCCCATCCATGGAGCCATGCAACCCCAGGCCAGCCCTCTGATAACAGGAGGTGCAGGGTGCTACAGTGGGACGCAGGAGTGGGCAGGGTCTGTCACCTAGGGAAAGTGGTAGAGGGGGCCCTCAAGCCATGCAGGGCATTGCCCTGGGAAGCATCTTGTTGCCTGGGTCTGCAGTGAAGGTCAGGCCCCAGAGCAGACAAATGTGGCTCCACCGGACTGGGGTGAGGGTCCTGGGGAAGCCTCTCTGGGCCTAGCAGGGGGACGACGGCACCTGACGGTTCCCTGCGCTTCTGCCTCCCTGCTGCGACCCCCAGCGGTAACCCGCTTCTGGCATTCTCCCTCTAGATCGCAGCCTGCAGCTCAGCGCGTGGGAGAGCAGCATCGTGGACCGTCTGATGACACCCACCCTCTCCTTCCTGGCACGGAGTCGCAGTGCGGTCACACTGCCCCGCAACGGCCGGGATCAGGGTAGGGGCAGCGGCCCTGGGAGAGCCCCCACGAGGGGCGGGACAGGGGCCAGATTCGCTCGTGGGCCGCGCCCCGACCGCACTCATCCCTCTGCAGCCGTGCCCGTGTGCCCGCGCTCGGCCTCCGCCAGCCCCCTCACGCCGCCGAGCAGCGCCCCCCGAAGCGTGCACCGCTGCGCCCCAGCTGGGGAGCGCGGGGAGCGCCGCAAGCCCAGCGCCGGGGGCAGCCCGGCCCAGGTCCGCCGCCGGCCTGAAGCCTCGCCGGTGAGTGGGAGGCACACAGGGGTGGGGCAGGGAGCCGGCCAGGCCGGGGGGAGCGCGGCGCCTTCAACTTCTGGTCCCCGCTCTCCTTCCCCCTCCTTATCAGGTGCAGAAAAAGGAGAAGAAGGACAAGGAGCGGGAAAATGAAAAGGAGAAGAGTGCCCTGGCCCGAGAGCGCAGCCTCAAGAAGCGCCAGTCACTGCCTGCGTCTCCGCGCCCGCGCCTCTCTGCCAGCAACGCCGAGCTCAGGTGGGCACGCACAGTGGTGCTTGCACATCACCAGGCCATCCATCCATCCATCCATCCATCCACAAATATTTGTTGGGCACCCACTCCTAAAGTGAAAATGAAAGCTCTTTGAGGGCAGATTTGTTGTTTTGTACGAGTGTTTGGATGGCTGAAGTACAGTAGCACCTAGAACAGTGCCTGGCATTTGGTAAGCAGTCAACAAATACCTGCTGAATGCATGAACTGGACCCACCAGGTACTGTTCTGAGGGCTGAGGACACATTGATGAGCCAAACCAGGGCTGGTTCTTGCTCTTTTCAATCTTCCTGGCTATTGGTGAGACAGACAGTAATCAAAGACTCACAAATGAGGATGTGATCACGAACTGGGATATGCTCTAAAAGGAAATAATCTGGTTCTGTGAGAGCATATAAGGTGGGCAGGGCTGAGCCAGCCCAGTGGGGAGAGGGGGATACTTCCCTGAGGAAATGACATGCTCAGAGTGTGCGTAAGTGTGTGGCTGCTGTGCTCAGGGCCTAACTTTTCCTTTTCTCTCAGTCCCAAAGGCAAGGCTCGGCCATCCTCTCCCTCCACATCCTGGCACAGGCCTGCCTCCCCCTGCCCCAGCCCAGGGCCAGGCCACGCTCTGCCCCCCAAACCACCGTCCCCTCGGGGCACCACTGCATCACCCAAGGGGCGGGTTCGGAGGAAGGACGAGGCAAAGGAGAGCCTCAGTTCGGCAGGACCTGTGGACAAGAACCAGAACAAGGGCAAGACCAGTGATGAGAAGGAGCCAGCAGCCCCTGCCTCACCAGCTCCCTCACCTGTGCCCTCCCCCACCCCAGCCCAGCCCCAGAAGGAGCAGCCCACAGCCGACATCCCTGCAGGTGGGTTGCCAGGGAAGCCAACTTTGCCTGTGAGGCGGAGGTGGTCAGAGATATGGGCCCAGGGGTGCCTGGGGACTGGGTGTTGACAGACAGGCAGAGGAGGTTCTTGCCCTCAGCAGGTCTAGGCCCAGAACACAGGCCAGAGAGGAGAACCACACCACTCTGAGTTGATGGCAGAAGTTGGGTGGGTGGGTCTCCCTGAGGTCCAGGAAGCAGGGGCATGCAGTGGTGATGGAGGTGCCTGAGCTGGTATGTGCTGACTCCTGGTCCTGGATCCCACTCCAGATACTGCTGTCCTGACCTCACCCCCAGCCCCTGCTCCACCAGCGACCCCTAGCAAACCCATGGCGGGCACCACAGACCGAGAAGAGGCCACTCGACTCCTGGCTGAGAAGCGGCGCCAAGCACGGGAGCAGCGGGAGCGCGAGGAACAGGAGCGGAGGCTGCAAGCAGAAAGGGACAAGTGAGTCAACCCATGGGGACTGAAGGGGCCCTTATGGAGGCTGTGAAAGAAGCGCAGGACGGAACCCGAGTTTCCTCTGTCCCCCAGGCGCATGCGAGAAGAGCAGCTGGCGCGGGAGGCCGAGGCTCGGGCCGAGAGGGAGGCGGAGGCCCGGAGGCGGGAGGAGCAGGAGGCCCGAGAGAAGGCGCAAGCAGAGCAGGAGGAGCAGGAGCGGCTGCAGAAGCAGGTGCCCCCGCGGGCCGGCTGGCGGGCGGGCGGTGCGGGGCTGGGTGTGGGCGCCTCCTGGTGGCGGGCTGGGGGGCTGGCCCGGAGGGAAGGCTGGAGTCCAGCTGCTTAAAGCTCGCGGGAACCTTGGGCAGAAAGAAGAGGCTGAAGCTCGGTCCCGGGAAGAAGCGGAGCGGCAGCGTCTGGAGCGGGAAAAGCACTTCCAGCGGGAGGAGCAGGAGCGGCAAGAGCGCAAAAAGGTCTGCAGAGCCGTGAGGTGTGCTTATGTGGGCGGGGCCATGCTCTGTGCTGGGTTCTGGCTTCAGTTACTGGGATAGTGGAGGCTGGGGGAGTGGGACCTGCCTTGGGCTTGTAAAGGGTAGACCAAGAAGCAGGTGGGGTGAGTTCTGGTTCCTTGCCTGGAACGGACTGGTATGAGCTGGAAGGGCCCTGACAGGACGAGGGCCTGGCTGGTGGGAGGTTTAGGAATAGGGCAGCACTTGGGTCTAACTGATGTGGGGCGTCCCAACAGCGTCTGGAGGAGATAATGAAGAGGACTCGGAAGTCAGAAGCTGCTGAAACCAAGGTCAGGATTCCCCAAAGGCAGTGCTGGCAGCGGGGGGTGGGGGGGGGGTGGGTTTAGGAAAAGAGGTTGGGGGTGGGGCGCCCTCAGGGTCTGGGCCGGGAAAGCGAATTCAGCACCTCAGTCCCTTGGGGCCAGATATCCCTTGAGTCTGACTGCTCTTCCAATTCAAAGCAGAAGCTGGACAGAAAGGAGGCAAAAGCCAACAATTTCAGCCCAGGTAAATGCCCTGTTCCTCTCATCTCTGTCCCCTTGGTCACCCATCCTCAAACTTCCTGCTCTCCCCAGCCCCTAACTGATGGGCATTCCTTCCCTGTGATAGACCCTGTGAAAGCCGGGGAGGCTCGGCCCTCAGGGCTGCAGAAGGAGGCAGTGCAGAAAGAGGAGCTGGCCCCCCAGGAGCCTCAGTGGAGGTATCTGCTATGATCTGGATCCTGGGGGCCCTGGGCAGGGAGACAGGATGACACTGGGGCTGTGGGGTGCCCGAGTGGTCCTGGGGTGGGAGGTGCCTGAGTGTTGGCCCTGCATCCACAGCCTGCCGAGCAAAGAGTCACCAGGATCCCTGGTGAACGGCCTGCAGCCTCTCCCTGCACACCAGGAGAATGGCTTCTCCCCTAAGGGGCCCTCTGGGGACAAGAGCCTGGGCCGAACGCCAGAGGCACTCCTGCCCTTCGCTGAGGCAGAAGCTTTCCTCAAGAAAGCTGTGGTACAGCCCCCACAGGTCACAGGTAGGGATCCCTGACTTTTCTCCCAGCAGCCTTCCTCAGACTCTCCAGCCCTGCCCT
The DNA here is from genome assembly GCF_023721935.1 of Panthera uncia. Classification (NCBI taxonomy): domain Eukaryota; kingdom Metazoa; phylum Chordata; class Mammalia; order Carnivora; family Felidae; genus Panthera; species Panthera uncia. Next base: position 77,340,820 of record NW_026057585.1, on the reverse strand, counting down.
TTCTTCCAGCTCTGCCCCAGGCCCTCTCACGCTCCTCCCTGAAGACCCCCAGACATCTGGGCTAGGAGGCCTGGTTTGCCTTGACTGTTTCCCCTCCTGCTTTTCCCTCAGAAGTCCTTTAAGGGGTTGCCTTGGATCCAGGCATAGCTATGAGGGCTCCTCTGCATCATCTACCAGGAAGTCTGGAAGAGAAAGAGACAGAACAAAGCCGGAAGTGGCCTGGGCCCCTTGGGGTGGGTCCTCTGTTATTTTTAATCTGCACCTTATAGACTGATGTCTCTTTGGCTGGAGCCAGGCCCTGCCCCTCAGTGCATTCGTGTGCTCGCACGTGCGGACACCCCCTTCCCATACACACACATACACTCACAGCCTCTCTGGCCACCTCCCTTGGGGAAGGGCCGCCTGTAGTATTTGCCTTGGTTTGGTGGGGTACAGTGGATGTGAATACTGTAAATAGCTTGTGCTCAGACTCCTCTGCGTGGAGGGGGCGGGTGCAGGAGGCAGACCCTCCCAAGACTCCCTGGGGTGATCTTCCTCTCTCTATTTAACTGTAACTGAGGGGGAACCCAGGGCTGGGGCTGGGGGGGCACCTTGGGCCACAGAATACTGGTTGCTTTAGGGGTACCCGTGCCCCCTGCCCTCGCCTGGAATCAGTGTTATTGCATCTGATCAAACTTCTCCAGAAATAAAGTGAGAATAATTCTGCCAGTCCTGTCTATCCTTGGGGCTGGCGGTGGGTGGGAGCAGGTGCCTCCTGCATTCTCAGAACTTTAGGAGCCAGGGCCTGGCGATATCCACCCCTAGGTACCAGTCCTAGACCTCCTGCCTGTAGTCTCCATCTTGTCACGAATTCATCCATTTAACACATATGGTTCCAGGCAGTGGACTACATGCTAGGGATCCAGTACAGGAAAAGACGTAGCCTCTGTTCTCATGGAGTTTACAGTCTAGCAGGTGAGTGTCATGGACACTGAGTTGCCTATGCAACATCCATTCCCATTGCCCGAACAGAAATGATTTCGTTCAGGTGGCCATCTTCCTCCTGGATCCTCCCACCCCCCACCTCTGTGCTTCGTTAGAGATAGATCCCAGGCCCAGGCGTGAATCAGGATTGTAATGAGCTGAAAATGGTGGTCCCAAACCCCTCATGAGTGACTGGTTTAGGTACGGGCATGTGACACAATTGTGGCTGGCAGATATAAAGAAAAGTCTCTTGGGCTTCTAGGAGAAAAAAAATGAGGACCTCCCAGTGTCCCCCACCTCCTCGTGTTCACACCCTGTGTAATCCCTTCCCATGTTGTGCCAGGGCTGGGTGACCAACTGAATACAGCAGAAGTGATGGCGTGTCATACGAGAGGTTAGGTCATATAAGACACTGCAGCTTCTGTCGTGGTCGCCCCTTGCTCTTGGACCCACTCTGGAGGGAGTGGCTGCTACAGTGCAAACAGCCTGAGAGGTCCGCATGCCAGGGGACCAAAGCCCCCCTGCCAACGGCCACATGCCAACAGCTTCTCCAGCCTCAGTCAAGCCTTCAGATGACTTCAGCCCTGGCCAACAGCTTGACAATAACCTCATGAGAGACCCTCTGTCAGAACCAACAAGCTAAGCCATTCCTGGGTTTCTAACCCATAGAAACTGTGAGATAATAAATATCATTTTAGACTGCTCAGTTTTGTGAGGATTCATTACACGGTAATCGTTAACTAAGACACATAACAAGGGGAAAACTCAGTATGAGATGAAGTCCGACTGTGATGCCTGGAGTTGCCGCATCCATCCTGCTGACCAACCTGAGGACAAAGCCAACATCAAGGGTGGCAGAGCAGGGAGATGGGAAGAACCTAGGTCCTTGAGAAGACCACTGAGTTAACCAACCCCAAATCCAGTCCTACCACTGGACAACTTCTTGTTTATGCCAACACAATCAGATTTTCTGTTTGATGTAATCAAAAGCTTCTAACTCTTCTAGGGACACAGACAATAAATGTAAAACGCATTTCTATTTCAACGAAGGAAATGAACTGGATGAAAGGCTGAGTGATACCAGGGAAACTTACTCAGATAAGGTGTCTTCTAAAGGAGCAGCATTTAGACTTGACCTGAAGGTTGAGGAGGAGCCAGCCATGTGAAAAAGAACAGGGAGAAGAGTTGCAGGTGGAGGGATCAGGATGCTGACAGCCCTAGAGGACTAGGGGCACGGGATCAGGGTTGCTGGGCGGTGTGAGCGATGGGGAGGGCTGGGGGCGCCACATCTCAGGTAGTGGGGATCAGGAACCGCAAGGACGCCAGGACAGGACTAACAGCTTCTAGGCCCTCTCCTGGGAGACAGATCCTTTGCATACCCCTCCAAGCCCCCAGCCTAAGCCCCAGCTCATATTCACACCTGGGCAGAGGCACCAACATTTTCCAAGCAGCAGTACCCTCTGAATACTTTTTTTTTTTTTTTTAATGAGGAAAGCAGTATTTACTTATTTTATTTTTTTAATGTTTATTTTTGTGAGAGAGAGAGCATAAGCAGGGGACGGGCAGAGAGAGGGGCACACACAGAATCCGAAGCAGGCTCCAGGCTCTGAGCTGTCAGCACAGAGCGTGACGTGGGGCTTGAGCCCACAAACCGTGAGATCATGACCTGAGCCAAACACTTAACCAACTGAGCCACCCAGGCGCACCCCCCCCGTCCCCCCCCCCCGCCCCGGAATACTCTTGCAGAAGAATCATTTATTCACTCCTTTATTCAGTATATTGTGGAGCACCAGCTAAGCACCAGAGGGATATGATAGTAAGCAAAAACCAGACATGGAAACTCCTGGTGGGGAGGGTGGGTATTAACCAAATACACAAATCTAAAAATAGGAAATGCAGTCAGTGCTAGGAAGGTGGAATAGAGAGAGCAACTACAGCCTGTAACAGAGGAAGCCTTAGGTTGAAGGTTGGATAAGATATCCCTGAATAAACGGTGTTTAATCTGAGATCTGGTAGGTGAGTAGGCGTTGACTGGGCAAAGTCAACAACGTGGAGAAAGGAAAGAAGAGAGAAGCACTTCCCAGACAAACGGAAAAGCATGTGCAAAGGCCCTGCATGGAAAGGAGAAGTATCTGGAGTATTGTAAGCAGATCTGAAGGAGTCTGTTTTTACTCACCACTAAGTCCTCAGGCCTGGGACAATAGGCACTCGATCAATATTTGCTGAATTAAGAAAGGTCTGTTGAGAAGGTGGTGTCTGGGATGAGGTGAGCCAGACCATGCAAGTCCTTGTAAGGCTGTGTTCAGGAGTTTGGATTTTATCTCGAGGGCCATGGGAGGCTGTAAAATGGGGTGGGAAGGGTGACATGGTCAGCCTGGCATTTTTATTAGACCACTCTGGCTCTTGGTTGGGAAACCGGTAGAGGCTTGATTGTAAACTGGGAAACCGCTGAAGAAGTGATTGCTGAGGTCCAGAGAGGAGACAATAGAGGCTTAGGCTCAGGAAATAGAGATCAGGAGAAATATGCCACACTAATTTGCTTATTTATTCAAGAAACATTGAGCACCTGGTATGTGCCCGGGCATATAGGTGCTGGAGACTTCCAGTGAGTGAAAATTGACACAGTCTTTATCTTCATGAAATTTAGAGTCTGATGGAAAAAAAAATAGACCTTAATTACATAATATTGCAAACAAATCAACAATTACAGCTATGACAAATATGTGAAGGAGAAGTATGTGGTGCTAGGAGAGTCAACAGTAGGGGATCTGACCTGGCCAGGGAGGTCAAGGAGAGTGTCCCTGAGAAAGCAATGCTGGAGCCTCTATCTGAAGGAGTAGGAGTTAACACGGCAGAAAGGTGGGTTTCCAGGCAGAAGCAGAAACAGCATGTGCAAAGGCCCTGTGATGAGCACGGCCCTTGTAGTTGGAACAAAGAGAGTGACAGGGAGGGTAGTGCCAGAGAGGGAGGAAGGACCAGGCCAAGCAGGACCCTATGTGCCATGCTAAGAATTTGGTCTTTATTGAAAAGCACAAAGGAAGCGATGGAAAGATTTCAGCAGGTGGGTGGCCTGATCAGATTGACAATCTGGAAAGATTACCAGGGCTACCTGGAGAAGGGATGGAGCGGAGAGGGGGAGTAGAGAGACAGTAGTGAGTCCAGACAAGAACATAAACTCCGATAAGAAATGACCGGCAATTAGCCAGTGAGTGGTGGGAACCCAGACACAAGAGGAGAAAAACCGAATTGGCCATGGGGAAGGTGAAAGAAAGTGTCAAGGATGATTCTAAGCTTTCCAGGTCAAACAACCAGATGGATACTGATCTACTAATGGAGAGAGGGAACTCGGGAAGAGAGCCAGGTGTAGGGGGATAGATCATGAGTTTGACCTGGAAGTCAGTGCATAACCATTTCTTGTACAGGTCTGGCGCTCAAGGGGATGGGTCTGATCCCACAGGCTGTGGGGGAGGAGCGAGGAGGGAGGGAGGGAAGTGTGGAGGGGAAGTTCCAGGGACGAAGCAGTGTTCAGAAGCCTGGGGATTGGAGCCTCTGACACCTCAGGGCTCTTCCGGGCAAGTCCTGGGGCAGGGCGGGCTTTAGAAGAACGGGCCCAGGCTGCAGGGAGGCTGGCCCCCTGGTCTATTTCCTGGTTTCCCGTCGGAGACTTAGGAATGTCCGGTCTGCTCCAGGCCCTGAGCGAGCCTGAGAATAGAGGGAGAGGCAGCGGCCCTCCGCTCTGGAGACCCCTCCCTTTCTCCAACTGGGCCAGACAAGGCAAAGCCAGAAGGAGGCAACGAATGCCCTTCCCACCGCGTCCCTCCATCCCAGCCGCCAACGCTCCTGAACCCCTGCTCCCTTACAAAACTGCCCCCAACACACTACCCTTTCTTTACCGGGACTCCCCAGTTCCACAGCATCGGTCCGGGTGGGCCTCCTTCAAAAGAGCAGTCCCTGCACCCCAACGCCGTCCCCGGCTTCCCAAGGAACGGGCATCTGGCGCCCCCTCCCGGTGAAACGGGCACATTGGCAAACTGGGTGACGTACGAGCTGCCCCGACTGGACGCAGGGCTGTGGTGGGTTCCTGGCTGAGAGGTCGGTAAGTGTATGTCCAGAGCTGGCCACTGAGTCACTCTGTAGCCGTGAGCAATTTCTCCAGGCTTTGTGAGCTTCCATTTCTCACCTGCTAATTAGGGTTAGTGATGTGAGGAATAGAATAAAAGAATTTTGTTAGTTGCAAGGCCCCCTCCACACCTTGAGGGACCTTGACACCCTGGGGCAGCTCCACACCACCTCCTGGGTACTACCAGCCCCTTCCTGAAAGCACTTAACTTGGAGACAGACATGTTAGACATATCCTGATGTGGCCAGAACCTAGAGCACTCACTGATTCAGAGGGCCCAGTTCTTATTTCCAGGGTGCTCAGCCTAGAATTGGGGACATGTAATACAATGTAAGAGGTCACTGACAGAACCGGGCACAGGGTCCTGTGGGAATAGAAAGGAGAAATACTTAATCCAGATTCAAAGGGGGAGAGAATGTCAGGGGGAGTTTCCTGGGAGGGTCCTTTAAATTAAGGACTGAAAAACTAAATGCCTCCAAAGGGCAGCCCCCGGGCATTCAGCTCAGGTCCACAGTTGCCAGGTGGAATTGGACCCCGGTGTTGCTGGGGGTGGCCTACCAAGTGTAGGATGATGGTAGGTGTCTTCCCTACCCAGGTGTGATCAATAAAGATGCATCGTCTGTAGAGAATTTAAGAGCCAGAATAAAAATGGCTAAAAATGGGTCAGCTTTTTATTTTTACCATCCATCAGCAATATTAAACAATGTCAGTTAGGGGCACCTGAGTGGCTCAGTCAGTTAAGCTTCTGACTTTGGCTCAGGTCATGATCTCACGGTTGGTTCCTGAGTTCGAGCCCTGCTGCACTGACAATGACAGCCTGCATGGGATTCTGTCGCTCCCCGCCCCTCCCCTGCTTACATACTTTCTCTTTCTGTCAATAAATAAACTTAAAAAAAAAGAATAATATTGGGGCGCCTGGGTGACTCAGTCAGTTAAGTATCTGACTTCTGCTCAGGTCATGATCTTGTGGTCCCTGGGTTGGAGCCTTGCCTCCGGCTCTGTGCTGACAGCTCAGATCACGGAGCCTGCTTCGGATTCTGTTTCTCCCTCTCTGCCCCTCCCCCACTCATGCGCACGCTGTCTTCCTCTCTCTCTCTCCCTCTCTCAAAATTAAATAAACATTAAAACAATGTAAACAATGTCAGTTAAAAAAAAATGCTTCTCCCTAAAAAAAAAAAAAAAAAAAAAAGCTTCTCCCCGAAAAAAAGTTTATTGGTTTAAGTTCTAAATAGTTACTACAGATACTGTTGAGTTTATTAAAATGTATGCTTGTTTCAGATTAGCACAATGTATTACTTACCTTTGAATAAACATTGTGTTCTACCTGGAAGTTAATTAGGAGAAATCTCACTTAAATTGTCACCTCTTGACACACACAGATTTCAGATAATGCACATTCATTGTGATATCCCTCAAGCTTGCTTTGGGCTCAATAGGTGTCTTCAACTCTGTGACACTACATATTTCTGAGTTGAAACAGTAGTTTAAGAAAGAACAATGACATAATCATTGTAAAGGCAAAGAAACAGACTTGAGTTACTTAAATTCTGTCATTTTATGTGAACACTTGCGCTAATAACTTGTGTGTGTGTATATATATATATATGCTTTTTGAAAATATTTTCTTAAATTTTCTTTTAAAGTTTATGTATGTATTTGGGGGGGAGGGGAAGAGAGAGAGAATCCCAAGCAGGCCCCATGCTCAGCTTGGAACCCAATGCAGGGCTTGATCCCACGATCACGAAATCATGACCTGAACCAAAATCAAGAATTGCAGGCTTAACTGACTAGCCACCTATGTGCCCCTAAAGATTTTATTTTTAAGTGATCTCTACACCTGACATGGGGCTCAAATTCACAACCCTGAGATCAAGAGTCACACACTCTACCAAGTGACCCAGCCAGTCACCCTTAAACTTGTATATATAACATTAAAACTCAACAATAAACAGAATTTTGTGTTTCAAATTAAAACAGTGGGAACTGTAAGGTATCATATTTTTATTTGGAAAGTGCAAATTTACTCAAACATGAAATGTCTTGCCACACTTAATATTATAAAAGTTAAAGTTATCCTTTTTGTTAATATTTTTTCAATTTTTTTTTTATTGTGGCAAAGTATACATAGCAACATTTACTTTTTATTTTTTTTAAGTAGGCTTCATGCCCAATACAGAGCCCAACACAGGGCTTGAACTCACGGCCCTGAGATCAAGACCTGAGCTGAAATCAAGAGCTGGAAGCTTACTCAACTGAATCACCCAGGCGCCCCTAAAATTTACCATTTTTGAAGTGTATAGTTCTATGGCATTGAGTACATTTACTGTGCAACTATCACTAACATTTATCTCTAGAACCGTTCATCTTCCTAAACTGACGTTTTGTACCCATTAACAGGATGATAGTTAACTCCCCATTCCTTCTCCACCCAGTTCCCGGCAACCACCATTCTTCTTTCTGTCTCTATGAATTTGAATACTCTAGGTACCTCATCTAGGTGGAATCATGGACTTCTCCTTTTGTGACTGGCTTATTTCACTTACCATGATGTTTTCAAGGGTCACCCATGTTGTAACATGTGTCAGAATTCCGTTCCTTCTTAGGGCTGAATCACGTTCCATTGCATGCTACATTTTGTCATCCATTTATCTGTTGATGGACATTTGGATTGTTTCCACCTTAGGCTACTGTGAATAAGGCCACTATGAACATGGGTGTACAAATAGTTGTTCAAGTCCCTGCTTTCAGTTGTTTCGGGCATGTACCCAGGCGTGGAATTGCTGGATCATATGGCCATTCTATGTTTAATTTTTACGAGGAACGGCCACACTGTTTGCCATAGCACCTGTACGACTTTATATTCCCACCAGCAATATGCAAGTGTTCCAATTTCTGCACTTCCTCACCAACACTTTTCTGTTTTGTTTGTTTAATGACATCATCCTAATGGGTGTGAGGTTGTATCTCATTGTACTTTCAATTGGCATTAGTGAGAATCAACATCTTTTCATGTGCTTATTGGCCATTTGTATATCTTCTTTGGAGAAATGTCTATTCAAGTTCTTTGGCCATTTATTTTTGTTGTTGTTGTTGTTGTTTATTTATTTATTGGGGGGCAGAGAGAGAAGGAGGGAGAGACTCTCAAGCAAGCAGAGCCTGACACAGGGCTCAATCCCACAAACCATGAGATCATGACCTGAGCTGAAATCAAGAGTCCGCCACTTAATAGACTGAGTCACCCAGGCATGCCTCTTTGCCCATTTATTAATTGGGGTTTTTGTTGTTGTTGAGTTATAGGAGTTCTTCATAGAGTGTGGATATTACCCACTGATCAGATATGTGATTTACAATTATTTTCTCCCATTCTTTGGTTTGTCTTTTCAGTCTGCTGATTTTGATGGAGTCTAATTTATCAATTTTTTCTTTTGTCGATTGTGTTTTGGTGTCATATTCAAAGAAATAACTGTCAAATCCGATGTCATGAAATCTTTCGCCTCCGTTTTCTTCTAAGGGTTTATAGTGTTAATACATACATTCAGGCCTTTGACTCATTTCGAGTTGAATTTTGTATGGAGATTCATTTTTAAAAATGAAAACACTAAGCATTTCAAAGAAAATTTAAGAGCAGGACTCAGCCCCTGGGCTTTAGAGGCTCATATTCCTCAGGGTTGATTAACTGCCCTTCTCACTCCCTATCCTGAAGTTGATCTGACCCACTTTTGGGGCTCAAGCAACTGTCTAGGTGAGAGGCTGTATGGTGTGGTGAAAATCATGGATTCTGACTGGATTGCTGTTGTTTGAACCTCCCTCTGTTATTTAGTAGTTGTGTGACCTTGGTTATAGTACCTAACTCTTCTCCCCTCATCTGTAAAATGACAAGAGTGAAGACACGTATCTCACGAGGTTGTTGGGAGGAATCAATAAGTTAGTGCGTGTAAAGAACTTAGAAAAGTGTCTGACACTTGCTAAGTACTCGATGAAGTCTCAATGAAGATAGAATTTTTATTGTTATCTTTATGCCGATGGCTCCCAAACACCAACCTCCAGTCCAGACTTCTTTCCCGAGGTTGACAGCCTATATATCTGTCTGCTGGCCATCCTGGCTTGGGCGTTTTGCAAGGACCACCAATTCAAAAGTCCAAAAGTGAATTCAGAAACCCTATCCTAGAGAACATCCCCAGGATCCAATAGTCCGCAAAACCAGAAGATACCTCAGAAGTCACTCCTCACACCGCCTCACCTCTAAATCTGTCTGACTCTGCCACCAGTGCCCTCACACTAGACCAGGCCATCCTGGAGAGGATAGCAAGGCTTCTCCTCCAGTCTAGTCTCTGCCCAGCAGCCATAAATCCACCCCCACACTTTTGTGCTTCAAGCCCTCCCAGGCCTCCTTGCCCTCAGGATAAGATGCACAGCTGTGTAGAGTGGCTTCCTTGGGGCTTGTCACCCTGGGGCCCTCACATTCTTCCTCTCTTCTCTGTGTTCCCATTACCTCGCTTTTGTGATTCTCCTTGGCCTTTGCATGAACTGTTTCTTTGGCCTGGGATACTCTCCCCTGCCCACTCCCAGTCTCCCCCCATCAAGGTTGGCTGATGATTGTCCAACTCTCTTTTTCTCTTTTTTCATTTTATTTATTTGAGAGAGAGAGAGAAAGAGAGAATCCTGAGTAGGCTCCATGCTCAGTGCAGAGTGCGACGCGGGGGCTGGATCCCACAACCCCTGGGATCATGACCTGATCCGAAATCAAGAGTCAGAGGCTCAACCCACTGAGCCACCCAGGTGCCCCCGTTGAACTCTTAAATACCACTTTTTTGAGGCTCCTGGGTGGCTCAGTCGGTTAAGCAACTGACTTTTGATTTTGGCTTAGGTCATGATCTCGCAGTTCATGAGTACAAGCCCCATGTTCAACTCTGCACTGTCAGTGCTTGGGATTCTCTTTCTCCTTCTCTCTCTGCCCCTCCCTGTTCTTGCTGGTGTGCTTGATCTTTCTCTCTTTCAAAATAAATAAATAAATTTAAAAAAAAGAAACCACTTTTCCTAGGAGGCCTCCTTTGACCCCAGAGCTCTGTACCTACCCTAGCACAACAAATGCTTTATTGTATCTATTTGTCTATTTTTAATGTTTATTTTATTTTTTAATGTTTATTTATTTTTGAGAGAGAGAGAGGGGGGGGGGAGGGAGAGATGAAGCGTGAGCAGGGGAGGGGAAGAGAGAGAGGGAGACACAGAATCCGAAGCCAGTTCCAGGCTGTGAGCTGTCAGCACAGAGTCCAACATGGGGCTTGAGCTCACAAACTGCGAGATCATGACCTGAGCCAAAGTTGGACGCTTAACCAACTGAGACACCCAGGTGCCCCAATGTTTATTTTATTTTTGAGAGAGAGAGAGAGAGAGAGAGAGAGAGAGCGAGCGCAGTGGAGCAGTGGAGGGGCAGAGAGAGAGGGAAACAGAGGATCCGAAGCAGGCTCTGTGCTGACAGCAGAGAGCTTGACACAGGGCTCGAACTCACAAACTGTGAGATCATGACCTGAGCCGAAGTCAGACATTTAACCGACTGAGCCACCCAGGTGCCCCTATTTTTTTTTTTTTTAAGATTTTATTTTTAAGTAATCTCTACACCCAACAGGGGGCTTGAACTCACAACCCCGAGGTCAAATATCACATGCTTCACCAACCGAGCCAGCCAGGCACCCCAACTGTTTGTCTATTAAATGCTCCTCTGCCAGAACCTGAGTCACAAGAGCAGGAACATTTCAGTTCTGTCCTTCCTAGGCCCCGGTGCCTGGCACACACTAGATGCTGTCTGTGTACAATAAATGTCTGACAGAGAGAAACATGAGCCAGAGCGTGCAGGCCAGAACAGTTGGGGGAGTGAGAGAGGGAGACTAATAGGCAGGTCGTGTTTCACACTGGTGCAGCGTGAGACAGGAAAGAATGTTGCCAAGTGTCCCAGAAGCTGGACAAGAATCAGGCACTGAGCGCCTTGTATTCTGATTAGCTGGGACGTTTCTTCTTTCTCCTATTGCATGGAAAACTCACAGAAGGGTTTTAAGTTGGGAGGTAACATAATTGGAGGTGAAAATACCAGCCAACCACAGGATGGAGGCAGGTGGACAAGACTGGAGGCAGGAAGTTATGAGGCTGTGGCCATAAGATGTCTCTGGAGGGAAACTGAGGAAGGGAACTGGATGGCCAAGGGGCATGGGTGGAAGAGACATTTCACTGCATGTTCTTTGTACCTGTGGAAAATTTGAAGCATGTGAGTGTACTACTTGGTCAAAAAATCATTTTAATTTTTTTTTAATGTTAGAGAGAGGGAGAGAGTGAGTAGGGTAGAGGGGCAGAGCAAGACAGAGAGAGAGAGAGAGAGAGAGAGAGAGAGAGAGAGAGAGGATCCCAAGCAGGCTCCACACTCAGTGCGGAGTCCAATGCAGGGCTCGATCCCATGACTCTGGGATCATGACCTGAGCTGAAATCAAGAGTTGGATGCTCAACCGACTGAGACACCCAGGTGCCCATCAGAAAGTCATTTTAAAGACTGAACATCTACTCAAGACATGATGTCTATAACATTTGACTTTTTTGTATTATAAACCAATGTTGACCCCTTAAAGTAGATGATATATAAGAGTAAAAATAATAAAAAATAGGATCCCCTATAGTTTCTTCTACCTGAAAGTGAGTAATGATAGAAACCCTCCCTGTGTCCCCACCTAAAGCTGCTGAAAGAGAATCTGGATGAGGGCTACGGGAGAGGCCTAGCCCTTGGTGGGATTGCTGGAGTGAACAAATCAAAATACAGGACCCCTGTTAAAGTAGAATTTCAGACAAACAATGGATAATTTTTCAGTATAAGTATGTTCTAAATATGACATGGGACATACATTTAAAAAGTCTTTATTGTTCCCTGAAATTTAAATTTTCCTGGATTTTATCTGGCAACCCTATACCCTGGCCTTTCTTCTCTCTCAGCCCATACTACTGGTCCTTCTGCCAATTTTTATTTTAAATCCTCATCTGAATGATTTTTACTTAAAAGCCATTCAAATTTGTTTTACTTATTTATTTAAAAGTTTTTTAAAACGTTTATTTATTTTTGAGAGAAAGAGACATAGAGAGAAAGAGACAGAGAACGAGCAGATGAGGGGCAGAGAGAGGGAGACAGAATCGGAAGCAGGCTCCAGGCTCTGAGCTGTCAGCACAGAGCCTGATGTGGGGCTCGAACCCACGAACTGTGAGATCATGACCTGAGCCAAAGTCAGATGCTTAATCGACTGAGCCACCTAGGTGCCCCGCAAATCTGTTTTAAAAATTGCCACCAGACTTTTCTGCAGGGTCTCTGGCCTCACACAATGCTGCCCCTGGCTCCACTGGCCCAGCACACAGCAGACCCCAGCATACTTGGTGTCTGCCGAGTGAGGTGAGTGGAGAAAGCAGGTCAGGCAGTTCTGGCCAGGCCCTGAGGACTGGTCCTGGTGATGGGCACTGGTAATTGAGCCTGGATACTGGGCACTGGGTTTCAAGCACAGGGTATCATGTCCTGGCTCTGAGTGCTGGACTCTGGGTCTTGGAAACCAGGACCAGGGAGAAGGCCAGGAGTTCTTGGTCACTGGGCAAAGGGAACTTCAGCTCAGCAGCAGTTGTGAGCCTGGTGTCCCTTACTGTCTAGGGTGGGGCTGGGGATGAGGAGCTGCCCAGCCCCCAGCTGTTTTGTAACAGCTGCTGGACCAGGCTAGACAGGAAATTTAAGGAGCTGGGGGTGGGGTAGGGAAAAAGGGGTCAGTGGACAGGGCAAGGCCACTTGGGCAGACTGACTTAGGTCCCAGGCCCGAGGGTGAGAGCGGGCTGGAGCTCCAGATCTCTCAGAGACACAGAGGGGCCCTAGGAGCAAAAACAGGATGGGCGGTAGGGAGAGTGGGAACTTTTAGGCTCCCCTGTCTGTCCACCTCCCTCTTTGCCAGCCGCCTGGCTCAGCTCCCAGGCCAAGGCAGCTGGAGTGATTAGTGTGGGCCGAGGGAGTAGGAATGCCAGAGGCTTGTCTCATGTCTCAGAACACAGGGATCCAGCAGAGCAGGTGGCACAACTGAGATGAGAAAGAGTGGCCATGAGATAAGAAGAGATAAACAGGGCGGACACCAGAGACAGACCAGAGAAGCAGGGCGAGACACAGAGTGAGAGACTCAACTCTACATAGAGAAATTGGTGGTGGAGGGACGCATCGACAGACCTTCTCTCTGTCTCTTCCTAAGCCCTGCCAGGTCTGAGTGTCTCACCTCTGTGTCCTCTATCCCTAGGTTTCTCAACCTCAGTCCTGTTGATGTTTGGGGCAGGACAGTTCTCTGATAGTGGGAGGAGGCTGTCGTGTGTATTGTAGGATAGTTAGCTGCTGCTAAGTCCCTCAGCCCGCCAGATGCTAGTACACCCTTCCCCCCAGGTTGTGACCACCAAAAATGTCTCCAGATCTTGCCAAATGTTCCCTGGGGAAGGGATGAATCACTATATTGTACACCTGAAACTAATATTACACTGTATGTTAACTAACTGGAATTTGAATCAAACCTTAAAACAAAACAAAACAACAAAACAAATGTTCCCTGGGGAGGAAATGCCCCTGGCTAACAATCTTCCCTGTTCCCAACTAGATAACCATGTGCTGGAGAAGAACCAACTCCTGGTTTCTGGCTGGTTCTCCCATCAGCCCTTGTGCTCCCCCCTTCCCCCCCAGCATGGCTTCAACTGCCTGCCTCGGAAGCCAGAGAAACTGAGACTAAAGCAGCAATGAATTTGGGGCGGCTGGGTGGCTCAGTCCGGTATAGTGTCCGACTTGAGCTCAGGTCGTGATCTCACGGCTCGTGAGTTCAAGCCCCACGTCGGGCTCTGTGCTGACAGCTCAGAGTCTGGAGCCTGCTTTGGATTCTGTCTCCTCTTTCTGCCCCTCTCCCTGCTCATGGTCTGTTCTGTCTCTCAAAAATGAGTAAACGTTAAAAAAAAATTTAAAGCAGTAGTGAACAGAGTCCCTGCCCTCATGGCATTCCTGGTCCTATTCCATCCAGAAGGTACCACAGGTGTGCCTTGGGTGTGCAAGAGGGTGCTTTGAGTGGGTGTGCACCCTTGTCTTGATAGGAGGAGGGAGACGTGAGCCCCCAAGTACATCTGGACTAGGCACTTGTAGCAAGTATGCGTGTTACCCGCAATGCTCAGATGTAAAACATGTCACATTTATTTATTTCTCTATATCACATTATCTGCTCTAACCCCCTGCCCCACCCCCACCCCTCAGCCAGGCTGGCGGGAAATTCAATCACAGTAATATTTGGGGAATCCTCTACCCAGTGGTGTGCCGGTAAATGTCTACAAACAGCTTGGGGGGGGGGGGGGGCGTTAGGAAGAGACTTAGTTTGTAACATTTGCCTATTTTCGTGGTATAAATAGTGCCACCACAGCAGATTTCTAGTTGCCAACATGATGTCACTGGAAGTGTTGTGTAGATGTGCACCATCGTGCCACGTTTCCACCCTACAGATATGAATAGCCCAGGAGCACAGATGATAGCAGAATGCAGTGAAATGATTAGGAAGTGATGCACTTCGAATGTTATTACCTTTGAATACACTTTTTTTTTTTAATTTCTTAAAGTTTTATTTATTTATTTTGAGAGAGAGAGAGAGAGAGAGCGCATGAGCTGGGGAGGGGCAGAGAGAGAGGGAGAGAGAGGGTCCACACTGCCAGCACAGAGCCTGTCTCAGGACTCCAGCTCATGAATTGTGAGATCATGACTTGAGCAGGAACCAGGAGTCGGACGCTTAACCGACTAAACCACCCAGGTGCCTCAAATAGACTTAAAAAAAAATTTTTTTAATGTTTATTTATTTTTGAGAGAGAGAGTGTGTGTGAGCAGGGGAGGGGCAGACAGAGAGGGAGACACAGAATCCGAAGCACCTCCAGGCTCTGAGCTGTCAGCACAGAGCCTGACGCGGGGCTCGAACTCATGGACTGTAAGATTGTGACCTGAGCTGAAGTCAGACGCTTAACTGACTGAGCCACCCAGGCACCCCTCAAATACACTTTCTTTAACTGCAAGTTTATATAATTTAATTTTTGATAATGTCCCCATCCCTCCTAAGCACTATTCCTGAGGGTGTGTTCAGTCTAGAACGTTCAGGAGAGGACTCTGATTAGCAATTAACTTTGCTCTATCCTCATGAATCTGCTTGGCTTTGCCACAGTGGTCTTTGGCTCTGATTCCCAAACCACCACACTCAGTACACACATGCACACCCAACCTTCCCCAGAAACAGTAGCTCTGCAGGCCCATCAGAGGTCCTGGGAGATCTGAGCGGGAGTGCTGCGACGTTGCTATTATTCAAGGAAAGATCACAGCTTCAGCAAAGACACCCAGACCCCTGTTCACTTTCTCAGGCTTGGGAAACCTCTCCCCACCTCCTCTGATGGGCCACTTCCTCCCTCCCAAGCCTGGGAGCCCTGCACTCTGGAATAACCCAGTCCCATGTCTCCTAGAGCCCGGCCACGGTAAACAAAAGCCCTGGCTGAGGGATGTCTTGTGGTGCCTGGCAACCTCAGCTTTTGGCCTTAACAGCCTCCGTCCCCACCCTCCAGGCAAAAAGGAGGAAACCTACCCACCTCGAGGCGACCAAAATGCAAATTACAACCTCTGCCTTGTAGTCAGACCACTGTGCTGGCAACAACCAGCTGAGGCACTGAACGAATCAAAAGGAAGAATTGATGATACAAAAGAAGAGATTCTAGCTAGACTTCAAGAGAGACCTCCTGACCTGCCTGGAGGGAATTAAACACAGACACTGTGAGGGTAAGAGTCTCCCCTCCGGGCTGCCCCAGCAACCACTCAAAGCTGACACGGGCTTCCAAGCTCACATAACATCCTCTGATGGCTCCCTATCAACGCAGGATGAAGTCAGATTAACAACTGAGTGCCTGGGCGCTGGGTGGCTCAGTCCATTAAGCATCCAACTCTTGGTTTTGGCTCAGGTCGTGGTCTCCCATTTCGTGAGTTTGAGCCCTGAATCGGGCTCTGCACTGACAGTGCAAATGTCTCCTCTTTGGGAAACCTTCCCTGCCTCTCCAAGGCCGTTGGTGAAACTGAAGACCCCTGGGGCAAGACTTATACTGTATCTCATCTGCATATTTTGTATACCTTCCTATCTCATAAATGGGGCAGGAATTCAGTCAAGACTTTATTTTATTTATATTGAAAACTTTTTTTTTAATTTTTTTTTTTAACATTTATTTTTGAGACAGAGAGAGACAGAGCATGAACGGGGGAGGGGCAGAGAGAGAGGGAGACACAGAATCGGAAGCAGGCTCCAGGCTCTGAGCCATCAGCCCAGAGCCCGACGCGGGGCTCGAACTCGCGGACCGCGAGATTGTGATCTGAGCTGAAGTTGGACGCTTAACCGACTGAGCCACCCAGGCGCCCCATATATTGAGAACTTCTGTGGCAATCTCTGTGCTAGGGGAACACAGAGGACACAGGATGCAATATACAGTCCAGTTTGGTCAGAAGAATGAATGAATGGAAGCTGATACAAATGGTAGTGTTGGGGTTTGAGAGTGATATTTACAACCCTTCCACCAAGTTCAAACCAACCGAGTGGTGTCCACTTAGGCCAGTTGAGACAGTAGGATGGAGAGCCAAATGAGCTTTATTGCTAGTTGCTCATATTTGGACATAAGCTCAAATACTTTCCCCTCCCACGTCTGGACCTCAGGAAGAACCACCCAAGGGGGAGTCTGGGCCAGCAGGACAGACATACCTACCCAGTCCTTGGGCTAATTAATGCTGAGAGTGGGATCAGAGAGGTGGATCTGCAGACCTGCCTCTAGAAATCTGATTCAAGCGCTGGCCTGTATTCACCACGTAAAGGACAGAAATAGGAGGGTCTGAAAAGGGAGGGGAGCCCAGGTCTTATTTGCCTGTCGAAGCTTCTCTCCGTCTCAACCATCCCACAGAATATTCCTTCTCCTCAGGGAGGAGCAAGTGATTGAGAAGGGGAACGGTAAGGAGAAGCTCTCTGCAGTCTCTCTTATAAGGGAGATTTATGAAGGCTCCACCACCATGACCTAATCACCTCCCAAAGGCCTCACTTCCAGATACTAACTAGCACCTTGGGGATTAGGTTTCAACATATGAATGGAGGGGGCACATTCAATCTGTAGCAGCAGGTATGAAGGCCCCACCCCCATACCAACTGAGTCAGAATTTCCAGGAAATGCAGCCTAGACTTGTACATTAAATAAAATAAAAATCCCTAGTTGATTTAATGTCAAGTAGGTGGAGAACCTCTGATTTACAGGAGTCAGCCTTGGAAACAGGAGGATGGGGGCCTTTGTTGGTGATTCTCAAACTTGTCTGCATGTTGGAACCACCTGTGGAAACTTCAAAACTCATGATGCCTGTGTCCCACCTCCAAAGATTGTGTTTACTTGGCCTGGGATGTGGTCTGGGTGTTGGAAGTTTTAAAATATCCTGAGAAGATTCCAATGTGCAGACAAGTTTGGGAAACACTGGACCAGAATATTCCCTGATGGTAGATCCTAGCCAACTGGCTAAGGACTAACCATCTGCTTAAGCTCAGCCATGAAGGGTTTCCTTTTGCCAATGATCAACAGGAAAACAAGCAACTGTTCTCCTGACCAGAGTATTTGGTTTGGTTCTTCTGCAGAGATGGAGGTGACGTTTCTTTGCCTGGTCTGAACAGTAGCAAAGATAACTGTTCCTCTTTTCCACAGGCGGCCCTTCAAGCTTAGAGGGTCACACACTGGTGCTGGTCTCAGTTTCTTCTGTTTTCCCTTCCCAGCTTCCTTCTTGCCCTGAGAGCCTCTTGTATACAATAGAAAGCTCCAACAGCTTCTCTCTGTTAGTCATGACTCCACTTTAGAACCCAACTCAAACCAATTCATGTTTTGGTTCATGCATGGAAAAGTCCAGAGGCACTAACTTCAGAGATGGCTAAATTCAAAGGCTCAACTGGTATAGCCAGTTCCAACTGGAATATGATGTAGGAAGCAAAGGCAAAAGAAAAACAAATTGGGGCGCCTGGGTGGCTCAGTCGGTTAAGCGTCCGACTTTGGCTCAGGTCATGATCTCACGGTCCGTGAGTTCGAGCCCTGCGTCGGGCTCTGTGCTGACAGCTCAGAGCCTGGAGCCTGTTTCAGATTCTGTGTCTCCCTCTCTCTCTGCCCCTCCCCTGTTCATGCTCTGTCTCTCTGTCTCAAAAATAAATAAACATTTAAAAAAATTAAAAAAAAGAAAAACAAATTAAATTTCATTACAACTTACAGTCTATTGATGAGTTCTTTAAAAATTTTTTTTATGTTTATTTATTTTTGAGAGTGTCAGTGGAGGGAGGGGCAGAGAGAGAAGGAGACACGGGATCTGAAGCAGGCTCCAAGCTCAGAGCAGTCAGCACAGAGCCTGACGCAGGGATTGATCTCAAGAACCATGAGATCATGATCTGAGCCGAAGTCGGAAGCTTAACCAACTGACCCACCAGGCGCCCCACAGGTCCTTGAGACAGGCAGAGTGACCTTCCTCTGGGAACTCAGCTGCCTCGACGATGACACTTTGCTAAGGGCAAAAAGCAATCTTAACCTTATCTCAGCCTCCAGGATCCTGTAAGTCTCCTTTAATACATAAAAATTCCTTTGGAAACTTCTTTATCTCTACCTCCCAAGTACACATTAGCAATCATCCTCCAAGCATATGGCCCACTGATATACATCTGAAGGGTCTCATGACTAAGATTTTATTAGACAGTGATAAATAACCTTTTCCTAACAACAGCTAGCCCCCTCAAGGTCCTGGAAACCTTCTGAAATTCCTTAGAGACTTAGGCCATCCCTAACCCCCTCCCAACCTGAAAGTATGTAATCAGTTATCCGTCATAACCCCAGTGCAGCTCTTTCTGCCCAGGGGTCCTGTCCCTGTGTTTTAATAAAGCCACCTTTTTTTTTTTTTTTTTTTTTTTTTTTTTTTACCAAAGATGTTTCAAGAATTCTTTCTTGGCTGTTAGCTCTGAACCCCACCATTTTCACATCAGAATTTGTCTTTCTCAACTCATGACTCTGCTTTCCAATTGTGTTGGCTTCATTCTCAGGAAGGCTCTCTCCAAATCCTGGTGAAGATGACATTAACAAGTCCAGGCTGCTCCTCTTCTGGTTTAGCAATCCCAGAAAAAAAAGAGGGCTCTTTTCTCAGGGTTCCAGCATGGGTGTCAGGCTGATGTTAATTCCCTCTGTTAGCCTGGTTTGAGCCACCCACCAATCATTGTGGCCAAAGGAATGAAATGTGCTGATCAACCAGAGTCACCTGCTCATCTTGGAGTCAGAGTGGGGGTGGGAAGGCTTCTCAGAGGATTATCAGAGTGCTCTTACCAGAGGAGGAGGAATGGAAGGGGGCTGAGCAGCCATAGCAACTGATAGTCACTCTATTTGCTCCCAGGTTAGGAGGAGATGTACAGAAATCACAACAACGTAAGACAGAATTTGACAAATGCAGAGTAGGTGTTGGGGGACTCTTGATGGAGAGGGACTAGAACCGATGAGATAAAGCCTTTGATAGGTGGGGCCATTGGGAAAGAAGGGGATGAGCCCTCACAAGGAGGCAGGAAGTCCAGAGGATGGTCAAGACAAGCACGCATGACTGGAATGCTGAGTTGAAAGCTGAGGCTGGTGAGGACATGGGGGCCAGATGGGGGAAGACCTTGGGCTTGCCCTTCATCCCAATGTCAATGGACAGCCTCTGAAAGTGAAAGTGAAGCTGAAAAGACAGTTGGGAGATTAGACCACGTGGGGCCTTGTAGACCACATTGAGGATTTAGGGTTTGATCCTGAAAGCACTGAAGCCGGAGAACAATACAATGAGGGTTGGGCTTGAGAGACAGCTTTCTGACTACCTTCTGGAGCAGGGCCTGGATGGAGAGTAGGAGGAGGCAGGAGGCAGGGAGGCCAGGGAAGAGCTTTTAATCAGAGCCAACACTTATTTACTCCTTACTCTGGCCCAGATACTATTCTAATCACTTCTCAGGTGTTGGGACATGTCAAGGCTTGGAACGGGGTGGCAGGGGATTTAAAAGATGTTTTGGGGGCAGAATACACTGGACTTTGATGCCATATGGTGGATGAGGTAGAAAGAGAAAGCCAGGATTCCTCTAAGATTTTGAACCTGGGCGATCAGAATGTTAGAGGATACCCTATAAGACACAGAAAGAAGAACCAAGAAAAGTCCATAGGCATATACTGCTGCCAATTCTGTGCCTAGACAGCTGCTGGCCTCTAGGAAGACAAAGAACAAGCTCATTGTTGCCTTCTGGGAGATGGCTCTCTGCTGGAGACACAGGCATGTAATGGATGATTCCAATATATTGTGCTGAGTGTGGGCAGACTTGTACAAGCAGAGTAGGAAGGAGGCAGTAACAGCACTTCCATTCACACAGTTGCTCCAACTGGAAAAGGAGACTTGAATTCTCCCTCCCTCTCTCATTCAGTCAATCATCAAGACCAGTAGGTTTGATTTCCAAAATATCTTTTATTTTTTTTTTAAGAGAGAGAGAGCATGAGTTGGGGAAAGGGGCAGAGGGAGAGAGAGAATCCTAAGCAGGCTCCAACCTCAACAGAGCCCCACATGGGGCTTGATCCCATGACCCTGGGATCATGACCTGAGCCAAAATCAAGAGTCAGACGTCAACTGACTGAGCCACCAAGGCACCCCTTCTAAATATCTTTTTTTTTTTACAGTGTTATGATTTTATTCATAAAACACAGAAATAGTAAAAAAATTTACAATATTAAAAGTCAAGATAATTATCAGTTTTGAGAGAAAGATTACAGTGGTGACTAAGAGGTACCATGAAGATACAAAGTTTCTGCAGCATAGGTAATTCCCTCTTTTTTTTTTTTTATCTCTTTATTTTTATTTTTTTAATATATGAGATTTACTGTCAAATTGGTTTCCATACAACACCCAGTGCTCATCCCAAAAGATGCCCTCTTCAATACCCATCACCCACCCTCCCCTCCCTCCCACCCCCCATCAACCTTCAGTTTATTCTCAGTTTTTAAGAATCTCTTATGCTTTGGCTCTCTCCCACTCTAACCTCTTTTTTTTTTTTCCCCTTCCCCTCCCCCATGGGTTTCTGTTAAGTTTCTCAGGATCCACAAAAAATTCCCTCTTTTTTTTTAAATTTATTTTTTAATTTACATTCAAGTTAGTTAGCATATAGTGCAATAATGATTTCAGGAGTAGATTCTAGTGATTCATCCCCTACGTGTAACACCCAGTACTTATCCCAACAATTGTCTTCCTTAATGCCCCTTCCCCATTTATCCCATCACCCCACCCACAACTCCTCTAGCAACCCTCAGTTTGTTCTTTGTATTTAAGAGTCTCTTATGGGGGTGCCTGGGTGGCTCAGTCAGTTAAGCATCCGACTTCAGCTCAGGTCCTGACCTCACAGTTCGTGAGCTTGAGCCCTGCATCAGGCTCTGTAATGACAGTTCAGAGCCTGGTGCCTGCTTCAGATTCTGTGTCTCCCTCCTTCACTACCCCTCCCCCATTCTCTCTCTCTTTTTCAAAAATAAATAAACATTAAAAAAATTTAAAAAAAAAGAGTCTCTTATGTTTTGTTCCTCTCCTTGTTTTTATATTATTTTTGCTTCCCTTCCCTTATGTTCATGTTTTGTATCTTAAATTCCTCATATGAGTGAAGTCATATATTTGTCTTTCTCTGACTAATTTCGCTTAGCATAATACCCTCTAGTCCCATCCACGTAGTTACAAACGGCAAAATTTCATTCTTCTTGATTGTCGAGTAATACTCCATTGCATATATATACCACATCTTCTCTATCCATTCATCCGTCTATTGACATTTGGGCTCTTTCCATACTTTGGCCATTGTTGATGGCACTGCTATAAACATTGGGGTGCATGTGCCCCTTTGAAACAGCATACCTGCATCCCTTGGATAAATATCTAGTAGTGCAATTGCTCGGTTGTAGGGTAGTTCCATTCTTAATTTTTTGAGGAACCTCCATACTGTTTTCCAGAGGGGCTGCACCAGTTTGCATTCCCACCAGCAGTGCAAAAGAGACCCTCTTTCTTTGCATCCTCACCAACATCTGTTTTTGCCTGAGTTGTTAATTTTAGCCATTCCGAATAGTTGTGAAGTTGTATCTCGTTGTGGTTTTAATTTGTATTTCCCTGATGATGAGTAATGTTGAGTGTTTTTTCATGCGTCAGTTTGCCATCTGGATGTCTTCTTTGGAGAAGTGTCTATTTATGTCTTTTGCCCATTTCTTCACTGGATTATTTGTTTTCTCGGTGTTGAGTTTGAAAAGTTCTTTCTAGGGGCGCCTGGGTGGCTCAGTCGGTTAAGCAGCCGACTTCGGCTCAGGTCATGATCTCACGGTCCGTGAGTTCAAGCCCCACGTCGGGCTCTGTGCTGACAGCTCAGAGCCTGGAGCCTGTTTCAGATTCTGTGTCTCCCTCTCTCTGACCCTCCCCTGTTCATGCTCTGTCTCTCTCTGTCTCAAAAACAAATAAACGTTAAAAAAAAAAAATTAAAAAAAAGGAAAAGTTCTTTATAGATTTTTGGATACTAACCCTTTATCCAATATGTCATTTGCAAATATCTTTTCCCATTCTGTCTATTGCCTTTTAGTTTTACTGATTGCTTCCTTCGCTGTGCGGAAGCTTTTTATTTTGATGAGGTCCCAATAGTTCATTTTTGCTTTTGTTTCCCTTGCCTCTGAAGATGTGTTGAGTAAGAATTTGCTGCGGCCGAGGTCAAAGAGGTTTTTGCCTGCTTTCTCCTGTAGGGTTTTGATGGCTTTCTGTTTTACATTTAGGTCTTTCATCCATTTTGAGTTTATTTTTGTGTATGGTGTAAAAAAGTGGCCCAGGTTCATTTTTCTGCATGTCGCTGTCCAGTTTTCCCAGCACCATTTGCTGAAGAGACTATTTTTATTTCATTGGATATTTTTTCCTGCTTTGTCAAAGATTAGTTGGCCATACATTTGTGGGTCCATTTCTGGTTTCTCTATTCTGTTTCATTGATCTGAGTGTCTGTTTTAGTGTCAGTATCATACTGTCTTGATGATCACAGCTTTGTAATACATCATGAAGTCCTGTATTGTGATGCCTCCAGCTTTGGTTTTCTTTTTCAGCAGTGCTTTGGCTATTTGGGGTCTTTTCTGGTTCCATACAAATTTTGGGATTGTTTGTTCTAGCTCTGTGAAGAATGCTGGTGTTATTTTGATAGGGATTGTATTGAATATGTAGATTGTTTTGGGTAGTATCAACGTTGTAACAATATTTGTTCTTCCCCTCCTAAATATCTTTTGGGCATCTTTTGAATATGTTTACTTTTTCTTCATCCCCACTGAAAACACATTAGATCAAGACATTTTATCTTCTCGCTTGAACTACTGTAGTATGACTTCCTAATTGAAAGAACCACTTTCATTCTGGTTTGCCCTAATCCATTCTCACACTGTGCCAGAATAATCCTTTACAGAAGGAAATCTGAATCCCTCCCCTGCTTATAAATCTCTCAATAGCTTCCCATTGCTCTCAGAATAAAATCCAATATCCTCAACGTGGCCAATCAGACCCAGCAGGATATGGCTGGTTAGGACCTCATCAGGCTTATTGTGTTTTAGTTCCTATTACACTCAGTGTGTAGGCCTAACAATATTTACGATGTGCCAAGTTCCTTCAGGTCACAGGGCTTTCCCACATGCCTTTCCTTTTGTCTGTAATGTGCTTCCCTAGTTCTTGGCCTGGTTGATTACAAGTTTATGAGTCACTTCCTCAGTGAAGCCTCCTCTGACCTTCTAGCCTAGGTCAGGATCTCTAGATTCCATGTCAGAATCAGCTTTTTCTAAAAGAAAAAGAAAAAAAAAAAAAGAATCAGCTTTTTCTATAAAGGGCAGATAATAAATATTTTAGGCTTTGCAGGTCACAGAATGTCAAAACTACTCAATTCTGTGTCATAACAGCCATAGATAATACATAATGAACTAATGAATGCTGAACTTTGAATTTCATATGTACTTTTCACATGTCACGAAATATTAGTCTTCTTTTGATTTTTTCCAACCATTTAAAAATGTAAAAACAGGGGCACCTGGGTGGCTCAGTTGGGTAAGCATCTGACCCTTGATTTCAGCTCAGGCCACAATCTTGAGGTTCATAAGTTTGAGCCCCGCATTCGGCTCTGTGCTGACAGTGTGGAGACTGCTTGGGACTCTCTCTCTCTCTGCCCCTCCCTTGGTCACACTTGCTCTCTCTCTCTCAAAATAAATGAATAATAAAAAAAAAAAAGAACTTAAAAAAATGTAAAAACAGTTCCTAGCTTCTGGCCATCCAAAAACAGGAAGAGGGCTAGAATTGGCTTGTAGCCTATCGTTTGCCAACCCCTGTTCTATGTTGTCAATGGCATATATCACATACTTTCCTGTGTTGCACTTATCACAGTGATAATTAATCATGCATGCAGTAGACTTTTTTTTTTTGCAATGGACTTAAAATTTTTTTTAATGTTTATTTATTTTGAGAGAGAGAGAGCACGCATGGACACATGCCAGAACTAGTGCAAGCAGGGGAGGGGTACAAAGAGAGAGAGAGGGAGACAGAGAATCCTAAGTAGGTTCCATGCTGCCAGTGCAAATCCCTATGCCAGGGTCGATCCCACGAACTGTGAGATCATGACCTGAGCTGAAACCAAGAGTCAGACTCTCTTTTTTTTTTTTTTTAAAGAAACTTGATGCAAGAATATTCTTTTGAATTTTTAAAATGCTTATTTATTTATTTTAAAATTATTTTTAATGTTCGTTTATTTTTGAGGGAGAGACAGAGCATGAGCAGGGGAAGGGCAGAGAGAGAGGGAATCTGAAGCAGGCTCCAGGTTCTGAGCTATCAGCATAGAGCCTGATGTGGGGCTTGAGCTTGCACACCCATGAGATCATGACCTGAGCCGAAGTTGGATGCTTAACTGACTGAGCCACCCAGGTGCCCCAAATGTTTATTTTTTTAATTAAAAAAAACCTTTTTAAAATGTTTATTTATTTTTGAGACAGAGAGACAGAGCACAAGTAGGGGAGGGGCAGAGAGAGAGGGAGACACAGAATTGGAAGCAGGCTCCAGGCTCTGAGCTTACAGCATAGAGTCAAATGTGAGGCTCAAACTCACAAGCTTCAACTCACGAGCTGTGAAACCATGCCCTGAGCCAAAGTCGGTAGCTTAATGGGCTGAGCCACCCAGGCGTCCCCAAATCCTTATTTATTTTTGAGAGAGAGAGAGCACAAACTAGGGGGGGGGGGGGGGGGGGGCGCAGAAAATTCGAAGCAGGCTCCGCGCTGTCAGCGAAGAGCCTGATACGGCTCTTGAAATCACGATTCATGAGATCGGCTCTTGATATCACGATTCATGAAATCGTGACAGAGCTGAAGTCAGATGCTTAACTGACGGTGCCATCCAGGAGCCGCCCCCTCCCCCCAAATAATTTTTTTAAAATTAAGTAATCTCTAAGCTCAACATGGGGCTTGAACCTTGAGATCAAGAGTCACACGCTCTACCAACTGAGCTAGCCAGGGACCCCCAACAATAGATTTCTTAATGTTGTCTTTCCAGTTAGAAGTAAGCTCTGTGAAGGCATGGACCACATTTGTTTTGCTTATCATTTTCCTCCTGAGCTTCTAGTACAAGGCCTGACTCAAATGAATGCAGTGAAAAGATGTTCTTTAAATTTTTTTTTTTTTTTTAGTGTTTATTTTTGAGAGAGAGAGAGTGAGCAGGGGAGTGGCAGAGAGAGATGGGGGGTAGACCAGAGGATCCAAATCGGGCTCTGTGCTGGACAGCAGACAGCCTGACTCAGGGCTTGAACTCATGAACAATGAGATCATGACCTGAGCAGAAGTTGGATGCTTACCTGACTGAGTCACCCAGGTGCCCCTAAAATGTTCTCTTTCATGAGAGGAGCTCAAAGCTTAGTGGAGAATACAGACACATAAACAATTAACTACACAATTAGGTAATGTATTGGAGGGAAAAAGAGTTCAGTCTTCAGCAGGATTAGTTTGAGATACCAAGGTATGGGGACTCCTACACATCTGAAACAGACTGAGTTGATGCTAACATGTTAAGGGAGTAAAACGCACAGGAGAGATAGAAAACCACCCGAGTATGCCAGATCACTCAAGGAGCGAGGAGACGCTGAATGAAAAGAGAGGGAGAAGGCTGGAACCGTGGGGTAAGTTTTGGGCCAGGGAACGGATAGAGGTGGGAGAGAGGTAAGAAGAGATCCAACAGAGTATTTCAGAAACCTAGGGGAACGACTATGCATTTTTGTATCCCTCTAATTTACCATTGTGTTCCTAGTATTTTGCACTGGGTATGGCATGTAACAGACACTCAGAAAATCTGTGAATTGAAAATTAAGTTGAATCAGAACCTTTCAAGAAACATTACACAACATGTAGGGAAGTGCTCAAAGAAGGAAGAAAGAGTAAGCAGCCTGGAAATACTGCTGCTGAGGTCAGTAAGGGTGAGGGCTGATGTGGCACGGTCTGAGAGTTGAGTTGAGGCTGGTGAGCTTTCGTTGCAGAAATAACAGATTTCTTCAATATTTAGTCATGTTTACTTTGCCCTGGGGTTGCAGAAATCCACCAAAACCGATCTCTGTTCTCAAAGAGCTCACGGTTTGGTGGGGGAGACAAACACAGGCCTTGATAATTATAGAATAAGGTGGGAGCACATATAGTGAGGAGCTTATAAACTTGGAACGCTTCGTAGAAGAGGTGACATTTGAGCCAGTCTTTAAGGTTGGAGTTCACTAGTGCAGTAATTCTGGAGGAAACAAGCATGTGCGAAACCCTGATACATGTGGCTCTCAAGCTTGTAGGTGCATAAGAATCACTGGAGAGTTGCTTATAACACAGATTCCAAGCCTATATAGTTCCTGGGAAACTTCTGGTTTAATAGGTGAGTGGCATCCATTTTAACAAGCTTCACGGGACTACTCTTCTAGAAAATCTCTGTCGGTGCTCCCACAGTCATAGGCCGGGGTGGGGGAGTGGGGGTAGGGGATGCGGGAGATGAGGCTGGACGGAGCTTGACCCATCGGGCTCCTGGGGTTCCCATAGAGGTCACGCTATCACAATAAAAACAGCTCCATTTTGAGTCACGCTGCTTTCAGGGTACAAGCCGCTTTCATGTGCTTTACTTGTCGGACTCTCGCAGCAACTCTGCGGGATAGAAATTACCCGTCTCGTATCATAAGGGAGGAAACCAAGGCTCACTGAGGGGAGGCGATGTGCTCAAGGTCACAAAACGAGAGGTAGCAGGGAAGAGACGGAAAGCCTGGCGACCAAATTCCCAGCTCAGAGTCTCCACCACAACGAAGGCAGGCCGCGAGTGGGTGGGGCTCAGGCCCTCCCTTCAGGCTGGTTCCAAAATGGTGGGGGTAGTGGCGTCAGCAACGCCCCCGCCCCTTCCGTCCACCTCCCTCCTTCTTCCCCAGGCCACCCAGGCGGGGGGAGGGGATGGAACGGAGCAACCCACGTGACTGCCGACAACCTGGCGCGTGACGCAAAGCGGCGGGCCCAACGCTCGCCTTGCCTGGTGGGAAACGTAGTTAAGCCGGCCGGCAAGTTGGCGAGGAGGGGCCAGCCTAGCACTACATTTCCCAGGAGGCAGCGGGACGACGCCGCAGCTACCGCCGTCGGAGAGCGGGGACGCGGGGCGCGCTGTCGGGCGGGGGCGAGGTTCGGGCCGGTTGTGCCGTTGCGAGGTTGCAGCTGCGATCGCTGCGGTGGGCCCAGGTGAGTGAGGGCCTCTGATGGGGATTAGGGCAGCTCCGCCAGCTCCAGTCTTTTTGGTTTTTGTCTTTTCTCCGCGGCGGCTGGGTCAGGGTCCCCGGCAGGCCCGGCGCGGAGCAGCTTCCCCGCGCCTACCCCCAGGCCTCTGAGCGGGCCCCACTCTCTCGGCTCCTCCCCCTCCCCGCCCTTCAGGGCTTCCCCTCGCTTCGGCCTAGCTCCCGACGCTTTAGTCCTCTTTTTCTCGAGAGCAGCTCGTACTTCTTTTTTTTCCTCCTCGTAAGCTGTGAGGGAGAGGCTTCCACATCCTTCGTCTCTCCCTTTGGCCGTAGGAACCCCATTATTTGGATTTTTTCTTTTCCCCGAACTCTTTGAGTGCAACCCAGCCCCCCTCCCCCTCCCCTCGGTCTCCTTTGGCCTGGTTCTGCCTTCTCCTAGGGCGCATGTGGCTGGCCCTCAGTAAATGTTAGTCCTTCTTTTTTGCCTTGCGGCCAGAGGAGGCATAGTCCAAATTTATCTGCTGCGGGAACATTTGTGCGCCCACTTTTATTTCAGTCTCTTGGGGTGGAGGTGAAGCCGATATGCATTCCAGTGGTAATTGGCGTGTGTTCTGCTTGTAGAAGGCAATTTTCTTTGCCTCCCTTAGCACTTCAGCAACTTTTATCAGCTATTCTCATTGCTTTTCTAAATCTTAGGGGTGGAGCTTGGCAGAAGCTGGCGAGTAGCGCTGGTGCCCAGAAGTTCGAAGCCATCAATGGTAGTAGGGTGTTTACGGAGGGATTGTTAATTGGATTGAAGGAGAAGCCTCAGTATGGTAGAGCCTGGCGGGCGAGAGCCAACGAAGCTTCTGGTGGCAGCATAACAGATGGACTCTGGAGCCAGCTTCCGTGGGTTCAAATTTTGGTTCTATTAGCTTTTTATTTTAGGTCAAGGGGCTTCCCTTCCAGGTGCCTCAGTTTCCTTATCTGCAAAATAGCGGTAAGTAACGGGGTTATTTTATAGAGTTCTTGTGAAGATTAAATGAGATTAAATTGGAAACCGCTTAGCTCATTACCTGGCATGTATTAAACGCCATTATTATTATCCTCATCGCTTACAGGATTTCCAGTCTGGGCCCAGAGTGGAAAGGCATGTGTCACACTATCATTTTCCTTTCCTTTCAGATGGCCCTCCCCTTTTTTGTTTATGCAACTATTGTCCGTTAGGTTATCTGGACAGCTTGAGGTGTCCAACAGTAGCCTGTTGAAGTCAGAAGTGGTTCCTGCCATGAAAAACTTCTGGAGCAAATGGGGCTTAGTTTGCTCTTTCTTGGGAATTCTGCTTTGTGAACTACTAGTGCACAGACTTTAGCAATACCGAAACCAAGTTTATTCTGTAGCCAGTCAGACTTGATTGTATCTTGTAATAGGTGAATTCAGGTTTTCATAAAACACCGTTTAATAATCGTTATGTCCAATATAGGTTTATTTTTTGGTTCTTTAAACCTTTTGGTAGCAGTGAAAGGTCTCCGGTTTTGAGGACTGATGTTTTTAGTCTGCAGATGAAGTACAGTCCAGTTTTAGTGGTGGTGTAGAAGAACTACAGCAAAAATAGTTCTTTAGCATATTTCATTAGCATTGCCACCACATACAGATAC
Source organism: Panthera uncia (assembly GCF_023721935.1). Lineage (NCBI taxonomy): Eukaryota > Metazoa > Chordata > Mammalia > Carnivora > Felidae > Panthera > Panthera uncia. The sequence goes on along the minus strand of NW_026057585.1, from coordinate 77,311,247 downwards.
TTTTTGAATTTGATTCAGCCATTGAAATCATGGATTATAAAAAGAGTGAGTGTCCTGTACTGAGAGATTGCAGGGAGGAAGCTTGGAATATTTCTGAGATTAGCACAGATTAGTGCTGAGATGGAAGAAGATGAGGCTGCCTGAGAGGGAGCGGAGGCAGATGATTAATTTTATTTATTTCTTTGGATAGTCTCAACCACTGAGAATCTTAAGATGCTAGGCTGTTTCTCTTGGGCACGTTGACATCCTGAGTTGAAGGAAGTGTGGTTAATGCTCGTCTCGCAGATATTAGATTTTGATGGATTGCTTCACATGGTCATTCTGTAAACATCTAAGATTGATTCAGTAAATAGTGCCTGAGGACGTACCATCTACTGGCTCCTGTGCTAGGCTCTGGGAGTACAGGGACATGTGAGACAAAGGGGTTTTGCTTTTGGAGAACTGCCAGTATAGTGGGGGAAAGATATAGCAGGTAAGCAAATAAATGACAAATTGAGAAAAGTAATGTGGAGATCCCTAGCAGGGGACTCTTTGCTAACAAGGGAGACCTAAGGGTGGTCAGAGAAGTTCTTTTGGGTGAGAGTGAGGAGCCAGTTTTGTAGGAGAGAGCATTTCTAGGTGGACGTAACAGCAAGTGCTGAAACTTGAAGGTGAAAATTTAGTGTGCTTTCAGAACTGAAAAGAGGCCCAAAGTAGTTGACACACAGAGTAGTTACTGAACAGATGGACAGTAAGGTTGTTTGTGGAAGCCATCAAAGCTTTCTGATTTATATTTTAAAATCACTTTTGTAGAGGTGTGGAAGATGGATTATGGGGGATAACATTTAAGAGGCTGTTGTATTGGTCCAGGCTGGACATGGCAGTTGCTTAAGTAGAGGGATAGAATAGAGATGTATTGGTGGGAAGAAGGGAGGAGTTTGGAGACGGTGTAGGTTTAATGTTTAAAACAGGCCATTCTTTTCTATTTTTTTTTTTTAAGTTTATTTATTTTGAGAGAGAGAGAGCAGTGCTGGGGAGGAGCAGAGAGAGGGAATCCCAAGCCAGCTCCGCACCATCAGCACAGAGCCTGATGTGGGGCTTGAACCCACGAACCATGAGATCATGACCTGAGCTGGAACCAAGTGTCAGATGCTTAACTGACTGAGCCACCCAGGCGCCCCAGAACAGGCCATTCTTAATCCGTGGTCCATGTACTGTAGGGGGCCCCTGAACTCCGTAAAATTTTTGTGGGGGAGTGTATTTCCTCAAAGTTCAATATGTTCCATCTTATTCATTAGTTTCAGTGTTTAAGAACCACTGCTCTAGAGTCTGTTATGCTGGTTTATAACCCATAAAAAAGTAATTGCCCATGGGTTACCAAGAGAGTTTAGAGTCACGGGTACCCTTTTCTAAAAGATTGATTTTCTTCAAGAATTTTTTAATTTTTTTTTTAAAGTAATCTCTGTACACCACGTCAGGCTCAAACTGAAAATGCTGAGATCAAGAGTCGCCCCGAGAACTGAGCCAGCCAGGTGCCCCATTTTTTAGTCTTTTATGAGAACTTTTTTTTTTTTTTTTTTTAATGTTTATTCATTTAGGGAGGGAAAGAGAGAGAGCTCAAACAGGGGAGAGGCAGAGAGAGGGAGGGCGGGAGAGCATCCCAAACAGGTTCCACTCTGTCAGTGCAGAGCCCAGTGAACACGGGGCTCGAACTCAGAACCGTGAGATCATGACCTTAGCCAAGATCAAGAACTGGACTGAACCATTCAGGTACCCCAGGAACTTTTTTCTTAAATCAAAGTTAAATGTGCCATAGGAGTCATCTTTTAGTTTCTTTTTGTTCGCAAGGTACCGGCTGATGCACATACTGAGGAAGCTGAACATTAGTGAGCTCGGTTTCATGAAAACCCATTTCCTAATTTTTCTTCCACTGGAATAAATAGTTCCTATTTTAGTGGTAGAAATACAGAGTAAGATTTTCTTCTTGCTTTCCTTCAGCAATTAGGGGTTTTAGACGTATATTCATATTTTTTTGTAGTGTGTTTTGACATGCCAGCATGTTATTGGAAGCATAAGGTGTATTTTCTACCCCAGAGTTATAGCTCTACCACTGAGAGAAGCATGTGTTTTTCTTTATATGGCAGAGGTTGAAAACTGAAAGCTTATGGACTAAATCCAATCTCCAGATGTGTTTTGATTGGCTCACACAGTATTGTAAATTTGAATTTGTTGTCAACATTAAAAAACCAAGGAGATTTTATGTAAAAATTTGGATTCAGTGTGCTTTTGAAAAATCTCTTCTGGCAGTGTGTTTCTGCTTTGCAGCAGCCATCTTCTCTGGTTGGGCATGTCCTCTCCAGTTTGTCGTAGCCCTCTCCACAGCCTGACATGTATCCCTGACACGGAGCAGAGTGTCACTTGGTATTATTTTACACCTTTATATTACTTGTTTGTTTGTAGGCATTTTAATTTGTTCTGGATATATGATATAGGTCTCTACTGCCTGCACTGGAAGTCCTTTTGCTGTCTTAACATTGTATCACCATTAAAAATTGTTTTCTGGGGGCGACTGGGTGGGTCAGTTGGTTGAGCATCTGACTTCACCTCAGGTCATGATCTTGAGGTTTGTGGGTTCAAGCCCCGAATTGGGCTCTGTGCTGACAACTCAGCCTGGAGCCTGCTGTGGATTCTGTGTTTCTCTCTGTCTCTCTGCCCCTCCCCTGCTCGTGCTCTGTCTCTCAAAAATAAATAACCATTAAAAAAAATGAAAGAATTGTTTTCCATATTGGTGCCTTTTTTTTTTTTTGGACAGTGAGGGAGATAAAATTCAGAACATTGTATTATTTTGTTTCCAAACTCAGAAACCCAAGGGCTTTTAGAAAGCATAAAGGCATTGATCTGACCCCTGCCCATTTATTATTACTATTATTACTATTATTATTATTTATATATTTATTTAGAGACAGTGGGAACAGGGGAGGGCCAGAGAGAGAGAGAGAGAGAGAGAGACGTGCATACACACACACAGTCTGAAGCAGGCTCCAGGCTCTGAGCTGTTAGCACAGAGCCTGATGTGGGGCTTGAACAACCACGAACCACAAGATCATGACCTGAGCTGAAGTCAGATGTTCAACCAACTGAGCCACCCAGGTGCCCCCAGGGTCCTCATTTTTGTTCTGCCTGATTTGGTTTTTAGCATCTGGAATGTTGTAACTGCATAGCTGGGCCTGTTTCAGAACACAGAAGAAGACCAAGCAAAGAGAAGTTGCTGAATGTCTAATTAGAAGACTTTAGACTCTTATCCTCAGGGATAAGAACCAAAGTTGTATGTGTTTTTAATATGCCTGTGTGAAGTCCTTTGCTATCAATTTCTGTGTGTAGGTTTTTTTTTGGGGGGGGGGTAATAACTCAGTTTTTCTTTTCTATTTTAATAGGGCAAGATATGGGGTGCCTGGGTGGCTCAATCGGTTGAGCATCCGACTTTGGCTCAGGTCACAATCTTGCAGCCTGTGGGTTCGAGCACCGCATTGGGCTCTGTGCTGACAGCTCAGAACCTGGAGCCTTTGGGTTCTGTGTCTCCCTCTCTTTCTGACCCTTCCCTGCTTGCACTGTCTTTCTCAAAAAATGAATAAACGTTAAAAAAAAAAAAATTTGTTTTCGAAAGCCATTCTGTAAAGTCTATTTTGTAAAACTGAGTTAACTGTATAAGTTGTGATAATGATGGCTTTTCTTGAATTTTTGTAAGTTTAGTCAAGTATAGATTGGACGGGAGATTTTAAAGTACCATTTGGAGGGGTGCCTGGGTGGCTCAGTCAGTTGAGCATCTGACTCCTGATCTCAGCTCAGGTCTTAATCTCAGGGTTGTGAGTTCAAGCTCTGCATTGAACTTCAAATACTGTTTGGAGTGAGGAGGGTGCCTCAGGAAAGAGCATTTCTGCATTGCTAATTTTTTACTCTGGGGTTCTGCTTAACATTACATTTTTATCTATTTAAACATTTTTTCTCTAAATTTATTATTTTAAGTCCATATCCAATGTCGGGCTCGAACTCATGACCCTGAGATTAAGAGTCGCATGCTCTTCTGACTGAGCCAGCCAGGCTCCCCAACATTTCATTTTTAAAAATCAAAACAACATTGATTCCCTAACTCCTCCCCCTGCCCTATGGTTTAGTTAAGCAAGGCACAACCTGTAAAACCCTTGGTGGGGGCAGGTAGTTGTCTTCAGTTTTATTTCCTCTGCTTATAGATAGGTGATTATTGAAAAAAATAACATTGCAGAAATTTGTAATGTAGAAAAATAAGTTTCTTGTGTATAATGCTAGCTCTTTAGGCCAGTGTAAGCAGTTTGGGTATATAGAAGAGATTTCCATTCTCATTTGTTGTACTTGTGATTTTTTTTTTCCACCCTTTGATGCCGGTTAAAAGGTATTTCTGAATAGTAAAGGTAGACAGGAAGGAACCAAGGAGGAAGTAGAGATGAACCTCTTTGGTTTATTATGAAAGCTGAATACTTAAAACATTGTTTTAGAAGGACTTAAAGTGCAAAAGTGTATTTGTGATATTCTTGTTTTCTTGGAAAATTTGGGTGATAGTGTTGATTCTTGGGTTAATGTTGTTTTTCCTTTGTTCATAGCATAGATTTTAGCTTGCCTGTTCTCTCCCTTTGTTTCAGGATTATTTGTCACATAAGTTTTTGCTGGACATTTTACTATTAGCAAGTACAAGTTGTTTGACCATTCAGCCAGCCATATTAGGTGATTAAAGTGACCTTGAATGTAGTGCCATATTGAATGACTATAGAATGAGGAAGAGAATATTTTCATTTGTTGGCTTGTTCTCTTCCTTTTTTGCTCTGGAGGCTACTTAGTGTTGGAGGATACATCTAACATGAAAGTAGTTATAGTTATTTATTTATTCTTGAGAAAGAAAGAGAGAGGGCATGCCAGGGGCGCAGAGAGAGAGAGAGAGAGAGAGAGAGAGAGAGAGAGAATCCCAAGCAGGCCCAGCCCAGTGGGAGCGGACACAGGGCTTAATCTCACTGTAGCAAGATGATGACCTGAGCTGAAGTCAGATGTTTAAACGACTGAACCACCTAAGTGCCCCATGAAAGTAGTTTGATGAAAGTAGTTTGATAGGTTGTTTTTTGTTTGTTTGTTTGTTTGTTTTTTTGTATTTTCAGCAAAACATTTTCTGTTGCGGTGTTAGTAGAGTACGCTCATAGAGTTACATGATCTTTGGTACCTAGAGGCCTTAGTTATTAGATGCAAGGGATGAGAAATGGAAGTCCTTTTTTTGTTTATTTTTTATTTTTATTTAAAAATTTTTTAAGTTTATTTATTTTGAGAAGGAGAATGGGAGAGATTGAGAGAGAGAGAGAGAGAGAGAATGAATCCCAAGCAGGCTCTACATCAGTGCAGAGCCTGATGCAGGGGCTCAAACTCACTGAACTGTGAGGTTGTGGCCTGAGCCAAACCAAGAATTGGACTCTTAACTGACTGAGCCACCCAGGTGCCCCCCCCCCCCCACCTTTTTTTTTTAACTGGGACTCTGGGGCAAGTTGCTTATCTTTTTAGAGTATCTGTTCAATTTCAAATGGAGATAGAAATCTTAGTTTCCCATTTTTTCCACATCCTTGTCAACACTTATTTTCTGTTTGTTTGTTTGTTTTAAATGGTAGGCATTAAAACCCGTTATGTTGGCTATCATGTGCTTGTGGCTATTTGTGTATCTTAGAAGAAATGTTTATTCAAGTCTTTTGACTATTTCTCATCTTAACATTTTTGAAGCATTTTTTTTATGGTAATTTTTTTTTTTTTTTACGTTTATTTACTTTTGAGACAGAGAGACAGAGGATGAACGGGGGAGGGTCAGAGAGAGAGAGAGAGGGAGACACAGAATCTGAAACAGGCTTCAGGCTCTGAGCTGTCAGCACAGAGCCCGACACGGGGCTCGAACTCACGGAACGTGAGATCATGACCTGAGCCGAAGTTGGACGCTTAACAGACTGAGCCACCCAGGCGCCTCCCCCCCCCTTTTTTTTTTTAATTAAGTGGGCTTCATGCCCAACTTGGGGCTTGACCTCACAACTCTGAAATCAGGAGTAGCATGCTCCACTGACTGAGCCAGCCAGGCGCCCCACATTTTTGAAGCATTTTGAAGTCAGTTTCAGATGTCTGTACATTTCACATCTAAACACTTCAACATGCATATTGTTAGCTAGAGTTCAGTATTTGCTTTTGGATTCCCTTTTAGCAGGGAAAGAAGGAAAGGGAGGTAACATATACACACTGAAGTATGACCATCTTTGTAAGTGCTTGAATGGAGAGGTTTTGGGTGCCATTTCTTAACTGGAGTAGTTCACTTTTCCTCTGATTTAATGATGATGTTTGTCTTGAGTTGGATTTTTGCCAGATTAGTATTGTGACCATATAATTTATCAATTTGAAGCAGGACACCATTGAGAGAGAATGCTATTAATATGATGGGACAACAGGTGTAAAATGTCTTTAGCAAACTTAGATGTAAACTCAATCTAAATACTAAAGCACATTTATAGGTTGAGTTTTTTTTCAAAAGTAAATGTTTATTTAAGCAGTTTACATGCATTATGTCATTTAAACCTATATTTTAGGAGGTTAGTAAAGAACTTTTTGTTTTACAGATGACGCTGAGGCCCAAGGAAAGAGAGAGGATTTGAATCTAGGTGTGGCTCTAACCCTCCCCTCCTAGGCACTGTGCTATACTGCTCAGAGTAGTGGTCTAGGGAGTAGATTGGTCACTAAATTAAGACAGGGTCCTCAGATAAAATGTCTCCATTTTGTTATTGTCATGTTTATTAGATCTAAAGTTAAAATATTTAACTTTTATTCAGAAATAACAGGCTTGAATTCAGCTGACAGACTTTGTGGTTCACTGCTGCAGATAGAATGACAGAAGATGTATTTCAGAATTGACCATATTTGCTTAGCTTTTTGTATCTTTTAAAAAAGTGTTTATTTTGGGGGTGGGGGGAGAGCACGAGCTGGGGAGGGGCAGAGAGAGAGAGAGGGAGGGAGAATCCCAAGCAGGCTCCCCTCTGTCAGTGCAGAGCCCTTTGTGGGGCTCAGTCTCATGAACCATGAGATCATGACCTGAGCCAAAATCAAGAGTTGGACACTTAACCGACTGAGCCACCCAGGTGCCCCATATCTTTTCATTTTTAAAATGAAAATATACCTTTCTTTGAGAGAATTAAACAGTATGTATGTTTGACATTAATATAAAGAATATGTGAAAAATTGTACAGTTTAATATCTTATGAAACTTAACATAATCACATATTGTCATTTATTATTAAATAGTTTGGATGTGTAAAAGTGAAAACCCTGTCTCACACAAGTTTAGGCACAAATGGAACCAAAGCCCTCTAGTCTTGTGCTGTTTTCACAGTTGAATAAAACAGTGTTAGTTGAGCACACTAGAAATTCTCACATGTAGTTTTTTTTTTTAAGATTTTAAGTAATCTCTACATCCAACGTGGGGCTCGATCTCAAAACCTCAAGATCAAGAGTTGTGTGCTCTATTGACTGAGCCAGCCAGGCACCCGTCATATGTAGTTGTTTGAAACTCCATTTGAATTTGAGTTTAGCCATTTCAGTGAATAATCTCAGTAAATGGTTGGACTCTTGGCTCAGTAGCAGTGGATCTGAAATTTATTGGATGAGTGATACATAAGAGTGTCATTTAACTGTTGCAAATGCTTTGCCATAGCAGTTATGATCATTTCTTGTTTTGTTTTATGTTATTTTTAAATAGTCTTTACCCCCAAGGTGGGGATTCCAACTCACAACCCAGAGATTGAGTTGCACGCTCCACCGTCTGAGGCAACCAGATGCCCTGAACATCTCTTGATAATTTTTGAACATCTCTTTCAGAGAAGGAAACCTAATGAAAAAAATTTTTAATGTTTATTTTTGAGAGAGAGAGCATGATTGGGGGAGGGGCAGAGAGAGAGAGGGGGACACAGAATCCAAAGTAGGCTCCAGGCTCTGAGCAGTCCACACAGAGCCTGACGTGGGACCTGAACCCACGAACCGTGAGATCATGACCTGAGCTGAAGTTGGAAGCTTAACCAACTGAGCCACCCAGGCGCCCCTTAATGAAATTTTTTTAATGAATTTTTTAACATGGTTAACTCAGTGCTAACTTCCTGATAAAATCTGATACCCACACTCATCATAAATGAGGTATTTGAGTATGTGAACCATAAATGTAAATAAAGATAAGTTAGCTAATTTCAAAGTAGTCAACTGAATTATTGCTGTGGTTATTCGGAAATTAGGATTTTATGTGCTAGTCAAAAGTATACATGAGCTGTAGCTTTATGTACAGTATGTTATTCCAGCTGGAATTTTGACTTTACCCTTCTCACCTCATCTTATTCTGGTAACTAATCTGAGAGTTGCCAACAAGGAATAGAGGGCACTTTCTCAGGAGAGGATCTTTGGTTTCCTTGTTGGGTATTAAGTATCACTGCAGAGCTATAGGAATATACAGGCTTTGTATTCTGCCTTTATTCCTTTTGGTGAATAAGAAACCATTGTTCAAATATATAAATCCTGGATACACTTTTTGATGTTTGTCTCTTTATCATAAAGCATTATGTTTGCAAAACTAAGATTTTCTTAGAGTAACTCTTGAGCAATCTTAGTTTCCTGTTGAAAATATTTAAAACTTTTTCTTGACTACATTTCTTGTTACACGTTATATAGCAATTAGTGTAATTTTTTTTTTCCCTCACCCAGCAGTCTGTGCCTGAATTGGACCTGATGTGGAGTTAGGCAACATCCTAGGGATTTAGCCTGATCTCTGCTTTTCATTGTACAGCTATTTGTGTATCAGCATAGTTTTTTGGAGATGATTCTGAAAACAATTACCTTTAAGGATTTGTTTTGTTTTTTGGCAATTATGTAAACACGTTGCTGGGGAAAAAGCCCCTCCCTTCCAATTTTGTGTTTTCTTCAAACTGCCTTTTTAGAATACAGTGTGCTATGTGGTTTACATTCATCGGTTCATTTAATTCTTATGATAGATTGTAAGATTAGTGTACAGTATTTATTTTTTAGAGCTGAGGAAACTTAGATTATACACCTTGCTCAAGCCTGCAACGAAGTGGAGTCAGGATGCTAATTCAGGTTAGTTGTGTGTTTGCAACATGACTTTACCATTCTGCCTGTATTCAACAGATATCTTTATGTGCTTGTCCTTCGATGTGGAGTTGTTTCTTTTTTTTTTTATTAAAAAATTTTTTTTTGTTTATTTTTTGAGTCAGAGAAGATACAGAGTGTGAGTGGGGGAGGGGCAGAGAGAGAGGGAGACACAGAATAGGAAGCAGGCTCCAGGCTCTGAGCTGTCAGTACAGAGCCTGACGTAGGGCTCGAACCTAAGAATGGTGAGATCATGACCTGAGCTGAAGTCAGGCGCTTAACTGACTGAGCCACCCAGGTGTCCCTATGTGGAGTTGTTTCTTTGATGTGACCTTAAGAGCACTGCTTTATGAATCTTATTTCAAGCTTTAGAAGTGTTTGCAAAAATCTGTGTTTGGCCAGGAAGTTTGTGAGATATGTGGGAATACTTGTACTTCTCTGTCACTATCCTAGAGAATCTTTTTTTCCTCTAGAGACTGGGAAAGGGAGTGAATCTAAAAGGAGCACAACCAGTGTTCAGTGTTGTATAAACCTTTTCTTCATGCTTAAAAAAAAAAGCCTGCAATATGAAGGTAACCAAAAGAGTACAAAGAATAATACAAGTAGTACCTGTATATTTAAGAGATCAATTTAATTAAGAACTAAAGCTCTGCTACCACAACTGAATCTTCTAGGAATGTTCTCTCTCAACCTTGCTTCTGATTTTGGTGTTTATGATACTTGTGTGTTTTTCTAGACTTTTACTAAACATGTATGGTTTCCTAAACAAAATACCGTATTTTTTTTTTGCGTGGTTTTAAGTTTCATGTGAGTTTTTTAATTTTTTATTAAAAAAATTTTTTTAAATGTGTATTTATTTTTGAGAGAGCGAGTGAGCAAGCATGAGTAGGGGAGGGGCAGAGAGAGAGAGACACACAGAATCTGAAGCAGGCTCCAGGCTCTGAGCTGTCAGCACAGAGTCCGATGCGGGGCTCGAAATCATGAACCACAAGATCATGCCCTAGTGGGACATTCAATTCGACTGAGCCACTCGTGTGCCCCTGTGGCTTAAGGTTCTTTAACAGGTAAATGGCTAGCATCATGATGTGAAAGGATTGGGACACTGAAGACCAAGGGCTTTTTCTTTTTCTTTCCTTTTTTTTTTTAAGTGGGCTTCATACCTGGTATGGAGCCCAATGTGGGGCTTTGAATTCATGACCCTGAGATCAAGAGTTGGACACTTACTGACTGAGCCACCTAGGTGCCCCATAGACTCTAGTTTTAGGTCACCATCTTGGGTAAAACCCTTCCTTTTTGTGAGCTGTTTCCCTTCTGTAAAACTAAGGTTGTACTAGATATGATCTCTAGGGGAGTGATTCCAGTTCTTAATGCTCTGTGACTCTCCTAGTCCTAGTTGTTCAAAACTCATATTCTCTTGTGTTTTTGCCTTTAGAGTGGATTGTGATCTCTTAATCACAAGACTCTGCTCTTTGATTAAAGTCAGCTGTAGGCTGCCTTGAGGCTAACACACCCTCTGTATAGTCTTGATGGTAATGAATTTTCTCTTTATTCTCCTAGCACTTCAAGTCATAATTATTTTTTCAGATACTTATTTCATGAGATTTAGAAATAGGTCCATAAACGTTATTAAGTGCAAGCTGGCTGGAAGTTGTATTAACCAGGTTCTCAGCAGAATAATGATAATGCAAACTGAGCCGAGATAAACTCCATTGTATTATAAGCACCTGGAAAGGTACAGAGTTTCTGATCCATCTTTATGCTTTCCACAGTGTCCAGAGAAAGAAACTAAGAATTGTTTATTTATTTATTTAAAGATTGTATTTTTAAGTAATCTCTATCCCCAATGTGGGGCTTGAAGTCACAGCCCCGAGATCAAGAGTCGCATGCTGCACCCACTGAGCCAGCCAGGCACCCCAAGAATTATTTTTACTGTTGAGTGCTTGCTCTACTACTAGGAACTCTACTAAAATTTAGACGTTTTTCTCATTTAATTATTGCAGCAGCTTATGAGGTAGTATTACTCCTAATTTATAGATCAGGAAACAGGCTTACAAGAGAATGTTTTAAACTGATTTTTTTAACTTTTTATTTATTTTGACAGATAGAGAGTGTGTAAGCAGGGGGTGGGCAGAGAGAATCCCAAGCAGGCTCTGCAATGTCAGCACATAGCCAGATGTGGGACTCGATCCCACGAACCGTGAGACCAGATTAAAAAAAAAAAAATTAGATAAAAGAAAAAAACATAAAAGATCAGATTAAAAAAATTAAAAAAATGACTTGAGCCAAAGTCAAGAACTGGACGCTTAACTGACTGAGCCACCCTGGTGTTCCTTAAATTAATTTTTATGTGATTTCAGAGCTTGTAATTTTTCTTGCCACAGTATGCTGCCTAGCAAAGATGTTATTCATAGCGTGTGCTCAATGAGTATTAACTGAGTGAAATATTTGTAAAATGTTTAAAAAAATTTTTAAGTACATTGTTTTATCTTTATGATAGTCTTTTCAGAAGAGGGGACTGGCCAGTCTTGATAGGCCAAGTGAATGTCTTACTAATAGGACGTTGTCAAGGCAAGGTAACATGTTTTTGGTGATTGTGTTCCAAAATTAAAAATTCAATCAGGGAGGCGGATTAGAAGTTGGGGATAAGGAGGGTAGAAACCAGAAAGACCTCTTTTCATTGTATACTCTTGTACAGTTTGACATTTTTACTATGCGTGTACTACTAAAAAGAAAAAAACTAGGTAAAAAGAATTGAACAGTTTGCTTAGGCAAATAAAAGTTAATACTCAACTTTCACAATTCTGTACCTGCTTTTCTCTTTTTTAAAGCTGTATATACATGACAACATGGATGAACCTTGAGATACTATGCTAGGTTACATAAACTATACGTAGAAGGCAAGTCTTATTATTCCACTTACATGAAATACCTAGAGCAGTCAGATTCATAGGGTAGAGTGTTCTGCGTGGGAGAGTTATTGTTTTATGGGCACACAGTTTTAGTTTGGGAAGATGGAAAAGTTCTGGAGATGGATGGTGGTGATGGTTGTGTAACAGTGTGAATGTACTTAATACCACTGAACTGTACGCTCAGAGATGGTTAAAATGTTTAATTTTGTTTATGTTTATTTTTCCATAATAAAACAAAATATGGCTGATAATTCATTTGTTTGTCATTCAGCAGACATGTACCTAGACACTGGGGATACAGAAAGGAATTTAATTTGGTACTTGCCCTGAAGAAGCTATTAGTACTAATAATATGACACAACTAGTGGTTTTCAAGGAAAGAGAGGTTTTTTTTTTTTTTTGCTTTTTTGGTAAATTTTTTATTTTTTTCTTTTTTATTAAATTTTTAAAATTTATTTTTTATTTTTATTTTTTTACATTTATTTATTTTTGAAACAGAGAGACAAGGCACAAGAGGGGGAGGGGCAGAGAGAGAAGGAGACACAGAATCCGAAGCAGGCTCCAGGCTTTGAGCTGTCAGCATGGAGCCCAACATGGGGCTTGAACTCACAAACCGCGAGATCATGACCTGAGCCGAAGTCAGATGCCCAACCTACTGAGCCATTCAGGCGCCCCATTAAAAAAAATTTTTTTTTTTGAATGTTTATTTATTTTTGAGAGGGAGAGACAGAGCGTGAGCAGGGGAGGAGCAGAGAGAGAGGGAGACACAGAATCCGAAGCAGGCTCCAGGCTCCACACTGTCAGCACAGAGCCTGATGTGAGGCTCAAACTCACGAACTGTGAGATCATGACCTGAGCCAAAGTTGGACGCTCAACCGACTGAGCCACCCAGGTGCCCTTTTGGTAATTGTCTTTTAATGTTTATTTAAGAGAGAGTGTGCGTGCCGGATCAAGCCTGGAAGGGGTAGAGAGGGGGGGAGAGAGAATTCGAGCAGACTCCGTGCTGTCAGTGCAGAGCCCAGTACGAGGTTCAATCCTACAAACTGTGAGATGATGACCTGAGCTGAAATCAAGAATTGGATGTTCAAGGGGTGCTGGGTGGCTCCATTGGTTGGGTGTTCGACTTCGGCTCGGGTCATGATCTTGCGGTTTGTGAGTTCGAGCCCCGCGTCGGGCTCTGTGCTGACATCTCAGAGCCTGGAGCCTGCTTCAGAGTCTGTGTCTCCCTGGCTCTTGGCCCCTCCCTTGCTCATGCTTTGTGTCTCTCTCTCAAAAATAAATAAATGTTTATTAAAAAAAAAAAAAAAAGAATGGATGCTCGTGGCCCCTGGGTGGTTCAGTCAGTTAAGCATCTGACTTCAGCTCAGGTCATGATCTCGCAGTTCGTGAGTTTGAGCTCCGCATCGGGTTCTGTGCCGACAGCTTAGAGCTGACCCTCCCCTGCTCTCTGACCCTCCCTTGCTCTCTTGTGCGTGCGCTCTCTCTCTCTCTCTCAAGAATAGATAAACGTTAAAAAAAAAAAAAAACGAGTTGGACGCTCAACTTCCTGAATCACCCATGAGCCTCTTGAGGAAATAGAGGTTTAAGTTTTCAGGAAGTGGTAGCTTGTAAAAGTTTTGCATTGTGATAAAAAGATGGGAAAGTAGCTCTTAGGAATTCCCTGGCAGTTTTATCTGCTGGTTGGTCCGGAGGATTCAGGTGAGAATGTTATGTTGCCCCAAGGTACTTCTGTGTAGCCTGAAAGCTTGATTTTAAAAACTACCAATCTGGGTAGAAACTGTCAGGTGTAGGGATGACATATTGATCCCTCTCTCTCTTGTAAATTGATAACCTTGGCACAGAATAGTGGTGTCGTTTAGGCAGCCAACTCTTTCAGTCTGGGATCAAGTTTAGGCTTGGGTTTGTTGCCAGAGTTACTGCTTCTTTAAGAGGTTCTGAAGATGTATAATGGTCTTACCTTCCTAGTCTACCATAAATACAAATTCTGAATTCTTGGGAGAAGAGACACAGTCATTGTTTAATGACCACATGACTACCGATATTAGCTGGTTGAAGTCTTGTCTTTTAACTCTGGTTTTGACATTGGCCTGATTGATAATATTTATCTGTTGAGTGCTTAACATGTGCTACGTACTTTTTCAGGTACTTTACACATACATCAGTTCATTCAATTTTTGTAACAGCTCTTTGTAGCAGGAACCCATTTTACTGATGAGGAAACAGATAATGAGATTTAATAAAGTAACTTATCACAGGTGTCAAAATTACTGGCTGGTGGTGCTGGGAATCAAAGGTAGTCAGCCTTTAAGCATGTGTTTTTTTCTTATTTATTGGGCCAGTGCTTTGGAAATGGCTTTGGGATGTTGATTACTAATTGTATTTGTCTTACTATAAGTTACTAGGTACAAGGATTAAAAAATGACAGTTTTTACCATTTGAGACCCCTACGGTTTTGAGAATTACTGCTCATTAAGAGTTTATTCTTGTATGGCCATTTGTACTAAATGCCTTTGTTAATAAGCAGAGGATGTAGGGACATCTTTGTGGCTCAGTTGGTTAAGTGTCTGACTCTTGATTTTGGCTCAGGTCATGATCTCACTGTTCGTGAGATCAAGCCCCATGTTGGACTCTGTGCTGACCGCATGGAGCTTGCTTGAAATTCATTCTCTTGCTCTCAAATAAATAAAAGAAAAAGAAAAAATAAGCAAATGATGTAGAACCACAGTTGGCACACTTTTTCTCTAACGGTTCTGAAAATACTTTAGGCTTTGGAGGCCAGGAGGCAAAACTGAGGCTATTAATGTGAGTACTTAAATAACAGTAGAGAAAGCAAATGTTCTCTAAATATTTTTATTTTATTAAAAAAATTTTTTTTAATGTTTGTTTATTTATGAGAGAGAGTGGGAGGGGGTGCGCAGAGAGAGGGAGTCAGAGGATCTGAAGCATAGTTCTTTCATACTGACAGCAGAGAGCCTGGCGGGGGGCTTGGACTCATGAACCGTGAGATCATGACCTGAGCTGAAGGTGAATGCTTAACCAACTGATCCACGTGGGCACCGCTATTTTATCTTTTTTTAAAATGTTTATTTATTTGGAGAGAGAGAGCATGTGTGAGAGTGTGAGAGGGGCACAGAGAGAGGAAGAACTCCAAGCAGTCTCCACAGGCAGTGCAGAGCCTTACCTGGGGTGCGTTCTCATGAAGTGTGAGATCATGACCTGAGCTGAAATCAAGAGTTGAATGCTTGACTGAGCTACCCAGGTGCTTCCTTTTTATAAGTATCTCTGTACCCAGTATGGGGCTTGAACTCACGACCCCGAGATCAAGAGTTGCATGCTCTACCAACTGAGCTAGCCAAGCGCCCTGAGAAAACAAATATTTCATTGGCAGAATTCAAAATATAATAGTTGAGTACAGTTGTTGTAAGGCAGCTTTGTTACAAGAGTGGAATTCACTTTGGGGGATACCATTTCGTGTCACTGGGGTTCAAAGTTAGCTTTACCTATCGACATGGATGGCAAGTGTTCATTTGTTCATGCAGAAATCTGTAGTGAAGATTTCACATATGTGTCTTTGAAAATGTCTTTACACAGACAGGTACTGCCAAATATTAATATTAATCCATAAGCATATGATTTTTTTGAGCATATGGTTTATTTGGGCACATTCATCATTTGGAAGGCAATTACAGAATTCTGTTAGATTCATTTCTTGATATTTGCCTTTTTGTATGCCATTAACACTGCAAAGCATTCATTTCCAGTGGAAGATTAGATGGAAGCTGCTGCTGCTTTTTTTAAAATAGGCTCCGTGCCCAGCATGGAGCCCAGTGTGTGGCTTGCACTCAAGATCCTGATATCAAGAGTCAGATGCTTAACCCACTGAGCCCACTTCTTTTTTTTTTTTTTTTTTAAAGATTTTATTAAACATTTTTTTAATGTTTATTTTTGAGAGAGAGACAGCATGCAAGCAGAGGAGGGGCAGAGAGAGAGGGAGACACAGAGTGAATCCGAAGCAGGCTCCGAGCCATCAGCACAGAGCCTCAAGTGGGGCCCGAACTCATGAGACATGAGATCATGACCTGAGCCGAAGTTGGATGCTCAACCGACTAAGCCACCCAGGTGCCCCATTAAAGATTTTTTAAAATAATCACACCCAACGTGGGGCTCAAACTCACAATCCTGAGAACAGGAGCCACAGGCTCCACTGGCTGAGTCAGCCAGGCGCCCCTAGATGGAAACTTCTCAGTTTCACAGACAGATTTTCAAAGATGGAGATTTACTTTGCACTTTAATTAAGATTGGAAATATGCTGGAAGTGTAGTTTGAGTTAAAATATGTCTGCTTCAGATTTTTGTGGGAACAGAGAGATCTCATTGCTTGTGTTAACTTTTGACAGTACAGGAAGTGAATGAAATAATTTGACATTACTTGAAGCTAAAACAGCGTTTACTTAAAAAAATTTTTTTAAGTAAAAAAATTTTTTTAAGTAAAATAAAAAATTTAAGTTTATTTTTGAGAGAGAGACTGAGAGAGAGAGTGTATGTGTGTGTGTGCACATGATCGAGGGAGAAGCAGAGAGGGAGACACAGAATCTGAAGCAGGCTGTAGGCTCTGAGCTGTCAGCACAGAGCCTGGTGGCGGGCTCGAACTCACCAACCGTGAGATCATGAGCTGAAGTCGGACGCTCAGCCGACTGAGTCATCCAGGTGCCCATGTTTACTTTTGTTCAAATTAATTTGCCATAGTAATCATTCCCATAAAAATGCTATTTTGCCTTATAACTTTTTATTGAATTCATTAAGAAACATTAGCAAGTCTGCAATAAAAGTTAATTTTCAAAGCTTTTCAGTATTCAATAATAATGTTGAAGGGTGGTTTTTTAAGAAAAAATTCAGATTAAAAAAAATTACAACTAGTGGTGCCTGGGTGGCTCAGTTGGTTGAATGTCCAACTCTTCATTTCTGCTCAGGTCATGATCTCACGCTCTTAAGATGCAGCCCCACATCCTGCTCTGCTCTGGGTATGGAAACTGCTTGAGATTCTCTCTTCCTCTCCCTCTGCTCCTCCCCGGCACATGCTTTCTCTCTCTCAAAAAAAAAAAAAAAAAAAAAAAAATCACAGTAAAATTTTACTGCTGCTAAGCCATTGAACTGCTGTTGGTAGTGCAAATCAGGATCCACCTTCTATTTCTGACAAAAACTCACAAAACTGACAATGGTTAAATCTACAAAAGTGAATTGAGAGTGAATGGAGGTTACTCTTGACAATACTGGCTCAACATGTAATGAAAAGTTTTTTGCAGAGTACCTGCTGGTGAATAGTACAGTGAATAACCATATGCTTGAAGTACCTTACATTTTCACAAGCTCTGTAAATTTATCCAATTATGCTCTTCTCTAGACATGTTTTTACTACGGTCATTTGTGACACATCTTAGCAGATTCAAATTCAGGTTGTATTAGTGTTCTTTCAGTGTCTTTGAAAAGTTCTTACCTGTAGTTGTTCCCCATAGACTATTCATAGAGGCTAACTCTTCAGTTAGTTCACACTGGGCATTGACCTTCTCCAGTAAAAAGCTAAGCAGTGTCAATAATTGTTGAATCAAGAACCAAGGAACACCACTGAAATCACTCCTCCACCCCACCCTCCCCCCCCTTGGCAAATGTTCTATTGTTGAGTAGTTTCAGATTTACAGAAAATCTGAGAAAATAGTACAAAAGGTGCCCATATACCCGTACCCCTGTTAGCAGAGTAGTATGGTACACTGGTCCCAACTAACAAACCAGTGTTGATGCATTCTTGCTAACTGAAGTCCATACTTTGTTCACATTTTCTTAGTTTATACCTAATAACCCTTTTCTGTTCCAGGATCACATCTAGGATATATATTTAGTTGTCATGTCTCCTTAGACTCCCCTTGGCTGGTACACCTTTTCAGACTTTTATTATTTTTGGTGACTTTGGCAGTTTTAAGGAGTTAGATACTTTGCTAGTTTTGAGGAGTTAGATACTTTGTAGAATGTCCCTCGGTTGGAATGTTTCTCATGATTAGACTGGTGTTAATGGGTTTTGGTGATAAAAGACCACAGAGATGAGGTATCATTTTCATCACGTCATATATATAAGGAGTACATGCTATCAACATGGTTTATTGATTTGTTTCTTATTTTATTTTTTAAAATTTTTGTTAATTTTTTTCATGTTTCTTCATTTTTGAGAGAGAGAGACAAAGTGTGAGCAGGGGAGGGGCAGAGAGAGAGAGGGAAACACAGAATCTGGAGCGGGCTCCAGGTTCCAGGCTGTCAGCACAGAGCCCAGCGTGGAGCTTGAACCCAGAAACGATGAGATCATGACCTGAGCTGAATGAAGTCAGTCACTCAACTGACTGAGCCACCCAGGCGCCCCTGGTTTTTTTTTTTTGTTTGTTTGTTTAATTAAGAAAGGTTTTTTGGGGGAGAGAGAGTGCGTGCACAGGAGGGTCAGAAGGAGAGGTGAGAGAGAGTCCTAAGCAGGAGGTGCACACTGTCAGTGAGGAGCCCATCCTGAAGCTCGAACCGATAAACCCTGAGATCATGACCTGAGCTGAAATCAAGTTGCATGCTCAATCGGCTGAGCTACCCAGGTGCCCCCATACTGTAATTTTGGAAGGAAATCACTTAGCTCACCCCACTCCACTTAAGGAATGGAGGAGAGCTATGTTCCACCTTCTGGAGGGTGAAATATACATAAATTATTTGGAATTCTGCACGATGATTGGTTTATTTTCATCCATTTATTTAAATCCATATAGACTCATGGATATTGTATTCTTTGAGTTATCCACGACTACATTTTGATCAATTTTTTTTCTGATTTGACTTGAAAACTCATTTGGGCAGGAATGTCCTTTTGACGTACACATTATGGTGTATTGTTTGTTATGCAGTCCTTGCTTTCTGGCACTACAAGATATTCCAGGCTTATCCAGTGTATTCCTTGCCTCAGCCCTAGAGTCCGTCACTTCTCCCAGAAGCCTTTGTTTCTTTTATTCTTTGTTTCTTTTATTGTTTATTTATTTCTATTAGAAATCAAGGTCTGGGGGCACCTGGGTGGTTCAGTCAGCTGGGCGTCTGACTCTTGATTTCGACTCAGGTCTTGATCTCATGGTTCGTGGAATTGAGTCCCACGTCAGGCTTTGCGTTGATGGTGTGGAGCCTGCTTGGAATTCTCTCTTTCCTCTCTCCCTCTCTCTTTCTCTCCTCCCCCTGCTTGTGCTCTCTCTCTCTAAATAAATAAATGTTAAAAAAGAGTCAAGGTCTGGTGCTAGGTGTATTCATTGCTGCTGGGATGTTATTGCTCATAGGTCTTTCCAGCTGACAAAGGAAAGGTATGTATGTATACGTAATCGGAAATGTGTGTATAATACATTTTGTATACATAGAGAAGTATCTAAATATTTCTGATGTTTCTGTGCGTATTCATTTGTATCTGTCTAAACAGGAGTTTATATTGGTATCTCCACTTTTAATAATTTTAGTTTTAAAGATTTTATTTTTAAGTAATCTCTACACCCAACCTGGGGCTCAAACTCAACAACCCCAAGATCAAGAGTTGTGTGTGGTACTGAGCCAGCCAGGCGCCCCTTGATAGCTCCACTTCTAAGCCAGTACCGTTGGATCATTCTAGCCTTTCCCTCCTTTCTTGTCTGTGACGTCCGATTCCCAACAGTGAGAAATTTGGTTCTCGCCATTTGCCATCCATTTATTTACTATAATTCCACTATACATGTGTAATTGTTTAAGAATCGTTACCCCATACCCCCATGGGGAACAACTTTAACAACTAGAATACAGTGGTTATGTGCAGTTCCTTTTGTTGTTAGTTTTCCCTGTTCCACTCCTTTCATAGTTACTTAGGTCAGCTTCTTTTCCCTCCACTTACTTTATTTTTTAATTGACTACTAATGTTGCTCCTATTGTCCTCAACCCTTACAGTCAAAAGGCTAATAGTCTTAAATGAGTTCATTTTCTTTCTTTCTTTTTTTAAATTTTATTTTTTTAGATTTATATCCAAATTAGTTAGCATATAGTGCAACAATGATTTCAGGAGTAGATTCCTTAATGCCCCTTACCCATTTAGCCCATCCCTCCTCCTACACCCCCTCCAGTAATCCTCTGTTTGTTCTCCATATTTATGAGTCTCTTATGCTTTGTCCCCCTCCTTGTTTTTATATATTTTTGTTTCCCTTCCCTTATGTTCATCTGTTTTGTGTCTTAATGTCCTCATATGAGTGAAGTCATAGGATATTTGTCTTTCTCTGACTAATTTCACATAGCATAATACCCTCTAGTTCCGTCCATGTAGTTGCAAATGGCAAGATTTCATTCTTTTTGATTGCCGAGTAATGCTCCATTGTGTGTATATATATTCTCCACATCTTCTTTATCCATTCATCCATCGATGGACATTTGGGCTCTTTCCTTACTTTGGCTATTGTTGACAGTGTTGCTGTAAACATTGAGGTGCATGTGTCCCTTCGAAACAGCACACCTGTATCCCTTGCATAAATACCTAATAGTGCAATTGCTGGGTCGTAGGGTAGTTCTATTTTTAATTTTTTGAGGAACCTCCATACTGTTTTCCAGAGTGGCTGCGCCAGTTTGCATTCTCAGTGAGTTCACTTTCTATGGACACATTTCTTTGGCTGCTGCCACAAACATGATTGGATCAACCCACTAAATAAATGGCTTTCCTTGTTAAGCTGACAAATGAACCACTCAGAAACTTACTTTGGTTGTAGCTTCATTTTTTTTTTTTTTTAATTTTTTTTTTAACGTTTATTTATTTTTGAGACAGAGAGAGACAGAGCATGATCAGGGGAGGGGCAGAGAGAGAGACACACACAGAATCTGAAACAGGCTCCAGGCTCTGAGCTGTCAGCACAGAGCCCGACGCGGGGCTCAAACTCACGGACCGTGAGATCATGACCCGAGCTGAAGTCGGACGCTCAACCGACTGAGCCACCCAGGCGCCCCTGTAGCTTCATTTTTATTTTTTGTTTTTGTGAAGGTTTTCTGTTGTGATGAGATACTCGTTTTAAATTTTTTGTTTGTTTTTGAGAGAGGGAGAGAGAGAGAGAAACATGAGTTGGGGAGGGGCACAGAGCGACAGAGACATAGAATCCGAAGTGAGCTTCAGGCTCTGAGCTGTCAGCACAGAGCCCAACACGAGGCTTGGGCCCATGAGCCGCAAGATCATGACCTGAGCTGAAGCTGAACGCTTAACTGAGCCACCCAGGTGCCCCAAATTTTCTAATCTTCCTAACAAAATTCTGTGAAATGGGATTATTGTGATGAGTTCTTAGTTTGGTAATGTTGATGGATATTGTTTTCTTGGTACAGCCATGGTGCTTTTTCATAATAGACGGTGTTTTGCCATATAAGTTGTTAAAATAATCCATACTTCACACTTGCCCTTCCTTAAATGGGTAACATTCAAAGTCCACTTTTGTCATCGTTTTTTTTTAATGTTTGTTTTGGGGAGAGAGAGTGCATGTGTGTGCACGCGCACACATACGTGTGGGAGGGTTAGGGGCAGAGAGAGAGGGAGACAGGTTCTGAAGCAGGCTCTGCACTAACAGCGCAGAGCCCGATGTGGGGCTTGAACTCATGAACCATGAGATCATGACCTGAGCTGAAGTCGGACGCTTAACCAACTGAGCCACCCAGGTGCCCTGGCTTCTTGTTTCAACCATCTGGATATACACTGGTAATTTAAAAATAATAATAAAATGTAATATGACAGAATGCATGGTACTTTTGAACTACTCTTGGGCTATAACCACTTCACTGAAATTTGTAGTAGTGCGAAGTGGTAAGACCACTATGTGCAGTCTCTCTTGCAACTACTCAACTCTGCTGTTGTGTGAAAGCAGCTATCTGTAAACGAAGGAATGTGGCTCTGTTCCAATAAAACTGTTCATAGATGCTGAAGTTAAAATTTCATAGAATTTTCACACATCCTGAAATACTCTTTTTTTCAACCATTAAAAAATGTAGAAATCATTCTTAGCTTGTGGGTGGTAAAAAAAAAAAAAAAAAAAAAAAGTTGGGCTAGATTTGGTCTGAGTGCATCATTTGCTGACCCCTTAATGTAGAAGCCTCTGCATACATGACCCATTTGGAAGTATCTCTCTTTCCAAAGCCATATGTAGTAATGTCACCAGCCTTGGATTCATTGTCCATATTCTGATTGATGCCATGGAAGGAACTTAAAGCAGACATTGCACAGTTTTCTGTGCTAGAACACTAAAGGTTTATTTGTCAGCTGTCATAATCTCCTCAATCCCTACTATTTTTTTCAAGGGGAAGTAGCTAATGTTAAATATTGTTCTTTGGTGGATACTTTGGGTAAACTCGATTAGAAGACACTGTGCTCCTTTGTTCACTTTTACTGGTATCCTCGTGCTGTTTTAGTCTTTAGGGTAGTACACATGCAAGTAATGCCTGGTGGTTTAAAGGAGACTAGCTCTGAACTCCGGTTCATAGGAGCATGCACGGTCATCTTTGTGTTTTCTTTATGTTCTTAATCTCAGTAAAAGATTACTGTGGGTGCCTGAGGTGAGATAAGAAAAAAAAATTAAGTCTTCAACCATAGCGGGGTACAAATTCTACGGTCCTAAGAATATTAGTGTTTATCCTTTGGTCGGGTTTAGGAACTGTGTTGTAACTCAAGGTCTGGTAATATCTGGAACACGGGAGTCTTCCGAGATACCCTCTAGTCTAAGCCACTCCTGTCCTTTACCTGGATTATTATAGGCAATATCTCCCAATTTCTTCTGACCTTGCTACACTCAGTAGCCAAAATGATCCTTTTAAAACATAATTCTCAGCATGTTAACTCTTCCACTGAAAACACTCCAGTGGCTGCCCACATTATCCAGAAGAAAACCAAAGTCCTTAAAATGGCTTGCAAGGCCCTATCTGTTCACCCATGTCTCTGTGCCCCCAACTTCCTCCTAGAATGTAAGCCCCAGAAATGAAGAGATTTTTAGACTGTTGAAACACCATTGTCTAGGATAGTGCCTGGCAATGTGGTAGGTACTTAATAAATTTTTGTTTGGTAAGTGGACATTTCGAAGGGAAATTGTGTAGAAGGGGAAAAGCTATATTGTTGGCAGTGTCAGAGTGTCCCAGCTAATAGTCTACTGGTATTTGACCAAGGGAGGTTTAGAGACAAGCTGCAAAGTATGACTATGTCCAGATGACACAGGACGAGTTGGGGAGGGCACATAAAAACTGGTGGCAGGGGTGACTCAGGGCTTCATGTGTCTCCTCACTGTCACAGAATAACTAAGGGCTAGGTCCTTAGATTTGCTTCTCCACCCATTGCAACAGTGGAAGATTGAAGACTTGCTGGGGTGATAAAATTCTTTCCAGTGTCCAAGAGGAGGTTGATTAATAGGAAAGAAACACGATGGGGTAGTAAAATGGAAGGAAGGGGATGTGTGTGTGTGTGTGTGTGTGAGTGAGAGAGAGAGAGAGCGAGCGAGCGTGAGCGAACTATTTGGTTAGAATCATAAGGATGGGTATATTGGATCAGTCCGTTTCTTTAATTCAGTGCATTACAGATTAAGCGGTTCTCAATCCTGGAGCAGTCATTGGGATTTCCCTGCAGCTGACTGATATGAGCACCTGTGCCTTTGCAGTTAAAAACAAGGAAATTTTGGCTGATGTAACCTAGGAATGCGTTCTAAGAATAAGCCGCAAGAATATATGGAAAAATATTTTGCAAGAAAGTTTTTTAAAGTGCTGTGTTTTTACCATTTATCAACTAAGATGTAAACGCTGTCATTATTTTGGTAAAGTGTCTGATGGAATACTAATTTTGTCTTAGTAAAATTGTCATCCTGTTTTAAGAGTAGGTTTTTATTGCCACTTCCTAATGTTAATTACGCGTTTACTTTTGGCATCGGTCAAGATTTTATTGCTTGGGTTTTCAGTTTACTAAGCAAATACATATCATTGTTAGGTATATAGAGTTTGCAGCCCTTTGAGGAAAATTGACATTGGTGGATACAATGAGATGAATCTAAGTGGAGACACACCTAGGGTAACAACAAGAAGCAGTACCTAACTCAGCCTGAGTGCACCAGGGGCAGCTTGCTGGGGGAGGAGACCCCTGTAGGAGTGAGTAGGAGTTTGGTTGGTGGGAGGGGAGGAGGCATTCGAGGCTGAGGGTTCCACATGTACCAAGAGACCATAGCTTAAGGAAATACATTCCTTTCTTTCCTGGCTAATTGGGCAAGGATTCTGCTATGTGCAAACTACAGATTTCATAGAAAGTTAAGGAGTGTGTCCTTAATTGAGTGAATGCTGAATAAGTGAAAAAAAGAGATTGTTAAGACTGCATCTTCAGATTATTTGAATTTTGAGTGCTTCCTACTGTATAGCAATGTGAACAAATGATAAAGCTTTAATAATGTAGGAGTAAGGACATTAACTACATACTTGCTGATCTTGGAACTTTGTTTTCCTATTTGTTTTGGATAACACTACATAGCTTTGATATATGGCCATGTTAGTAATGTTTAGATAGGGGAATATTTAAACCACTGGATCAGGAGGGTTCTCTTGTGCTTTGAGGGATGAGGATGGGGAGTTGTTTTAACTTGAAATGTATCTGTTAAATTCACTTTGGCATACCTCAGTTAAGTTTTTTTTGTTTCAAGTAATCTAAATCTTCTGAAGTAATTCTCCAGGTTAAATTACGGAGTTTGCCAGTCAGTCTTTCATAATGCAAATTGTAGCACCTGAAACACTGCCAGTGAGAGTATCAGGATACAAGAGGAAGGTTTTAGCTTTCCATTCTGCAGCCTTACTCCAGGGGGTTGGATGCATGAAAACGTGTGTGAGACAGACAGAAGACCCCTGGGCCAGCATTCTTTGAGAAAGAAACCTGTGTCCACTGGGAGTGAAGTTGAGGGTTAAAGTAGAGGTTTTGTTGGGCGCCTGGGTGGCTCAGTTGGGTAAGCGTCCGTTCAGCTCAGGTCAGGATCTTACAGTCCGTGAGTTCGAGCCCCGTGTCGGGCTCTGTGCTCCCCTGCTCATGCTGTCTCTCTCTGTCTCAAAAATAAATTAAAAAATTTTTAAAAAGTTAAAAAAAAAAAAGTAGAGGTTTTGTTTAGAGATTTCTAGTATCTGTATTTCAGGATACAGTCTGCAAGGTTTGTTTGGGTAAGTGTCTTATCACTGCTTGTTTCTTCTCGTTCCAGAATAGTATCCTGACTTTGTAAATTGGAGAAGCCAGTGACACTGCCAGTGTTCTTTTCAGGTAGTGTCTTTGGGATCCGGTGCAAGTCGAATCATTGTTTAAATAAGGTAAATGCATGGTGGTAAAAGGAACTAATAATTATTTCATTGGCTTATAAAACCAGTCTTGTGTTAAGAGGTAAGGAATCGAGAAGATTCCTTACTGGAAGTCCTGGGTTCTTATTAAGCAGTGCTTATTTTTCAGCTTAATAAACTGCAACAAGATGATAAAGTAGTTCTGCTCTCCTCTCTGATTCTATTCTGAGTTGTAGAATCGGCACTTACCTTTTTTATTTTAACTAACTTTTGAGTCCTTTAATAACGTATGTTTATTCATTAGGAAATACTGAAAAAAATCATCCATAAACTTGACGTATGTATAATCATTGTTAATATTTTGGTGAATAGTCTCCTTCCATGCATGTGTTATTTGGATGTGTGTGTGTTTAACAAAACCGGGGCTGGACTTTTTTTGTCTCACCTGGTTCTTGTTAACAAGAGCAAGTCTTTCCCTGTTTGCATTTTTAAGTGACTCATGGCATTTCATCATCATGGATGTGCCATATAATTTAAAATTACCTAACTAGTTCCTTTTTGGTAGACATTTAGGCTTTTCTCGCATTTTTCTCTGTCTTGGATAACTGTGTAATAGACATGAATAAATTCATGAATGCATTTGATTTCCTTAACTTTAGAAAGCATTTTATATGTTGTACTTTTTTCTTTTTATTAACGTACAAAAACCCTTTCTAGTCCCTAACGCAGTCACTTCCAACTCTACCATTTCTTTTGATATTGCCTTTAAGTAATAAGCTTATTTTGCTGCTTACTGATTTTCTAGTTTTTGGTATTATGTGTTACCTCCCCACCTTGGATAGTAGTGGTTTCTAGTACAGTCCTAATTGGCTAGTATTCACTGTTGACAGTATTATGGTTGTGTACAGCTTATTCACAGCCAAGTCATGTTACATGCTATGGTTAATTTTCCTGTTCTGCATAACTTTTCATTTTCTTAAAAAAAAATTTTTTTAATGTTTATTCATTTTTGAGAGGGAGAGATAGAGTGCAAGTGGGGGAGGGGCAGAGAGAGAGGGAGACACAGAATTGGAAGCAGGCTCCAGGCTCTGAGCTGTCAGAACTCACGAACCATGAGATCGTGACCTGAGCTGAAGTCAGGCACTTAACTGACGGAGCCACCCAGGCGCCCCTTGCATGACTTTTTATTTTCTCTGTTGCTAATAAAGATCTTTTTTTTTTTGGTCTGTTTTGCTTAATTTCTATTTTTCCTCAGTTATTCCTCTTTAAACTCTACCCAGAAGTGTAAATCTTCCTTGATACTTTAAATGTTTTAGCTATATGACAAATTTTATCTTCCTGGAGATACCTTCTAATCTGCTCCATTCTGGATATTCTCAAGGTAGCTGCCCAGCGGTCATACCTGCTGTCTCAGCATCATCATCCTCATGATTTTTCCTGTGTCTCTTGTGCTAGATCCCATTATCTTTTCCCACATCCTTTCCTTCTTGATTGAATCTCGTTTTGAAGAAGCGCCATTCTCCGTTGGCTTTCTGAGAAAAGGGTACACAAGAGGTAAATTGTTTAGACATACGTGTCTAAAAATGCCTTTATTCTGCCTTAATATTGATTATTAGTTTGGCTGGGTTTAGAGTTCTAGTTGGAACATAATATTCCTTCAGATTTTTAAGATCCTGTTCTATTGCCTGTTGGCTTTCACTGTTGATGAGATGTAAGTTACCTTTGACCCCTGAAACTTCAGAACTTCTCTTTCTCAGCTTTCTGAAATCTTATGACGATGTTCTTGGTGTGGCTGTTTTCATCTAATGTGCTGGACTCTTAATGGACTGAAACTTAAAAGTTCCCCAGTTCCGGGAAATTTTCAGGAATTATGTTGTTGATTTTTCAACATAATCAACACAATTTTTCAAGAATTCAACATAATTTTTCAAGATAATCCTGTAAATTGTCTTTTTTTCTACTACTTCCATCTCTTTATTTTCTGGGTTGCATTTTTTAACCTTTGTTGTTTTTATCATTTATGTTCGTGTGTGTGTGTGTGTGTATATATATATATATATTTTCACATTCATCAGCTTTTTTCTTGTTGAGAGAGAGTGTGCACGAGTGGGGGAGGGGGCAGTGAGGGAGGGAGAGAGGGAATGAGAGAAAGAGAGGGAGAATGAAAATCTTAAGCAGGCTCCATGCTCAGCACGTGGCCCCACATGGGGCTCCATTCCACAACCCTGGGATCATGACCTGAGCTGAAATCAAGAGTCAGACACTCAATAGACTGAGCCACCCACCCAGATGCCCCTTATCAACTGTTTAAAAAAGTAATCTCTGTCCAGCATGGGGCTTGAACTCACGACCTCAAGATCAAGAGTTGCTGTACTGACAGAGCCCACCAAACACCCCCATATTCATCAATATCTTTATTTACTCAGTTCTTCATATAACTCTAAACAACCGCAGTCCCTACAAAAATATAGTTATGCACTTCATATATATGCAGAAGCTTGTGTCTTCAAGACAAGCTGGAAATCATTTTTTTTGTTTTGTTTTGTTTTTAAATTTTGAGAGGGTTGAGGAGGGGCAGAGAGAGAGAGAATCTGGAGAAGCAGGGCTTGATCTCACAAACCGTGAGATCAAGACCTGAACCAAATCCAGAGCCAGACACTTAACCAGACTGAGTCCCCCAGGCAGTAGTTAGTTCTTAAATTGTCCCATGTGAGTCAGAGATTCCAGCTGCAGTAAACTACAAACCTTCCTTCCCACCTCTTATGAAGGCTTTTCAATTTACTGACATCATGGATGATGATATTTATTTTATAGTGGTAAGAACATTTAAGATGAGATCCATCCTCTTAACAAATTTTTAAGCATACGGTACATTATTGCTGACTGTAGGTACAGTGTTGTACAACAGATTTCTAAAGCTTATTTATCTTACGTAACTGAAACTTGATGTGCTTGATTAGTACCTGCCCATTTCCCTCTCCCCCCAGCGCTCTGACAACAGCCATTCCACTCTGAATCAGTGAGTGTGTCTGTTTTAGATACCTCATATAAATGGAATCAGGCAGTATTTGTCTTTTTGTGACTGGCTTATTTTACTTAGCGTAACGTCCTCAAGGTTGGTCCATGTTGGCACACATTGCAGAATTCTTTTTTTTAAGGCTGAATAGTATTCCATTGTATGTATATACCATGTTTTCTTTATCCATTCACCTGTTGTTGATGGACATTTAGATTCTTTCCCATCTTGGCTATTGTGAATAGAGCTTCAGTGAATGGGAGTGCTGACATCTCTTTGAGGTCTAGATTTTGCTGCTTCTGGATAAATACCCAGAAGTGGGATTGCTGAACATGTGTTCTTACATGTTTAGTTTTCAAGAGCTCCCTTTTGTTCTCTGCAGCAGAGAGGTGAAATAGTTTAGTATTTAAGATTGTGGATCATTTCCTCGTGTAAAATGTGGGTAATAATAGTGTGTACCTCATAGCAGTGTTGTAAGCTCAGTGAATTAATGTATGTGAAGCATTTAGAGAAGTGCCTGGTTATTTTTTTTTATTATTATTACTATATTCCTGTCCGCTTATGATGGATAGAATATCTTTTATCTCTGAGAAAATTAATAAATAGGCTTACATAGGCTTATCAAATAGACAGTAATATTTTCTTTATTTTTCAATTTAAAAAAATTTTTTTTTAATGTTTATTTATTTTTGAGAGAGACAGAATGCGAGTGGGTTGGGGCAGAGAGAGAGGGAGGCACAGAATCTGAAGCAGGTTCCAGGCTCTGAGCTGTCAGCACAGAGCCCGATGTGGGGCTCGAACTCACAGACTGTGAGATCATGACCTGAGCTGAAGTTGGACACTTAACGGACTGAGCCACCCAGGTGCCCCTTAAATTTAAAAAAAAAAAAAAAATTTTTTTTTTAACGTTTATTTATTTTTGAGACAGAGAGAGACAGAGCATGAACAGGGGAGGGTCAGAGAGAGAGGGAGACACAGAATCGGAAGCAGGCTCCAGGCTCTGAGCTGTCAGCCCAGAGCCCGACGCAGGGCTCGAACTCACGGACTGCGAGATCATGACCTGAGCCGAAGTCGGACGCTTAACCGACTGAGCCGCCCAGGCGCCCCTAAATTTTTTTTTTTTAATGTTTATATTTATTTTTGAGACAGAGCAAGACAGACCATTGAACGGGGGAGGGGCAGAGAGAGAGGGAGACACAGAATCTGAAGCAGGCTCCAGGCTCCGAGCTGTCAGCACAGAGCCCGATGCGGGGCTCGAACTCTCAACCATGAGATCATGAGCTGAGCCGAAGTAAGACGCTCATCCGATTGAGCCACCCAGGCGCCACTGACACTAATATTTTCTAATGGCTTTTTTACCTGTCTTTAATATATCAGGAGTTTTATTATTGTTTATGTTAAGAAGAAGGAATCTAACTTTTTGTGCCAAATTGTTATAAGTTGTCCTGACTACTGATTTATCCTTTTTATCTAGTGATTTGAAAAGCCACCTTTGTAAAGGGTGTCTGACAGGGTATATTTCTAAAATTTTTTTTTTTTTTTTTTTTTAACATTTATTTGTGAGAGAGTATGAGCAGGGGAGGGAGAGAGAGAGAGGGAGACACAGAAAGCAAAGCAGTCTCCAGGCTCTGAGCTGTTTGTTAGCACTGAACCCAACGCAGGGCTTGAACCCACGAACTGCGAGACCATGACCTGAGCTGAAGTCGGACACTTAACCAACTGAGTTACCCAGGTGTCCCTGACAGGGAGGGTATATTTCTAAACTTTTTTTTTTTAAGTTTTTTGTTTGTTTGTTTATTTATTTTGAGAGAGAGCTCACGCACGCACATATAAGCAGAGGAGGGACAGAGAGAAGGAGAGACAGAATCCCAAGCAGGCTCTGCACCATCAGTGTGGAGCCCAGTGTGGGGCTTGAACTCATGAACTGTGAGATCATGACCTGAGCCGAGATCAAGAGTTAGATGCTTAACTGACTGCGCCAGCCAGGCGCCCTGAAACTTTGTATTTTGTTCCATTTATTTCTCTAATCTTGTACTGATGCTCAGTGTTTTTATTATTGTAGTCTTATTTCATCTTTTAGTTAGTGGTACAAGCCTTTCTTTCTTCTCCACCCTCAGCAAACAAAGTATAATTATTTCCATATTTCATATTTTTATCCATACAGAAATATGGCAGTTCTTCAAGAGACTTAAATATTGATAATTAGAAAATAAAGACTAGAAGGGAATGGACATAGGAAGCCAGTTGCACAGTGTTTCAAATAAGCATACTGGATTTTAACCTTCTTTGTCTTTGAAGGCTGCTTTGGAATTTTTTGATTCATTCAGTCAGTATCCCCTTGAGTCCTTATTACTGAGCCTGCTTTCTGTGCTGGGGATACCAGCAGTGAGCATGGAAGGCAGACAGGACTTGTGTTCTTGGGGGGCTTACTTTCTAGTTTGGGGAGGCAGATAAGATAATTTCAGATTTTCCTAAGTATCAGGAATGAAATAAACAGGACAGCCAGATAAATTGGGGGTGGGGGAGCAGTGAGGTTTCATTTAGATAATATACTAAAGGAAGGCCTTTTCAAGTAGCTGAGATCAGCAGGATGGGAAAGAAGCCAGCCATGCTGGGGACTGCAGAAGAGTTCATTTGAAGACAGTGGCAAGTGGAAAGGTGCTGGGACTGTAAATGCCTGCCTTGTTCAAGGAACAGAAAGAAGGCCATTGTGCCTGGGAGAGAGTGGTTTGAGATGGTGTTGGACAAGTAGGCAAGGGCCACATCACTTAGTATTTTGAAACTATGGCAAGCCTGATCTTTCATACCTAAATGATGAATTCAGTTTTGTTCCTTTATTAAAAAACTAAATACAGGGGCGCCTGGGTGGCTCAGTCGGTTAAGCGGCCGACTTCGGCTCAGGTCATGATCTCGCAGTCTGTGAGTTCGAGCCCCGCGTCGGGCTCTGTGCTGACAGCTCAGAGCCTGGAGCCTGTTTCAGATTCTGTGTCTCCCTCTCTCTGACCCTTCCCCGTTCATGCTGTGTTTCTCTCTGTCTCAAAAATAAATGTTAAAAAGAAATTAAAAAAAAAAACCAAAGCAACTAAATACAAGATGTTCTAGGAAATAAATAGACCTATTTCTATAGGTAGTTTATATGCTGTTCCTAAAGGAAATCCCAGAGAGGAGCTGTATTGATCACATAATATGCAAACCAAGTTCTGGTTGGGTGTTTGGATCTAACTGGGGTTGGGGTAGTTGTGTTGTCTTTAAATTTAGATAGCTTCGAATGGTGCCTTAATTCATTTTAATGGAAGCAGTGGGTTGGGTTCTTCTTGGTTCCTTTTGTAGACTCAGGTGACTGATAAAATCCAAAATGAAATCATTTTTGGTTTCTTACGTAGAGTTTTATGTGTATTTAAGACAGTTCTCTCTCCCTCTCTTTTTTTAAGTTTGTTTATTTTGAGAGAGACAGTACAACTAGGCAAGAGGCAGCAAGGGAGGAGAGAGAGATATCCCAAGCAGGCTCCTCACTGCCAGCACAGAGCCCGATGTGGGTCTCAAACCCACAAAGCCATGACATCATGACCTGAGCTGAAACCAAGAGTTGGACACTTAACTGACTGAGCCACCCAGGCACCCCAAGACATTTCTTTTTTCCTCAACTTATCTGGTGAAGGGCAGATGTAAATGGAAATTATCAGGTGGTTCTATCAACAGGAAGATCTTACTGGATAGAGACTGTAAACTGCAGAAATAAATATGAATTTAAAAGTGACTTAAAATAGGGGTGCCTGGGTGGTTCAGTCGGTAGAGCATGCATGTAACTCTTGACCTTGGTATTGTTAGTTTGAGCCCCACATTTGGCATAGAGTTTACTTAAAAATAAAAGTGACAAAATAATATTCGATCAGGTTTAAAACTTGAGCATTTGAAAATAGGTAATCTTTTGTTGTCCTTTAGGACGGCACTATTGAAGAGAAGTCCAGTATGGGCCATATGTAATTCTGGATTTTCTAGCAGCCATAAAAACAAACAACAAAAAAAGCAAGCAAATGAAATTAATGGTATATTTTATGTAATATACCCAACACATTCTCATTTCAACATGTAATGTAAAAAATAGCTAGTGAGGTAGTTATATTTTGATTTTTTTGTACTAAGTCTTTGAAATACTATATTCTATACCTATGGCTCATGTCAGTCTGGATCAGGGACATTTCAAGGGCATAGTAGCCATAGATGTATTGGACAGTGTAGTCCTGAGGGCTCATATGTCTGAAGGAACAGAAAAATTAATATGATTTACTTATTGAATGGCATACTCCCATCTTCCAAATACAATTTAAAGCAATGAAAGATTAACATGAAATGAAATAAACTTGAACACATGTATTTTTTTCCCTCTAAACCACTGTGTAATAAACTTGTTTGGAGAAGATGATTTGATCCTAAAAAGACCAATGTTTATAAAAGATACCAAACAACTTCTCTTAAGAGAGTTATAAACGAGCTTGATATAGAACTTGTAAACAGTGGCTGTGCATCAGGGGTGGGATGATAACTTGATGAAGGGAGACCACAGTCCTTCCACTCCTTGGAGTCTGCAGTGTCCATATGCCATTGGTTCTGAATCCCTTTCCAGGTTTTCTCAATAAGAATCTTCCGTGGGTAGCTCATGGTTTGTGGGTTCGAGTCTGCATTGAGCTCTGTGCTGAGGGCATGGAACCTGCTTGGGATTCTGTCTCCCCCCTCACTGCCCCTCCCTGCTTGCTCTCTCTCTAAAAAGTAAATAAACAAAAAAACCTTTAGATTTGATAAATAGACTTCTCTTAAAGCTCTAGAGGTGATTGCAGTATGCACTATTGGTTAAGCCGAAGCTATTAGTAGTAATAACTTCATTTTCTTTTAAATGTTTACTTTCGAGAGAGAGAGTGTGCGTGCATGCAGGGAAGGGGCAGAGAGACAGAGGGGGAGAGAGAATCCCAAGCAGGCTTCACGCTAGTGCAGAGCCTGAAGTGGCGCTTGATCTCACAACTGTGAGGTCACGACCTGAGCCAAAATCAAGAGTCAGATGCTTAACTGACTGAGCCACCCAGGTGCCCCATAATAATTTCATTTTAAAAAATAATTCAGTGTCGGGCGCCTGGGTGACTCAGTTGGTTCAACACCCAATTCTTGATTTCGGCTCAGGTCATGATCTCACACTTCCTGAGATTGAGCCCTGTGTTGGGCTCTGTGCTGGTGGTGCAGAGTCTGCTTGGGATTCTCTCCTCTCTCTCTGCCCCTCCTCCTGCTCATGGGCTTGCGCGCGCGCGGGCTCGCGCGCGCTCTCTCTCTCAAAATAAATAAACATTAAAAAAAAAAACACAGTTAAGTGTCATGATTGGCTGTTTAATTCAGCTTTTAAAAAGGTTTACCATAATGAGAACTAGAAGGAGGCCATAGGTCATTAGTTAACAGGCTATAGTGCCTTTATTAAGTTAGAAAAGCTGAGATTTCCTCTAAAAAATGAGAAGATATTCCCCAGTGGTAACATATACTCATTTAAAAGTGGAACTAAAATTGCCGTTACCCTCCCCTAGGGATATAGGAGAACAGTCTCTGGGGTGAATTGAAGATTATTTAAGCTACTGACTATGCATATACTGTCCATTCTGTTTTTCTAATGATGAAAGATTAATTACATAGAAGATCCTGATTAGTAGACACCCATTGGACTTAAGCAAATTCTCAAGAGAAAATACCACAAATTGCCTACACTGGGGGATATTGTGGTGAACAAGTTCCAAATGAATGGCCCCTCAGCTTGCTGTTGATTTTCTCTGCTAACATCTAGCAGCAAAGGGATTTGTTCTCCAAAGGTCATGACCTTAGAATATGACCTTTTCTTGCTTCTTTATACCTCTCAGTGCAATACATGCTGATTTAGCTAGAAAAGGTATAAAGCACTTTATTGTTCTGTGTAGGAAGATACCTGATTACTTATTACTAATAACAAGAAAATAGAATTCAGTGGTGAAATCTGTTTGCTGTCAGAGAAAGTTCCTCAGTATCTCCCTCTCACCACTCTGGGGTTGTAGCTGAACAGAGCTTGTGGTGTGAACTTATCTGCTATGTGCCAGGCAGTTTATGTGCACTTACTTAGTTCCCATGGTGGTTTTGTGAGTGGTAGGTCATTTTTGGAAGATTGGGGAAATATCTTACCCAGCTAATGAATGGAGCAGCCAGGACTGGAGCCTAGTTCTTTTTTGGTGCCAAAGCCACAGAACCTGGTCCTGTATTAGAAAGTGGCTCTCAGGGGTGCTGTCCATTTGAGACAGGGCATTTGAGATTGATAATTTACTTCAGATTCTCTCCCTTAACATCCACCTTTATGTGCATCTTGAAGCAAGCTTAGATTGTGGAAAACACTGAACGAAACCTGGATTCTAGTGCTAGCTTGGTTGCTTGCTGTGTGTTGGGGTTCCCTTGCCATTGAACAGGAATTTCCCAGTCATCTTCTGCTTTGGTCTTCATAACCATGAGAGAGGGATACCAGATCCCCCTGCTTTTTTTTGTTTGTTTAAAAAAGTTTTTGTTTGAAGATAGGTTTAGACCATTGCGTGGATGGTACAAAATCCTTGTATGAGTTTGCTCGGGCTGCTGAGAGAAAGTACAAACTAGGCGACTTCCACAAGAGCAGTTTATTGCCCTGCAGATCTGGAGGCTCGAAGGTAAAACATCAGGGTGTTGGCAGGGTTGCTTCCTTGGCATGGAGATTGCTGTCTTCTTCCTGTGTCTCTTCACATTGTCTTTCCTCTGCATATCCCTGTGTCCAGATTTCCTCTTTTTGTAAGGACACCAGTCCTATACCTCAATGGAGGTCCTATCTCCAAATGAGGTCCCATTCTGAGGTACTTGGGGTTAGGACTTCAACATATAAATTCTGGGGGTGAGGGTAAACAATTCAACCCATAATAGTTCCTATATTCCCCTTACCCAGTTCCCCCCTTATTTTTTTTTTTAATTTTCTTTTCAGTGTTTATTTTAATTTTTTTTTTAATTTTTTTTTTTTTAACGTTTTATTTATTTTTGAGACAGGGGGAGACAGAGCATGAACAGGGGAGGGTCAGAGAGAGGGAGACACAGAATCTGAAACAGGCTCCAGGCTCCGAGCTGTCAGCACAGAGCCCGACGCGGGGCTCGAACTCACGGACCGCGAGATCATGACCTGAGCCGAAGTCGGCCGCTTAACCGACTGAGCCACCCAGGCGCCCCTCAGTGTTTATTTTTGAGAGAGAGTATGTGCATGCATGTGCACAAGCAAGCGGGGGAGGGGCAGAGAGCAAGGGGGACAGAATCCGAAGCAGGCTCCAGGCTCCGAGCTGTTAGCACAGAGCCCGATGTGGGGTTCAAACTCATGAACTGTGAGATTGTGACCCAAGCTGAAGTCGGGGCACTCAGCCGACTGAGCCACCCAGGCACCCCCCAATTTCCCCTCATTAACACCTTACACCGGTATGGTACATTTAGCACAATTAATGAACCAATAATGATACATTATTATGAATTAAAGTGTTACCCCTGTTTCTAACAACTGAGAAAACTTCAGTTCAAAGAGAAGATGTGACTGGCAAAAGATAGCACAGCTAGTGACATCATTTCTGACTTTACACTGGTGCCTGCAAAAGAAAACTCCCAAAGTCACATTGTGAATCTGAAGAGATAGTGAAAAATACTTTCTTAAAAAATGTTTACTTATTTTTGAGAGAGAGACACTCTAAGCATGAGCGGGGGAGGGGCAGAGAGAGAGGAGGACAGAGGATCCAAGGTGGGTTCTGCACTGACAGAGAGCCTGATGCGAGGCTCAAACTCATGACCTGTGAGATCATGAGCTGAGCTGAAGTCGGACACTTAACCTACTAAGCCACCCAGGCACCCCTACTTTTTTTTAAAGCTACTGTGGTTTTTATTTAATTTGCTACTATTTTTTATTTTAGAGGGAGAGAGAGCATGAGCAAGGGAGAGGGGCAAAGGATGAGGGAGAAAGAGAATCCTGAGTAGGTTCCATGCTCCGCGCAGAACCCAATGCAGTGCTTGATCCCACGACCTTGGGATCATCACCTGAGCTGAAATCAAGAGTTGGACGCTTAACCTACTGACACCCAGGTGCCCCGCAAAATACTTTTCTATGTATAATTACAGCACGACAGGGAACTTCTCTCTCTTGCTTGCTGCATCTTGCGTAATGTATAACATAAGAATTAGCATTCAATAAATTCTCATAGAGTGAACAGAGTGTTCCTGGTTCTTGCTGGACAGTGGTATTTTTGGGGAATATACACATACCAGTCTTAACCAAAGTAACTGTAGGCATACCTACCTTTTACTGTTCTTCACTTTATTGCACTTGGTAGACACTTTGTGTTTTGTTTTCTTTTTGTTTTTACAAATTGAATGCTTGTGGCAGTTCTGCATCAAGCTAGTCTGTTGGCACATGTCTCCAACAGTTCTTGCTCACTTCATGTCTGTGTCTCATTTTGGTGATTCTTGCAGTATTCCAGATGTTTTTTATTATATTTGTTATGGTGATCTATGATTAGGGATTACAACTTACTGTAAATTCAGATGATGGTTAGCATTTTTTAGCAGTAAAGTATTTTTTAATTGCGGTGTGTACATTTTTTTAGACACGATGCTATTGCACATTTAATAGACTACAGTATAGTGTAGACATAAATTTTAAAGCAAAACACTTGACTCACTTTATTACTGTGGTCTGGAACCAAACCTGCAGTATCTCCCGTTGTATGCCTGTGTATAGAGATTGTGAATCTTGCTTTAATGAGGAAGCAAGACTAAGTTTTAAATTCTGAAATAATGGTGTATTTACCTTTCTGTTAAGCATCTCAATGCAGTGTCCTATTTTGTTTGTAAAGCCCAACCTGCTACTTATCCTGAAGCCTTAGAAGTTGTATGTCTAGTATTATCCACGTTTCACAAAAGAATAAACTGAAATCTATAGAGATTATTACTTTCTTAAAGTTCCCCAGAATGCCTCTCTTATTCACGTCACTTCCTTTTGCTATGACATTATTAGATAAACCGTACGCTGTACTTACCACACAGGATGCTGGCAAATAAAGTTATCACTTACACACTTGTTATTCCTTCAGAATACCTTTAAGAGGCATACTTATGCTTTATAAGCATATATGCTTATATAAGCATATATATGTGTACATATATATGCCTTATATATACTTAAAACTAATTGGTGTGTAAAATTTCTTATAGGCATTTTATTTTACTAGGGACCTAAGTTCATTATTTGTGTGCATTTTTCAGAATTTTCAGGCACTGATTATGTTGCCTTCTGTGAATGAATATCCCACTAGTTAAGACTTTCATATGTTTTAATTTCTGATTAAAGGAGAAATAGCGGTTTGATTAAAAGAGTGAATAGAGGTGTTTCCTAGCAAAGATTTATCACTGTGGTCTTAAATTAATATTTTCTCCAATGTCCTAGCAGGCAAGCAAGCAAGCTTTATGAAACTCTGATTCCTGTATGGAAATCAGGTTTGAAATAATTAGTGCCTCTTTGCCTGCTGTATTCTGTGCAATAGGGAAAAATACATATCATTGAATTTTTCCTACCTTTCCAAGTTATTCAGAAGTAATATGGTCCTGTTCCTTTAAAAAGTGAAAGATGGAAGGGGTGGAGCTTGCCATGTCATTGAGACAAGAAGTGAATTCAGTCACTGAAGAAGAAAAAGGAAATGTGACCTCTTGCTGGCTCTGTGAGGGGACGAAGCTAGCAGCAGTGTCCCTCACCCTGACAGGATTCTGTAGCAGAGCCCAGACTCGTTCTGGGAGCTCATCTTTACCGAGTGAGGTTGGTGCTGCCTGAATTTGGTATAGGTGGCTTCTCCCCGATGCAAGTGATAAGTTTTTAAGTACAGTTAGAAGGTAAGTGGTTTCAGGGGTGCCTGGGTGGCTCAGTTGGCTAAGCGTCTGACTTCGGCTCAGGTTGTGATCTCACGGAGTGTGAGTTCAAGCCTTGTGTTGGGCTCTGTGCTGACAGCTCAGAGCCTGGAGCCTGCTTTGGATTCTGTGTCTTGGTCTGTCTCTCTCTGCCCCTCCTCTACTCATGCTCTGCCTCTCAAAAATAAATAAAAACATTAAAAAAAAAAAAAAAAAGTAAGGGGTTTCAGGCAGATTGGCTAGTTTTTATAAAGGAGTAGAATATGATGTGAATCTTAAATGATTTCTTTTACAGTAAATCTCAGAGTTGATAGGGGATGGAAGGATGAGATTTTTTTTTTTTTTTAATGTTTTTATTTATTTTTGAGAAGAGAGAGAGCATGAGCAGGGGAGGGGTAGAGAGAAAGAGGGAGACACAGAATCCAAACCAGGCTCCAGGCTCTGAGCTGTCAGCACAGAGCCCAGTGTGGGGCTTGAACTCAACAAGTCTTGATATCATGACCTGAGCTGAAGTCGGAGTGAGCCACCCAGGCACCCGGATGAGATTCTTTTTTAAAAGCTGAAAGTTTAAGCTATTCCATTTAATTCCAGGTTTGTTTGTTTTTAGTTTATTTACTTAATTTTGAAGGAGAGACAGTAGGGGAGGGGCAGAGAGAGAATCCCAAGCAAGCTCTGTGCTCTTAGCACAGAGCCTTATGCAGGGCTTGATCTCATGACCCTGAGATCATTACCTACGCTGAAATCAAGAGTTGGAAGCTTAACTGGCTGAGCCACCAAGGGGCCCCTAATTCCAGTTGTAAGATATACCTGAAGTAAGGATGAGGGATGTCCTCCTAAGTTTGTGTGGATTTTCAAGCTTTTTGACAGTAGGAAACTGTTCCAAATCATCATTTTATTGAAAAAACAGTCACAGAGAGGTAAAAATACTTGCCCCATGTAAGGGTTTCTGGGTTTATTAGCATTAATTTGGTTTTGGTAAATTTCCCTCATTTAAGGTGCTTGTGCACTTGCTTGGTGCCAGTTTTTTATTTTTTTTTCCAGCCTTTCATTGCTCACCAGTGTCAGTGAAAAAGATCAGTTCTGCCCTCCCCTGGGGGCCTTGATATTTTGTGGGGAGAGGGAAGGAAGAAAGCAGTTTATAGCTCAACAGAAGACTAGAGCAAGTCTCTTGTATATTAGCTGACTGGTGCTTGGGCTTAGAAGGAGGGAAGTTAAGACTTTTTCTCAGGTAGGATGGGCTCCCTGCTGGATACACCCACAGAATCTGTAACAGATCATCTGGTGGCTTTTGGAGATGAGTTTTGTTCCAACAGGTCAGGGCAGCCCAAAGCATGCAAAGTAAATAGAAATAACTTTTAGAAAGGAATTCCCTATTTCCCTCAAATGTGAAGTGACAGCAAAAAGTCACTTTTTTCTTTATTTGCTATTCAGCTTGGTATGGATTTTTTTCTTTATTTAAAAAAAAAAATTTTTTTTTAACGTTTATTTATTTTTGAGACAGAGAGAGACAGAGCATGAATGGGGGAGGGTCAGAGAGAGAGGGAGACACAGAATCCGAAACAGGCTCCAGGCTCTGAGCGGTCAGCACAGAGCCCGACGCGGGGCTCGAACTCACGGACCGCGAGATCATGACCTGAGCCGAAGTCGGCCGCTTAACCGACTGAGCCACCCAGGCGCCCCATGGATTTTTTTCTTTAAAAGAATTTTTTTTTTTTTTTAATTTTATTCTCAAGTTTGTTAACATACAGTATAATCTTGGGTGTGGATTTTCTAAGAGACAAATACTTTGGAGTTCTCATTTGCCATCCAAAGAAACACTAGGGATAGGAAAGAAAGAACAGAGATTGAGTTTTTGAGCACTTGGAATTGAACTCTTGTGGATAAAAGCTGGCCTAGTATTTCTAGTATGTGTAGTTTTATGCTAGGCTGGCCATTCCTTAATTGCTCTACTTTTAAATTACTTCATAGCTCACCCTCAGAGAAACTTCTTAATGCTCACTTAGACATATTGTCCGTGTGTCTATGGATAACTGACATGTT
The DNA here is from genome assembly GCF_023721935.1 of Panthera uncia. NCBI lineage: Eukaryota > Metazoa > Chordata > Mammalia > Carnivora > Felidae > Panthera > Panthera uncia. Next base: position 77,270,847 of record NW_026057585.1, on the reverse strand, counting down.
AGTTTTTTATGTAGTGAAAACAGTACACACAGTTTGGCCTTTTGTTTCTGCAGTTAACCCTGACATAAGAACCGGGGGCCAGATACGGTTTCTCCAAGGGTGTGGGCTTTGCTGGCTGGCTTTTATCCCTCTCGTTTCTGGGTACAGACTGCATGATTTCTGTGAAGGTTGCCAAGCTGGTTCCTCCTACTGTTAGGACAGTTGGGAATTTGTTTTGTAAACAGGTCCATTGTTAGCATAAATATATATGCTTTCATTAATAAAAGTTATTTTTAGGGAAGTTGATAATAAGGCTGACATAAAAAGGCACATCGGGGAAAAAAAAATGACAAAGTTGTATTTTCCTAAATACCAAACAGTTGTAGTGAAGTCACCAGTTTTACAGTGGATTTTGGACTCTGTAGAATTAGAAACCTTGGGTTGGGTTTTTTTGGGGGGTTGCTAATCAGACATACAGTTTGTTAATATGTATTTTCTACTTTCTCATCGTGATCTTCTCAGCTGTTATGAAGTATTCACACTTCTAAAAACAAGTTGATGAAACAGCACACAATGGGAACGGTATTTTGGACTACTCATGTCCTGGAATTAGGAGATAGTTTAGGGTTGCACTTTGGAATTTGCTTTAGATGTGTTTGAACTTAAATCAGAGTGATTGTTACTTGCTGATAAATGATTCTTCTTTTAGACTTATTTGTAGAGCACACAAGGAGAAGCATGTAGAGGTGAGCGATTTGGGTCTCTTCATTGCATATCTGGGTTTTGATTTTTTTTTTTTTTTAAGATTTTATTTTTAAGTGGTCTCCGCACTTAACGTGGGGCTCAAATTCACAACCCCAAGATCAAGAGTCACATGCTGTACTGACTGAACCAGCCAGGCATCCCAGGTTTGTTTTTTTTATTGAGGTATAATTGACATACTCATTTCAAGTGTACAACAGGGGTGCCTGGGTGGCTCGGTCGGTTAAGCGGCCGACTTCAGCTTAGGTCATGATCTCACGGTTCGTGGGTTCGAGCCCCGCGTCGGGCTCTGTGCTGACCGCTCAGAGCCTGGAGCCTGTTTCAGATTCTGTGTCTCCCTCTCTCTCTGCCCCTCCCCTGTCAATGCTCTGTCTCTCTCTGTCTCAAAAATAAATAAACGTTTTAAAAAGAAAATTAAAAAAAAAGTTTAATTTCAAGTGTACAACATAATGATTTGATATTTATATTTGTAATTTTTTTAATATAAGGAGTCTCTTGTTTTTCGTTCTTTTGTTTTTTGTTTTCTGTTTTTATTTCAAGGGAAAAGATACAGGAAAATAGCTGCAGAGACTGGCTACATTCACCCAAATTTGTTAGCATTTTGACCATAAGTAGAGCCTACCTGCAGAGAGTTGATGGTTTTTGAAGCTGGGTGGTGGGCACACTTGGGTTCCTTACACTGTTCTATTTTTGAGTATGAATCAACACTTCCATAATAAAAACATTTTAAAGAAATAGAACTCAGTTGACTGTAAAGCAAGCCTTTCCTAACCCTCTCTAAAGTCCTAAAAGAATAAAACAATTCCAATGTGATAAGACTTTCTCAAATGGACTTCGAGTAATTACAGTGCAGCTTTATTTATTTAGGGTCATGGAAGTTACTATTTTAGATTTTTTAAAATATCTCAGAAGAAGGTAGATAGGTGTGTGATTCCACATTAAAGATGAAAGAATCAACCCATTAATTCCAGAATGTCAACAACTTTTATGTTTAGAATAATGGGGTGAAGTCATCTGTAGAATGACCAGCTAAGAGAATTATATATGTAAAGTAAGAAGCTGTCATTCTATGTCCCTCATTTTATGTCTCTCGCTTCTCCTGCCCCCTTCCTCTTAAATCTTCCTTCCTGCTCTGCAGAGGTAACAGCTGTTAACAGTTTGCTGCATGTGCTTAAGTAGGTACATCTTAAATGTACATCTGCACCCACATATTACACATTTTTAAAGAAGTTCTACCAAATTCCGTAGAATTCAGTATGTATGTATGTATGTATTTATTTATTTTTAGGATTCAGTATTTATTTATTTATTTATTTATTTAAACGTTTATTTATTTTTGAGACAGAGAGAGACAGAGCATGAACGGGGGAGGGTCAGAGAGAGAGGGAGACACAGAATCTGAAACAGGCTCCAGGCTCTGAGTTGTCAGCACAGAGCCCGACGCGGGGCTCGAACTCACGGACCGCGAGATCATGACCTGAGCCGAAGTCGGCCGCTTAACCGACTGAGCCACCCAGGCGCCCCTAGAATTCAGTATTTAAAGTTTAAGAATTTCAGCACTAAACTTCCGAATATATTAAATTTTTTTTTTAATGTTTGTTTATTTTTGAGAGAGACAGTGCAAGTGTGGGATGGGCAGAGAGAGAGGGAGATGGAATCTGAAGCAGGCTCCAGGCTCTGAGCTGTCAGCACAGGGCCCGACGCAGAGCTCCCAACACACAAACTGTGAGATTATGACCTGAGCCAAGTCAGATTCTTAACTGACTGAGCCACCCAGACACCCCCAGAATAATTTTGATTTTATAATCTAGGCAAGGTCAAGTCTTTTATTATTTTTTTAGGTTGTTTAAGCAATAAAATTGCCATTCTCCCCAAAGGCCCTTTCCCACCTTTAGGAAGGTACTTAATGCATGTGTGATTATTCTTCTCTATAAGTTTTAGAATCTCAGAATTGAAATTAGTATTATATTTATTAGCTTACTTAATAATTTAAGAGAGCCAGTTAATAGAGTTGATTATTAAATCTGTAAATATAATACTAATTTCAGTTCTGAATGGAAATCAGATCAGAGACCCCCTTCATTGTCATTCTCCCCAAAGGCCCCTCCCCCACCTGAGTTCAGTTTCTTCAGGGATGTGGGTGGGGTGTGAAGCCTTAGCAAAGTGTTACCCTAGAGATACCCCCAGCTGCTCTTGATTCTGTTTCTGTCTCTCACTCAGGAGAGGGATAATCTCCAGAGGAAAGCATAAAATAGTAAACATGTGTAATGTTTCACCTGAGCCCTGCTTTCCTAGCCAGAAGTATCCAGAGGCATACAAAGCACAAGTCAGACCATTGCTTTGTTCACAACTTTTTATGAATGGTGAATTTCTTTCTTGGTAGTTTTCCGTCTATCTTTTCTTTATCTTAGTCATTTTGTGTCTTGTTGACCAAGAATATCTACTTCTTGCACTAGTGACTATTAAAAGCATGGCTTTTTTTTTTTTTTAATTTATTTATTGTATTGAGAGAGAGCGAGCACACGCATGAGCGGTGGAGGGGGAGAGAGAATCCCAAGCAGGCTCCATGCTGTCAGAGCAGAGCCCATTGTGGGATGGGACATGATCCCAGGAACCTTGAGATTATGACCTGAGCTGAGATCAAGAGTCAGATGCTTAACTGAATGAGCCACCCAGGTGCCCCCAAAGCATGGCTGTCTTGACTGGACTTGGTGGCATTGAAGTTTTACTCTGACCTGGCACTAATAAATAGAGTGTCAGTATCTCCCTAACACGGAGGTCAGTTTGGCTTTCTGTACCTTGGAGTAAGATGTAGAAGGGACAAGAAAGAGTGATCTCAACTTCCCATTCAGCAGCAGTGGTTAGCCTATGGTATATACTTAATTCTATCCTGGATTGTATTATTTATATATGATAAACTGCTACTTTGGTGGAGAGCTTGGAGAATGAAGAGGAAGTTTGAAATGTGAAGTGTCCAGTCTTGTGGCTAATGACTTTGCGAAGTGCTGAAGATACAACTGGAGAGCAAATCAGACGTGATCTCCGACCAGCTCATTTTGTAGCCTCCTGGTTTTGTCATCCCAGGTCGTGAAACTAATTTGGTTAGCAACCTTACGGTCCTCAAATGTAGTGCCATCTGATCCGGAAAAGTGTGCTGTCTTCTGGCAGAGCAGAGACTCAGTCTTGGGGTGTATGCAAAGGACAGCCAGTCCAGGCCCATGTGGATTCAGTCCTCAGGAACTTTCTTCATCCTTTTTGGGTTATGTTAGAGATCCATAAACAGTGGAAACTAATTTTCCCTTCCCAAGTGAGGGCCATTTTTTAATCCTAGGTATATTCATGTTTCTTGTTATCAGTCTCTTGTCACATGAAGCTCTTTGTTCTCTACACCTGGCTGTAGCTCTCTGATTTAGGCTCTGTAAAATCACTGATGGCAGAAACATTCCTGCTGTCTTTGGCAAGAGACGACTTTTTGTGCTGGAAGTTCTGAGATTTGTTTTAAGTAGAGCCTGTTTCCATTTTTTTGGAATGTTAGAGCTGGAGATAGGGGTGGGGGAAGAGAGCTGTTTTGTGCTTTAAACATTTCAGCTTTGCTGGTATAAGAATTAAGTTCTTTCAGAGATCATTATGCTTCAGAGATTTAAAAAGTTTTTTTCAAGTTTATTTTGAGAGAGTGAGCAAGAGTGAGCGGGGGAGGGGCACAGAGAGAGGGAGTGTGAGAGGATCCAAGCAGGCTGTGCACTATCAGTGCTGAGCCCAATGCTGGGCTTGAACTCAGGAACCTCAAGATCATGACCTGAGCCAAAACCAAGAGTGGGACACCTAACCGACTGAGCCACTCAGGCTCCCCCAGAGATTCTTACTTTAACTTGACCAGATTCACAGGAGACTGATGGGTACAATATGCAAATGGAGTAGCTAACCTTGAAGGTAATGGTGAGTCACCATATTAAAAACTTCATGTTGGGGCACTGTCAGCATAGAGCCTGCTTGGGATATTCTCCCCCCCCCCCCCTTCTGCTTGCGTGCTCTTTCTCTCTCAAAATAAACTTTAAAAAAGAAAAAAAAAATTCGTGTTTGAATTTTGGACCTATTTAGCTTTGGAACTTTGAGGGTGAGATACCTAACCCCTTAAGTCCCTTTTTTTTCTTGTCTGTGAAACAGGACAGAGCATAGTATTTAATGAGGTTTGTGTGTATAAAATGAGCTAATGCTGAAGGTTTGTAGCTCCTTGTCTGGCATATCTTGGTAAATATTAGCAGTTGTTATTGAGGTTCTCAATTACAAAAAAACAATTTTTTTTTTTTTTTAACGCGGGGCTTGAATTCATGCCCCTGATGTCAAGACCTGAGCTGAGATCAAGAATCAAACACTCAACAGACTGAGCCACCCAGGCATCCCCTAGCAGTTGTTATTGATAAATCAAAGTGCCAGGAATCCGTTTCCATTAGATACATATCTAGCAAGAAAGCCAGTTCGCAGGACAGTCTTTTATGATAGGCAGGTCCATTCAGAGGCCAAACTGATTTAGAAGGATGTTTGATGAATGTATTCTTGGTACAGATTCTAGATGTGTCTCCACCCCTGCAAGCTAGCTCTGCGCCCAATGCAGGACTTGAACTCATTCTAGATATAGAGCAGGAGGAAGTAGATATTCTTTATTTTACCCCCAGGTAAACTCTATGCCCACTGTGGAGCTTGAACTCACAACGGTGACTGAGATCAAGAGTTGTATGCTCTAATGACTTGAGTTAGCCAGGTGCCCCAGAAGCTAGATGTTCTTTTTTTTTTTTTTTTTTAATTTTTTTAACGTTTATTTATTTTTGAGACAGAGTATGAACAGGGGAGGGGCAGAGAGAGAGGGAGACACAGAATCTGAAACAGGCTCCAGGCCCTGAGCTGTCAGCACAGAGCCCGACGCGGGGCTCGAACTCACGGACCGTGAGATCATGACCTGAGCCGAAGTCGGACGCTTAACCGACTGAGCCACCCAGGTGCCCCAGAAGCTAGATGTTCTTAACAAGTAAGCCCATCAAATCATCATAGCTGAATTGCCCTACTTGAGGAAATGATGTATCCTAACTCTTCAGGATAGTCCCAATTTAAAATCCTTTTCCCCATTGTCATCATAAGTGTGTATCCTATAAACTTTACATTGCTGGGGACAAACAACACCCACCCTAGCCTGTCTTAGCCAGAAGCAAAGCAGAAACTTCCATTGGGTTATTTGCTAATTTTCAGGTTTGTACTCTATGGTCCTGTACTTTTAGGTTTCTTTAGATGATTGTTATGGGTCATTAAATTCTAGCTTTCTCTTTCTCTGAACTTCAAGAAGATGCAAATTCTTAATGCTTGTTTCCTCCTTTCAGTATTTATTCGTGACTAAAACTTGTGTGTTTTATAAAGTTAGATCATAGATGTTATGCATTTCAATATTTCAGTGTATCATATGGTATTTACATTTTAAATTAGAGACTTACCTAAAAGAACTCTAAGCCTTATGCTCAGATTCTTGCGTTTCTTTTTGGAGGGTTAGTTTTGGGGAAGATTCCATAGGTGACCGTTCTTATCCATTGTTTTGACCATTAGTTGCCTCTTAGAGGGTGATATTTATTGATCCTTCCTGAAATTCTCTTGGTTTAGAGCTTACTTGGGTCCTGTAACCCAAATTAAACATTAAAATAAATGTTCCTTTGTAACACTGCTGCTTTCTTGAATTAACACTTGGCTTTTCTGTCATGGGTCCTTGGAGTAAGCATTAGTAATGAAAGTTTCATGATGTTAATACATCTGAGTAACTTAGGAAGATAAGACAAAGGCACCTCTATATGCTTCATTGCTGCAAGGAAGCTGCTGGTGCTGGAAGAGGCTGGTGTTTATCAGGAGAATACCTAGGATTTTGGTCTTAAATTGGTTGTAATGTGTATATTGAAATGAGAGTTAGTACCATGCGAAATGTTGTGAATATGCTCAAGGTATGTGAGATCTCTTGAAGAAATCGAATGTCCTGTGAGATAGTAAATGTGATATGGGAATGAGAAAAGAAAAAAAAGGAATATAGTCTGCCCAGCAAAGCCCTCTACAGACATTAGATTAGAGCAGTGGAGCCATTCAGAATAGTTCAGGTGCAGCTATCCAGAGATCAGACTGTTTGTCATAGGCATTTGTCTCTTGCCCAGCTCCCGTTTCCCTATCTTTCCATGGGTTTAGAAAGCTTTAAAGGACTTAGGTTTGAATTGATTTCACATATTAGGGAGGATTTGGGTCTGCTTCATGTTACCATTCTGTTTTTAGGTTATTGTATGTTTGCCTTTAGTTTTTATTTGCTTGACTAATAAAATCCTTTCTTTAAACTTTTTTTTTTTTTTAATGTTTTTATTTTTTGAGAGGCAGAGACAGAGTGTGAGTAGGGGGAGGAGCAGAAAGAGGGAGACACAGAATCCGAAGCAGCCTCCAGGCTCTGAGCTGTCAGCACAGAGCCCGACACGGGGCCTGAACTCACAAACGCAAGATCATGACCTAAGCTGAAGTTGGATGCTCAACCTGCTGGGCCACCCAGGCGCCCCTAAATGCTCTTTCTTTAAAAATAAAGTCTGAGAAGACCTTTTAAAATACGAACCGAATTATTTATGGAGTGAAGGATAGTTGTTTGGTTTATGTGTAGCTTGGTTGTTTGGCATGCAAAGGTTGGAACCCCGTGTGGCCTGTTGAGGTTCTATCTGGCACTACTTAGTTTTAGGAACCCAATCTCCTGCCTCCTTTCAGTAGGCTACCTGCAGGGTTCCAGCCATGGGGTAAATACTCCCATAATGTTTATTCTGGTGAATTCAGCAGATGCCTACAACTTGGCCAAGGTAATGCTGGCATAATCACTTAGGGACACTGAGAAGAAACTTAATCTGAGGTGAGAAGGGAAAAGGAATAATTTAATTCATCCTTTGAGAGTTTTTGATTTAGAGAAGTTTTGGCTTTGTCTGCCAATGTTACTTCTTCTTTGAGTTGAATAATAAGATATGTTTTTAATGATATAAAAGTCATATAATTATATATCTTAATGCCTTCATTTTAAGTACAATGCATCTGTTTTCCCAAGGCCTGTTTATCTGCTTGGTAATTAGAGGAGGGAGTGGTTTGGGTGGGGAAGGCTTGGGGGACTGTGCTCTCAAGTGGCTCTGCGGAAACAGTTTGAAAGTGAACTCTTGCTCCAAGTGACTGAATTGTATCTGAAATAATTTCAAAAAGGCTGTTTGAAATTCTTCTCTTGGGTTTTAAAGAAAAGGTAGGAAAAAAGAGAACAGTAGTCGGATAAACATACAAGATGGAGGAGGAAGACATCTTGCAGCTGCAGAAGGGTGTGTGAGAGAAGATATTGGGACGTGCTCCAAATCTACATGTGCTTGGTATGGCTTTCCAGAAAGAGACATTTTCAGATGCATTAATAGTATCTAAAGAGTTCTCTGGTAGGCCACATTTGGAGAATTCCTTTAAGTTCTGAGTTTCCAATGAAGGAAGACAAACTGGTACCACATCGTCTAAAGACTATTGGAAAGTTGAGGATATTTGGGTCTTACCAGGCCCTTAACTATAGGAGTTTAGAGCCAGGTCCTATGCTTCCGCATCCTTAACATGCCAGGCACATAGTGGATAGTAAGTATTGATTGCTACTTGTTCCGTTGGTGGATTCTTCTATAATGCTGGTGGAGGAACAGCACTCCCTTACCTTCATTGTGAGAAGAAGTTTTTACCCAGATTGTGTTTGAGGGGGTATGTTTTTGCCTGAGGCACGTTTCATAGCCTTGAGCTGCCATATTAAGCCATAGTTCTTCTGTAAGGACTAGACTCTTCTATAGTATTTGAAATGAAACAAGCCTCTCCAGGAAGAGTGGGGTTTGTTGAAGAAGCAGAACTTCCCTTTGGGGAAATTTTAGTTTGAACAGAAATCAAATGCTAGGAATTTGTAACATGTAAAAAGGTGCCAGATTGATTTCCAAGGTGATGTTTGTCCCATTTCCCAATATATTTGTAGAACATGAACAAGGAAGAAATGGTAGAAACAGGAAAAGGTGTGTGTAATCACGTAAAGTCTGAAAGTCTTTAAAATAGAATTGAGAGTTGTTTCGAATGAACTTTGCTGATCTGATCAAATGGCTTTACTTATGTTTGTCCCTACCTTATACTAAAAGGGATTTATTTCTATATGTATTTATGGATATCCAGAGAAAAAACTTCATGTCTTTTGGACATTTCCTTTCCCTTTTTCTTCCTGTAATTTGCTGTTTGTTATTCTTCAGGTGACCACTTAAATGCCAGCTTTTCACCATCTTATCTTCATCATCTTATCTAAATAAAATAAGTCAGTACTACTCTGCATAAGCTTACTAACATTATGTGGTCTTTGTCTTTTAGTAACTACCAGAATTTGTAATTACATCTTTGCTTGCTTCCTTATTTGCTGTCTTTTAGCACCTCTAGACTTTGAGATCCATGAAGGCCAGAATCAGTTCTGCTTTAATTTTAATTTAACTGTTTATCCTCTATTTAGCATCCTCTCAAATGAGTTAAGTAATTCATTGCTTTATCTCCAGCTGTGGTTTCATTTTATCCAGAGTCACTCCACTTCTTTCTCAGAGTATAATGATGTTTTTAAAATCAGTTTCAATTCACGTTTAAAAAGTTTCAGGAGTAGGAGTAAGGGTGGTATCACAGTATTGTGACTCTTAAGCATACTTGTCAATTCTAGTAAGTTTATATTTAGAAATGTTAGGTTTGGCTTTATCTGCATTTAGATGACAAGTTTTTCTTCCTCTTAATGAAAATAAGCTTTGTAATTTTCCAATTTCTGGGGGTGAAATGAGTATTTCAACTAGCTTGCTGATCCTTTTTTTTTCTTTTTTCTTTTTTTTATTGTCCACCTGTTGTGGACAATACCAGTGATCTAAAAGGATTTTTCATTTTGACTTCAGCTAAAATTGAAGATTGGGCAGAGATATCACGAGGCAGAAATAGCCCTAAATTTGTGACAGAAAAAAAGCCATTCAGCAAGACTATACCTAAAATTTGCTGAAGGCCAACCAGAAAAACAAAATGCATTTTCCGTATTCAGTTCCTTTGAATTGCTCAGTTACACCTCCACTTCTTCATCCCTGAATAGCTACTTAGTCCTCTACCCTGGCTTTGTACAGTGACACTTCTGCCAAAAATCGGCTTCAAATGGAAATCTCTTTGACCTTGCTGGAGCACACAACAGTTCAGTCCCTTTGGCAGGGCCTAGACTCTAGGTCTTTGGTTCCCTCATTTAGCAATATCTTACTATCGTTTTTGTCTCTGGCTTCCGAGTGGTTTTCCGTCCTCCAAATCAGGTCTCTTTCCTATGGGTATAGTTATTTCCCCTATGATCTAGTGCGATAGCAGCCTCCTGGACTTGCTTGCCTTTCTACAAACTCTTAAAATTTGTATCTAAAACTGGGGTGTAATAATTAGAGACTGGGGCGAACTTGAACTTGAATTCACGTATTATGAGATCACAACCTGAACCGGAATCAAGAGTCCGCCCTTTAACAGATTGAGCCACCTGAGGAGATGGCTTTTGAGCTAAGATCTGAATAACAAAATCTGAGAGGTAAGGGAGGGTGAAATGTTTGTTGATTATCATTTTCCCTTTACAAGCCAGGGTCAGCATCATAAAAGAATCTACAGCAAAACTGTGAAGCAGTGAGGTGTGATAGAATAAGCCCTAGAATTTTGGCCTGGTTTGGCTATTAACCAGCTTTGTGGTTTTTGGCCGATCCCTTGTTCTTCCTGATACACACAAGCTATAGCCCTTCAACTTTTTGCTCCTTGGAAGTCGCCGCAGTTGTAGTCATAGGGTATAAAGGAGAATAAGTGAGACGGCTTGATAGAGTGCGAGTGTGCCTTGCTGACCAAACTTAGCGGGCTTGTCGGCACAATTCTGAGGCTCTCCATTCATTCATTCATTCCTGCGGGGGAGGAAAAACAAGGAAAAAGACAGTTTTGTTTTTTCATGGGCAAATGACCCCCAAAAAAGGTTGCCTCTTGATGCTAAAGAAGAGCTAAAAGAAAGTGACAGTTCTTCACTTTATAAATTACCTCAGGACTGTGTTTTATGGATTATATTTATATTTATATTTAGGATTAATATCTTCTATTTTACAGGATGTAGTACCATGGTATTAGAGTATTTGAGAATACTCTTGCATTTTTTTTTTTAATTCAAGTATAATTAACATACAGTGTTACATTAGTTTCAGGTATACAATATAGTGATCTAACAGTTCTGTACATTACTCAGTGCTCTTCCTGTCACCTGTTTTACCCATTCCCCCTCTCTCCAGCCTTCACTTGGGTAATCATCAGTTCTCTATGCTTAAGAGTCTGTTTTTTTGTTTATGTCTTTTTTCCTCTCTTTTTTTAAATTAAATTAAATTTGTTTTTCAAAGTTTATTTTTGAGACAGCACGCACAAGCAGGGGGAGGGACAGAGAAATGGGGAGACCGAGGATCCAGAGCAGGCTCTGCGCTGACAGCAGAGGGCTCGAAAACAAGAACCGTGAGATCATCATGACCTGAGCTAAAATCAGACTCTTAACCAACTGAGCCACCCAGGCACCCCTATTTGTTTAGTTTCTTAAATTCCACATAGGAGTGAAATCATATGGTAGTTGTCTTTCTCTGACTTCATGTAGCATTATACCCACTAGATCCATCCATGTTGTTGCAAATGGCAAGAATTCACTCATTTTTATGGCTGAGTAATATTCCATTCCACCACAACTTCTTTATATTTTCACCTGTTGATGGACACTTGAGCTGCTTCCGTATTTTGGCTATTGTAAATAGTGCTGCAATAAATATAGGGATGCATCTGTCTTTTCGAATTAGTGTTTCCATATTCTTTGGGTAAATACCCAATAATAGAATTACTGGATCATAAGGTAGTTCTGTTTCTAAGTTTTAACTGTTTTCCACAGTGGCCACACCAGTTTGCATCTCCACCAGTAGCGCACAGGGGTTCCTTTTTCTCCACATCCTCACCAACATTTGTTGTTTCTTGTGTTTTTGATTTTAGCCATTCTGATAGGCATGAGGTGATAACCTCATTGTGGTTTTGATTTGCATTTCCCTGATGATGAGTAATGTCAAGCATCTTTTTATGTGTCTCTTGGCTGTTTATGTATGTCCTCTTTGAAGAGAAATGTCTGTGTCTTCTGCCCATTTTTTAATTGGATTATTTGTTTTTGGTATTGAGTTGTATGAGTTGTTTATATATTTTGGGTACTAATCCCTTATCGTATGTATCATTTGCGTATATCTTCTCCTGTTCAGTAGGTTGTCTTTTTGTTTTACTGATTGTTTCCCCCACTGTGGAGAAGCTTTATTTAAAACACATTTATTTTTATTTTTAATTTAGAGAGAGAGAGTGTGGAGCAGGGGAGAGGGGAAGAGGGAGAGAGAGGCTCCCAACCAGGCTCCAAGCCCAGCACAGAGCCTGACATGGGGCTTGATCCCGCAAGCCTGAGATCATGACCTGAGCCAAAATTAAGAGTTAGACACTCAACCGACTGAGCCACCCAGGCACCCCATTGTGCAGAAGCTTTTTATTTTGACGTAGTCCCAATGGTTTATTTTTACTTTTGTTTCTCCTGCCTCATGAGACCTATATCGGAAAATGTTGCTATAGCCAACGTCAGAGAAATTACTGCCTGTGCTCTCTTCCAGGATTTTTATGGTTTCAAGTCTCACATTTATTAGGTCCTTTATCCATTTTGAGTTTGTTTTTGTGTATGGTACAAGAAAGTCATTCAATTTCATTTGTTTGCATGTAGCTGTTCAGTTTTCCCAACACCATTTTGTGTTGTTCTTGCACACTTTTTAAGCCTTTTTCTTGGAATGAAATATTAAGGATTTGCCCCGTGGCTTTAAGGCCTAGGGAGTAGAGAAATGGTCAGCTGTTGCCATACACTCAGTAACAAGACATCATTGCATAGAGTTTCTTTTCTTAGAATTGGGAAACCCAGGGGGTTCCTGGGTGGCTGTTGGTTAAGGGTCTGACTTCGGCTCAGGTCATGATCTCACAGCTCATGAATTCAAGCCCTGCATCGGGCTCTGCTGTACTGACAGCTCAGAACCTGGGCCTGCTTCACATTCTGTGTCTCTTGCTGTCTGTCTGCCCCTCCCTCTCCCTCTTTCTTTCCCTCAAAAATGAACATTAAAAATTAAAAAAAAAGAATTGGGAAACCTGTCCCAGGTCTTCTCAATACTTTTAACAGCTGACTTAGTCTGAAAAACTTGTCTGCTTACTGAAAAAAAAGACTATGTGTACCAAATCATTGGTAGCTCCTCTCACTTTGTTAAGTGGTTTATTGTGTTTCCAAGTCAGAGCTACAGGTCAGATTTTCCATTTGCTGCTGTGGCTTGGTTTGTTTGGGATTGTGCTGCTTAGAAATCCTTCCCTAAAAAAAAAATAAAAAATAAAAAAATTGTTTTTAAAGTAAGCTCCATGTCCAGCATGGGGCCCAGTCTCACAACCCTGAGATCAAGAGTTGCATGCTCCATCAACTGAGCCAGCCAGGCACCCCTCCCCCCCAAATTTTATTTATTTTTTAAGTAGGCTTCATGCCCAGGGCAGAGCCCAACATGGGGCTTGAACTCGTGACCCTGAGAGTGAAGACCTGAGCTGAAATCAAGAGTCAGTTGCTTAACCGACTGTGCCATCCACCTGGCCCTAAAAAAATCTTTTTAAATGAAGTGTGAACACCGTAGAAATTCCTCTTGATAAACGGGCAGTGTTTTTAATCAGTCATTTCATTTGTTTAAAAAAAACAATTGTTTCTAAGTGTCCAGAGAAGTTCAAGTTTGCAAAGGTATTCCCTCATTTGTTTGCATCTGTTTTCTACTTTAGGTGTAATTAAAAAGTGACCCTCTCTTCAGAGATGTCAAAAACAAACAAATCCAAGTCTGGATCTCGCTCTTCTCGCTCAAGATCTGCATCAAGATCTCGTTCTCGTTCATTTTCGAAGTCTCGGTCCAGAAGTCGATCTGTTTCTCGTTCAAGGAAGCGCAGGCTGAGGTAAGGGGATGTGATCGTAAATCGGGATAACCATTATATCGGTCAGTGAGGGTCTCTGAAGATGTTTTGCTAGACTCTGTGAGTGTCAAATGGAGTGGGGGGTTGGCTTCAAGTAGAGGGTTGGGCTGTCAGATATTACAGGTTTGTTCAAACGCTGCAAATCCAAATCACCTTTGATTGCCATACTGTTTGCCTAATTCCTTTTCTCCTCTGCCAGCATGTACTGTTTCTCATCTACTTTGGAAGAAAGAGCATTTTGTTTTATTTGAGCTGCTTGCTTCAAATCTCTACACGTGATTGATTTCTTCCTGAGGTATTTTTGCAGGCTTTGGACAAAAGATTGTATGCATCATCACCAAAGAAAAGATAGCTAAGGGGATTAATACTATGAGCAACTTGGCGAGGCAAGAAGCCTCGTTAATTCAATAATGTAATTAAACCACAAAAACTTAACAGGAGTCATTTGTGTACATCTGATGTGCCAGTCACTAACAAGCTGTGTCTATTTAGTAAAACACAACAAAACTATCTAAAAATCACTCTGGTAGATATCTCTGTGCCTAAGTGTACAAATAATTCTTTTGAATTTATTGCCAGTATTCTTTAATTCTGTCAGGTTTCACATCTTTCAGTGGGTCTCCTGGTTTCAGTTATGTCTTAGAAAAACCTCCATCTCCTTTCCTCTTTTCATGTATTGTGAGTTGGGTTTTTCATTCTTTACAACTTGTAATTTTCTCTTGTGAACAGACAAGAACTTTTTTGTAGATACAAGTTTCTATCCATGAATATCGATGTATTTAAATACCAAAGGGGGATATTTGCATAGCTTCGTTCTTGTTATCAGAATCGCACCAGGCAAGGAAGTAGTTTCTCAGCTTCACCACTTGGACCCCCTCCCCCTGCCCTGCACTCCTTATTTCACATAAGTTTCTAGAATTCTTTTGTTAAATGAATTGATTACAAAATTTAAAATAAACCTCAGGAAAACTAGTTATTAAGTTGTGTTCTTTACTTCTGTAGTCCTGTGAAGCACTTCTAAAATGTCTTAAGGAATTGGTGGGATTCTTTTTTTCCTCCCAACATCTTAAATGGAATCTGTGAGAGGCCTGCCTGAAAAAATTAATTTCAGACCAGAGGGTGAATAAAAAGTTGGTGTGCATAAATATTAATGATTCTTTTAAAAAAATATATTTTTTTAGTGCTTATTTATTTTTGAGAGAGAGAGAGTGCGCTAGTGGGCTAGGGGCAGAGAGAGAGGGAGACAGAGAATCTGATGCAGGCTCCAGGCTCTGAGCTGTCAGTACAGAGCCAGATACAGGACTCGAACTCACAAACTGTGAGGTCATGACCCAAGCTGAAGTTGGAGACTTAACCGACTGAGCCACCCAGGTACCGCTATTAATGATTCTGCTATAAGTTAGAATATACAGAGTCTCTTCCTCAAACAAGAAACACTAGATTTTTTTTTTTTTTTTTTTAAGATAATATTAACACTTTGTGATAATGAGTCCTAGTCTCTCACCCTCTCTTCCGTGTTTTTTGGGCATGCATTTTTAGGTCAAACTTTGTTCAAACCCTAGGCTAGAGACTGTTGCTTAATTGTGTCAGAGTCAATATAAATAAACTTCTACCTTTCACCAGCCCCGAAAAAAAGAAGAGGGAAACCCACCAAAATATGTTTATATCTACCTTAGGAAGTTGCTGTCAAGGCATGGGACTGAGCAGAGACTCTTAGTAACCTACTCCTGCTTTGCCCCCAGAGTCTTTTGATCAGTGCCATTTCAACTTCACTTTAGCTCGGTTTGTTCTGAAGAGAGTAACACTTTAAAACTTAATCTAGTAGATGGAAATTAAGTAATTGCCTTAAAAACAAGGGCTCTACAACCAAAACTGAATGACAAAATTGAACGCACACAAACCAAATTGAAAAATGCTAACCAGCTCTGAAGTATTTGTGGTAGCTGGGATTCCGGGCAAATCTGTCTGGACAGATGTCTTCGTATTCTACAGATTATTTGGCATGGTCACTGACTTGGCAAATGAGGGAAAAATATCTCGGGCAGTATGTGCTGGGGTAGGCCTAGAGCCACTTTATGTGCTATCTTATACCGAGAAGATTGTTATTTTGGAGGAATTTCTCCACTGGAAAACATGTTTTTATACTCGATTCTAGTCTGACATCTCTGTTTTTTAGAAACAGATAAATTTGCCACTGGATGTTCACTTTTTATTTCTGGCTTATCTGTTCCATGATTTTTTTTCCTTTTTTTTCCCCTCTCCTACAAGGAAAGTATACTATCCAGAGAGTTTGAGAAACCATGCCTTTAAATTAACTTAACTGCTGAGTTCTACAGAATTGGAGAAAATTGATTGTTTCCTTGTATTTCACAGACTGTATCCTTTTAAGTGACTTCTTGTAAATAACTTCATTTGCAATCTGCAGAGACTCATGTTCTTGCATCTGTGCAATGACTGCGGGGTTTGGATGCGGTATGCCACAGGGCCCGCACTAGTAGTTGGTGACAGAAGCAACAGTAGCCTCTGAGGATGGGACATGAATTAAACCCTCCTTAGTGCTGGTGGTGCATCACCTCCCTCAAGTATAGCCATTTAATCGGGTCATACACACTTTCATAGCCTGCATCCGCCTCTTCCTTCTTTTCTTATATTGTTACTGTTTTCGAATGAAAAGTATGGAAGGTAAGTTTTTTTTTCATTGTACTTAAATAGTAACTGTTAACAACCAGCCATAAGATACGTTTTTGCCAGTCACAATTGTTCTTGGGGTGGATAAAGAACACCGTGGGAAGACGGATCCCACTTTTATCTTCTATAGATTAATATAAATTTCTTTTCAAAAACACCATTTGTTTAGTTAAGATCTGTCATATTTGCTAAATGGAGTTATTTATAAAACAAGCAAATAAAATCTGTTTCTGGTTAGGCCAAATATGAAAAATTCTGTTAACTGAAGGTTTTTATTCTACTGTATGTAAAGAAAGTATTTTTGCGAAGACTTTTTTCTAGTAATTTTAGATATTTTTATGTTAATGATGTATATCATAATCGACAAGGCACATTCGGTGTCCAAGAACCCCAGCAGATTTTTATACCAACAGATAACTTTGGCTTTTGGATCAAAACAGCTCTCTGTCATTGACAAACTTAGCATTCATAAACATGTAATTTTTACAAAATCAGGTTACTGTTAAATCCCTGTGGTTCTGGAAATGCCCCTTTGCCCAGTTAGAGTCCCAGATTGTTGGATGAAGAACACAACACTTGGCTTTAGGTTCACTTGAAAGACGTGTGGGTGGTGGTGCCGGAAGAGGGTTGGTTTTGTCATTTTCTTTACTGAACCTCCTGTGTACTTGGGTGTTTATGGTCAGATGGTGCCCTCTTGTGGCACCTAGGTAGGATCGTGTGATTCAACAACAGAAAGTCATCCACCTAAGAAATGAAACCATTTCCAGGTCCCCAGTAAATATTTTTTTTTAAGTTTATTTTTGAGAGAGACAGTGTAAGTGGGGAGAGGGGCAGAGAGAGAGGGAGACACAGAATCTGAAACAGGCTCCAGGCTCTGAGCTGTCAGCACAGAACCCAATGTGGGGCTTGAACCCACAAACCGTGAGATCACAATCTGAGCTGAAGTTGGGCTCTTAAATGGACTGAGCCACCCAGGTGCCCCCAGGTCCCCAGTAAGAAAAACAGTATTTTTGTATCTTTTGCTGACCTGATTTCAGTGAATTGTTTTAAGCTCTGAGCAGTAGCATCTCCAAGTTCCTGTTTAAGTGTTCTTTGGTTGGGACTGTGTGTTTACAACCCAAGGTTTTAGTGGAATCCAAGGAAGTAGTCCTGCATAGACAGAGAGGGCTGAATGGGATGAGGAGTAGAGTGTTATACCACGATAAGGGGTGAGGACCTACATTTAGTCTGGACCTTTGTCTGAGCTTGCGTTCTTCCTGGCTTCCAATGGGTTAGGGACCTGTAGAATCCCATGTGAAATTCTCAGCAACGTGTATACTATATTAAAATGATTTTGTTTAGTGTACTACATTAAGAACATTATTCTTTTAAGCATTGTAGAAACACATTTCTATTTAAAAAGGGCTACAGTATTAATGAAGCAATCTCAGTGTGTAATTGTTAAAACGATTCATATCTGTGTATTTGTACTTCATATGGGTCAGCAATGGGATCAGATATTTAAATTGTGCCCTTTCTTTGAAAATAAAATATTTAAGAACAGGATCTCAAACCGTTACCTCTTTGTTGGCAGGGATGTCTTAAATAAAAGGGCTTGTGTCAAAAATTCAAATGTTTCCCTCCTCCCCCTTTTCAGTTCTAGGTCTCGTTCCAGATCATATTCTCCAGCTCATAACAGAGAGAGAAATCACCCAAGAGTATATCAGAATCGGGATTTCCGAGGTCACAACAGAGGCTATAGAAGGCCCTATTATTTCCGTGGGCGCAACAGAGGCTTTTATCCATGGGGCCAGTATAACCGAGGAGGCTATGGAAACTACCGCTCGAATTGGCAGAATTACCGGCAAGCATACAGTCCTCGTCGGGGCCGTTCCCGATCCCGGTCCCCAAAGAGAAGGTCCCCTTCACCGAGGTCCAGGAGCCATTCTAGAAACTCCGATAAGTCTTCCTCTGACAGGTCGAGGCGCTCCTCATCGTCTCGTTCTTCCTCCAACCACAGCCGAGTTGAATCTTCTAAGCGCAAGTCTGCAAAGGAGAAAAAGTCCTCTTCCAAGGATAGCCGGCCGTCTCAGGCTGCTGGGGATAACCAAGGAGATGAGGCCAAGGAGCAGACGTTCTCTGGAGGCACCTCTCAAGACACAAAAGCATCTGACAGCTCGAAACCGTGGCCAGATGCCACCACATACACTGCTGGTTCTGCGTCACGGGCCTCTGCAGTTTCTGAGTTGAGTCCCCGGGAGCGAAGCCCTGCTCTCAAAAGCCCGCTCCAGTCTGTGGTGGTGAGGCGGCGCTCACCCCGTCCTAGCCCTGTGCCAAAACCTAGCCCTCCACTTTCCAGCACATCCCAGATGGGCTCAACTCTGCAGAGTGGTGCTGGGTACCAGGCTGGGACACACCAAGGTCCATTCGATCATGGCTCTGGGTCCTTGAGTCCATCCAAAAAGAGCCCTGTGGGTAAGAGTCCACCGGCCACTGGCTCCACGTATGGCTCGTCTCAAAAGGAGGAGGCTGCTGCTCCAGGAGGAGCAGCCTATACCAAGAGGCAAGTGTCTCGTTTCCTCTCCTGGTTGTGTTTTTATCTTGCCAGCTGGCAGTTTAATTGTAATGTGATCTAGGTTAGAGCTCTGATTAATGGTGATAAGGCAATCCCCGTTTCCTAAACTTTGCAGTAGCAACCTTGAAAAGAATCACCCAAGGAAACCTTGAGCTTAACTCTAGCTTTCCTGCCTCCCTGAATTTGTGTCGTAGCATAAAGTTTCTTTAGACTGCTCTGCAGTGATGTTTTCACATTTAAAATTTGCCTTGGATTCTACCAACGTAAGCCAGAGAACAGAGTTTTGTGGGTCAGCTATCAAAAAATTATGGTCTTTGCCAAAATGAGCGGGCCATTGGAGATGTTAGACCCTGTAGGACCCACCATCTACTGTGATCAATCTGCATCAGCCCATGATGATGAAGAGCTACACCTTGTACCCTCACACCCTCCAGTTGAGGAGACTGGGCAAAATGGGAAAGCCTGAGGCTTAGTCCAGGAAGCCCTTGTTTTAAAATCACAAGGTGGGTGTGTGTCCCAGTAGAAGCTAACCAGGTTGCGTGTGTTAGAAGACGTGACTGTGCTTCTGCTGTGGGGGACATGGTGAGTTGGAACCTGAACCTTTGTGTGTGGTTGGATGGATTGGGATGGCAGAAGGAACAGGGAAGTTACATTGGGACCAGGTTGTCAAGAGGTACTTAACCAACCGGGCAGGTGGTTCCCCCCTCCTTTTCTCTCTCTCTCTCTGTCTCATTAGCATATTCTTTGGTGCCCCTGCTGTCCTTTGATTCTTCTTTGCCATATTAACTCAACTGTAACTTGATTAGACTTGCTTCGTTAATGGTACAAATGAGATGTTCAGCCTCTGTACTTTCCAGCCTTCAGTGAGTCTGCTTTAAAGTGTAAGTGTGGTTCCTTGCCAGGACTGGGAGTCTCATTAGGAGACTCAAGGATGAGCTCTGCTTTTCCATAAGAACGAGTAGGATGGTTTTTGCCCTCTTCCCCCAATTAACTTGTATTTTGTTTTTATTTGTGTTCGCAGTATATTTCATATTTAGATCTTCTAGGTGACTTGAAGCAAACATGAAGTCTCTTTTGAGACTTGTATTTCCAAATGTGAGTTGTATAAAAAGCAAAACAGTCCAAGGTTGAACATTCTATGTTAACTTTGCTGAAAGCAGATTTTAAGTGACTGAGTGAAGGTTGGATAAGACCTTAATTTTTTTTTTCCTAGACCACTTACAGGTAAGTAGGTTTTTGTTTTTTAGTATCCTAAAAAATTACCTTTGCTGTTTTCTTTTTGGTTGCTCTTGTAAGATACAACTCCACGGGCCATGTATTTTTCTCTTAAATGGCATCCAAGTTCATAGATCTGTGAAGGGCCACTTTTTAGAAATTACTAGAAAGTAACCAAGTAGAAAGTCCTTTGGTAACACTGGAATCTACAAGACATGTTTGTTCAGAGAATTAAAAAAAAAAAAAAAAAAAAAAGAATGGTGCTGTTTTAGATCAGGTTGCTTAAAGAAGCCTCTTTTGTGTCTCCCTTGTGTTTTATAACTAGGTACCTAGAAGAGCAGAAGACCGAGAACGGAAAAGATAAGGAACAGAAACAAACAAACACTGATAAAGAGAAAATGAAAGAAAAAGGGAGCTTCTCTGACACGGGCTTGGGTGATGCGAAAATGAAATCTGATCCATTTGCTCCCAAAACTGATGCTGAAAAGTCTTTTCGGGGTAGCCAGTCTCCCAAAAGGTATAAGCTTCGAGATGACTTTGAGAAGAAGATGGCTGACTTCCATAAGGAGGACATGGATGGTCAAGATAAAGACAAAGCGAAGGGAAGGAAGGAATCAGAGTTTGATGATGAACCCAAATTTATGTCGAAAGTTATAGCAGGTGCAAACAAAAACCAGGAGGAGGAGAAGTCCGGCAAATGGGAGGGCCTGGTGTATGCGCCTCCAGGGAAGGAAAAGCAGAGGAAAACCGAGGAGCTGGAGGAGGAATCTTTCTCAGAGAGATCCAAAAAGGAGGATCGGGGAGGGCCCAAGAGAACCGAAAGTGGGCACCGGGGGTTTGTGCCTGAAAAGAATTTCCGAGTGACCGCTTACAAAGCAGTCCAGGAGAAAAGCTCTTCACCTCCCCCGAGAAAGACCTCTGAGAGCCGAGAGAAGCTAGGAGCCAAAGGAGACTTTTCCTCAGGGAAGTCTTCCTTTTCTATTACTCGAGAGGCCCAGGTCAATGTCCGGATGGACTCTTTTGATGAGGACCTTGCCAGGTGAGGTGTGGTCCTTGAACCTCAGGGCTTTAGTGGTCTAAGGGGCATCTCCTTATCCCTCTCTCTAAGGATGTTCTGGAACCAGGACAGGCCCCTCCTGTATTTCCTGTGCTATCCAAGTTTCATAGCTGATACGTCAACCTGTGTTCAGTGGAGAAGTGTGTGTCACTAAGGAGTTATGTGTTGGGGGCAGTATCACAGGGGTGGTGAAGCATCTTTGCAGTCTTCAGTGACTGGCTTTCTGGGTGTTGGGTCCCCTCTTGACCTCTGTCCATTACCCTACCCCATATCCCCTGTCATCCCATTTTTTTCCCCTTAAATGTGCTTAAGGCGATTTGCCTGTGGAGCCATCCAGAATCCATTTTTCCATGCTGGTTACCAGAGTCAGTTATTACTACAGACCTCCATCACATAACATAGCAATTTTAAAGTTGGGGCTTGGGTGGAAGAAGGGTGTGTTGGCAGAACTTTAGGGAAGAATGGTAAGGCCCAGACTGACTGTGTTTTATACCTGGTGTGAGAACCGCACAGCCAGTTGGAAGTCTGCCTGAGCAGCATTCCAGGCACCTCCCACGTCACTGTCACTTCACTGAGTGGCCCTGGCTGGGCAAACTAGTTGATCTTTTAAATACTTTTCAATTTGTTGTGTGTGTTAAAACCAGCAGCAACTCCAAAAACAGAGTTACTGATGTTGAGTACTTTATTTACCCTGACCATTTGTTCCTGTCAGAGACTCCCAGTGAAAAAAGGGAAGAGAGGTTTTGGATGCCCTTTTCCCTAGTTATGGTCCATTGAAATTACTTTGAACTTGGGTAGCAAGCAAAAAGGAACTTTGTGGGTAAATTTAAAACTACTGAGGAAAAAAAAGCATTGTATTTTTAGGGTTTGAGTGTTTTGACTTCCTGTATATCTTGTTCCACGGGGCCTCCCTATGTTTCTTTTTCAGACCCAGTGGCTTATTGGCTCAGGAACGCAAGCTCTGTCGGGATCTAGTCCATAGCAACAAAAAGGAACAGGAATTTCGTTCCATTTTCCAGCACATACAGTCAGCTCAGTCTCAGCGGAGCCCCTCTGAACTGTTTGCCCAGCATATAGTGACCATTGTTCACCATGTTAAAGGTGAGTGCAGACCCCAGCCTGCTTGAGCCTCCCTTTCTGCGTGCTTAGCTTCCTCTGCTATAAGCAGAAGGATGAGTGGGTGACTAAGGGAGCCTTTTGGGGCCCTTTATCTCATCAAAAGGGCCTTTGAAGCTAGAGACTGGCTTGAAGAAATTCCTTCCAAGGAGGAGTTTCCATTTTGTAATTACAGACTTGAACATTTTGAAATTATAGTAACCTGTGCTCGTGAGAATAGGTAAAATACTTCATGTAAGGTTTAAAATGCTGGCAGAAGGAAGTATGAAAAGTGGCTTTTCCAGCACCTCTTTTCCTTTCTAGCAGATGAAAGCCTGTAGAGATCTCTCAGAGACTTTGTGCTGTGAATTTCTTCCCCACATTATTCTACCATTTCCTGGGCAGATTGAGGTGGGCAGGTTGGGAATGGCTGAGAGAAGTGATACAGAAGCTAGGTTGGGCCAGTTACAGGTTCTACCTGAAATCTAAACTCCAGTGGGAGTTGGTGCTGTAATTCACAGAGAAGTGAGCTCTCGGTTTCCTTGTATCCATGTCCTAAGACAAGGGACTTATATAGTGGAAACCCAGTGGCCAACATTGGATCGTGTCTGAACCAGCCGTTTTTCCTCCCTCTTTTCAGCGTGTTTGTTACGTGTATTTGACGACTTGAGTCACATCTCTGGCTATAGGTTCATGCAGAAGAGTTGAATATTCTGCCTTTGGTAGCATAACGTGTTCTTTGAATTCCCACAGAGCATCACTTTGGGTCCTCAGGAATGACATTGCATGAGCGCTTTACTAAATACCTAAAGAGAGGAACTGAGCAGGAGGCGGCTAAAAACAAGAAAAGCCCAGAGATACACAGGTGAGGACTTCAGCCTTACACTGGAGGTGGCCATAAAAGATTGCTCATCAGATAATAAACTCCTCTTGTTTTTATCAACATCAGGTGCGTTAGCAGCAGGGTTTAGGGTAAACACTCTCCAGACTCTAGGGTAGCAGTGGGCGTTTGTTGTTTGAGTGGAAAGGACATGCCTTAATGACTATGGTTGCTCACTTTGGGCCTGAGGAAGACCGGCCTTTTGATATAGATGAATCCTTGTATTGTTGGGAGCTGACAAATAGTAACCTGAGACCACTGTGAACTTTCTATAGGCAGAGTAAATGCTAAGTTTCTGTAAGCAACCCCTGTGTTCCATATATCAGTTCTTTTGGAAGAATTTGCCGTGGGTGGGAGAGCTTGCAGAATTGTGTCAAAGGGTTTAAAAGCCCAACAGTTTTAGAGTATCACATTCAATTGTGGCAGTATATTCAGCAGTTACGGGCTTTGTCTAGAAACAAACTTGGCCGTATCTTTAATTTCTTAATAGTCCGCTCTTGAGCCTGTTGAGGTAGGTAGGAGAATGCTGTTTCTACAACAATCTTCGGGTTTTAGGGTCTTTGGGGTGTGTGTACGTGCCAGGCCGTTGTTTTCTCATCTAGACCGAATCTCATAGGTAAATAATGGGCTATTATATTCTTATTCCCAAGATGAAAACTGCTCTTTGAGGTTAGCAGGGCATGGATAGTCTTGATGTGAATTTGAGATAATAGGTGTGGGTGTAGGTGAGTCTTTCTTCCTGGCTGTAACAATATTGGGAAGGAATGAGAAGTTTCTTCAGTTTGAGTTTGAGAGGTTGGTGCGTATGTTGTGTGTACGCGCCTGTGTGCTCACGGACACACCTATGGGAGAGTATAAACATATAAGCAAAGAATGTAAATAATGTATGTGTCTAAGTTAGGAAACATAATGAAAAAGAATGCCTATGATTCTGTTGCCCAACTTATGAACTAAAATGTTACCACTACTATATTCATACTGCGGGATATTAAACCTTTTTTCTGTTTTCAATTTTTAGGAGGATAGACATTTCTCCCAGTACATTCAGAAAACATGGTTTGGCTCATGACGAAATGAAAAGCCCACGGGAACCTGGCTACAAGGTGAACTGTTGCTTTGATCGTAATTCCAACAAAATGAGTGCGTTGGGCATGAACTTGACAGAAATGTGTTTGTTTAAATTACTCTCTACTTAAGTTTGTGTTTTTCTTTTAAGGATGGGCATAATTCTAAAAATGAACTACAAAGGGTTAATTTTTATTAAATGTATCAACAACCTTTGTGAAGTGGTTAGAATATGGTAAATGACCCCAAAGTCTATTGAGGTGAGCTTGAGAAAAAAAAGAGAGGAGTTTTGGAACAAGTGCCCATGATGAGAGAAGAAACTTTTTGTGATATTTTTCTGCTTGTAAGTATTATCAAATCAACTATATTACATGCACTATTTCCAACCATGATTTCAAAAAGACATGCATGTCAGAGGAGAGTGAAATATTCATATCTTAACATGGTAGACTGTTTTAAACAGCTAGTCCAGTTTTTTTTTTCTAACATTGTACCATATTTATCATCTGTCGGTTACTGTTACTTTAAAAGCTAAACATTATTTTGATAGCCCAGCTACATTTGCAATGATGTGCACGCAAACATAGTTATTAAGAAGTTAAAGCTTGTATGCAGTCTTTTTACTGTGAAATAATAGGTTTGGGTTTTTTTTTTAAGTCTTAGTGTTTATTGACCTTCATTCACATATGCAGTTAAAATTTAAAATCAAAGATTTCCATTGCTGCTGAAACCTTTTCTAAAGATATTAATCTTCAAGTCTTCTGGACAGAATTGTCTTGGTAGTTGAATGTGATGAGAGGCACTCTGGCACAGTGTCTTCTCTCCCACCCCCTTTTCTTTTTCTCCATTTGTCGCCTCCCCCACCCCCCGGTACTCCCCCAGCTCGGCACTAACCATGTGAAATGCAAGGCTTTGAAACAGCAGAAGAGAGCTGGTCCTCAAGGCCTCGCAGAGCTGACCCCATAGAGGTGCTGGGGGTGCACGGCCTCAGGGAGCAGCTTCTGCCTTTGTTTTGTTGTTTTGTTCTGTTTTTGTCTTTGGAGGGTGCAGAGGCCCCATTCCCTCTCAAAACCAACATGATAACAATAAACCTTAAACTTATTTCGGCAAAAAGCTTAGTAGTTTGTGTAAGTGCAATGTTAATACAGAGTCAGCTGCCCATTCCTTCCTCTTTTAGAGAAGTTTTACTTCCCATGAGGCAAATCCTTGTGCTTAATGATCCTGAATCCACCTTGCCCTCTGCTCTGAGTGTCCCAAGAGCTGTCGAAAGCCTTTGCCCTGGTTTGGGACGCACAGTGCTACTGCTGTCCATCTGCGGTGCATGTACCCTGAGGCTTCGACTTCCTAGGAAGTCAGCAAAAACGGGGTTTTGCTTTCTTTTTCTGCTGCTGCTTTTTTCTTTTTTAAAATAAATTTTGACCTGGTATTGTCACTTCATGAATTTTCCATAATGGTTTTTGATGTTCCCTCTCTAAAGCTGTTTCTCATTGTAACTAAGCATTTTGGAAGGCTGCTGAAGTGTCCCATGCTCTGTTGCTGGGCTGCATGCTCAGAGCCAGTTCCAAGGAGAGCATAAACCCATGGTGGCTGCCACAGCATAGGTAGGGAAGGACAACACGACACAGGCATTTCCGCTCTTGGTGGTGACTATAGGCCTGACCCAGCCTAACCAGCCACCCTCTAAAGCGGAATTTGGCCTTCTCAGCTTGTAGGCTAGCCAGAGTCATTACTGGGCCACAGAGGAAGCAAACAAGGCGAGATCAATGTTTAGCATTTTCAGAAGGTAGACATTATTTCAGAGAACTGGTTTGGGTTCTGTGAGGGACCCTCAGGAAGGGACTTCTGTGGGACGTCCTGTATCCCTCCCAAGCTTGGGTGCGGTGCCTTACACTCCCAGTGCTTCCTCTGTACCGCTCCATTGGAGTGGGAACCACAGTTTGTGGGGTGGTTGAGTTGGCAGCCCTGAATCCCAAAAACCTTCATTTTGATTTCTTTCTTGGCAGACTGAGGGAAAATACAAAGATGATCCTGTTGATCTGCGCCTTGATATTGAACGTCGTAAAAAACATAAGGAGAGAGATCTTAAACGAGGTAAATCAAGAGAATCAGTGGATTCCCGAGACTCAAGCCACTCGAGGGAAAGATCAGCTGAGAAAACAGAGAAAACTCATAAAGGATCAAAGAAGCAGAAGTACGTAAGCCCCTGTTCCCTCATTCAGACTTCTGAGTGGGGTCTCTTGTCTGCTCCTTCTGGGCTCTATACCAGAGTTTCATTTAGGGTTAGGGATGATAGCAGTTTGTTCTTTGATATCCTGTAACTGTCAAGTAAGGTCCCTGGCTTGAAAACAACTTCTGCATCAAAGTAGGGGTATGATCCTTGTCCAGAGAAGGCCTCCTGGGAGATGGGTCTTTAGTTTGGCTCTAGGGATGGAGTGGAAAATCATTTGGGAATTCCTTTTGGGTTATTTTAGACATTTTCTTTGATACATTCTTTTTCATCACAAATTTTAATGGGGAGGTTATGTTTTAGAAATGGCTCAAAGTTGTTGGCTCATAGTAACGCTTTTGTCAAAGACATAGGGTGAAACTAAATATAGGACAAGGTTGTTGATTTTTTTTTTTTAAGAACATTCTTTCCCTCCCCCGCCCCCGTTAATGTTTCTTTATTTTGAGAGAGAGAGAGAGAGAGACAGAGAGAGAGAGAGAGAGAGAGAGAATATGAATGAATGAATGAATGAATGAATGAATCCCTAGCAGGCTCAATGCTGTCAGCACAGAGCATGATGAGGGGGTTCTTGGGGCTCTGTCTCACAAAGCATGAAATCATGACCTGAGCCAAAATCAAGAATTGAATACTTGACTGAGCCACCCAGGCGCCCCAAGATTGTTGATCTTAAATGCCCTTTAAGATCTAGTTTGACAGACACTTCCAAGTAAGGTGTTCCAAATATTCTTTAAACAAAGGTAGCGTTGTTGAACTTCATAGGGCAGCATTCATGCCAAGGTCCTGTCATTTCTGTTTACATCTGTGAAAGTTCCATGACTTTTCAATCATGTCTCATTAAACGTAGAATTGAAGCCCCACACATTCCCATATGAAGCAACACCACTTTTGCTGTTTCTGAACTTTGGCCAGCAGGCGTTTTCATTATCCATTTTCTGATAACAATCCTTTGAGATAAGTTGCATGGTTGGTATGGTACCCACTTTGCCCATTTGAAAGATAAGCTGAGCTTATAATGATTTTTCTGAAATGACATAATTATCAGCTGACATCAAAACTCAGATCTTCTGTCTCACTTTTTCTTCCTTCCACTGTGTTACTTGTGCATCAGAAGCCCTGGCACTTGCCAGGACTGCCCCCTGACAAAGGGACCTGATAATCCTCAACAGGGAGTGGATGTGGTGGTCCAGTAGTCCTCAGCACTGCTTCTGGTGGAAAGGAGGCAAAACCCCTCAAACATTTCAGGGTTGGGTTTGGATTATTGATCCTGATTCCTTTCCCTGGAACACGTACCTCTTCCCCTGACTTGCTGTGTGATGTTGAAACCCTAGTGTTTTGTGATTGGGGCAAGAAGAAAGATGTTTAATCTCGTTAAATATCATTCTTCAGGGGCTCCTGGGTGACTCAGTCGGTTGGGCATCTGACTTCGGCTCAGGTCGTGATCTCACAGTCCGTGAGTTTGAGCCCAGTGTCAGGCTCTGTGCTGACGGCTCGGAGCCTGGAGCCTGGAGCCTGCTTCTGATTCTGTGTCTCTCTCTCTGCCCCTCCCCTCTCATGCTCTGTCTCTCTCTGTCTCAAAAATAAATTAAAAATTAAAAGAAATTAAAAAAAAAAAAATATATATATATATATATATATATACCATCACTCTTCAGTTTACAAAAACGGTTTCTCGAATGACTGAAGAACAACTTAACCCAAGATCACACAAGTAATAAAAGTGATACTGGGACTCCAGTCTGAGGCCTTTTGGGATCTTGTTTTTAAAACCTCTTAGAAAAATCCTGTGATGATAACTTAGATTTCCCCTATTTATGAGTAAATGCTAGAAAGAGGCACTAGGATTTAAATATTTAAGTTCTTGAGCTTCTCAAATGGCGAATGTGGTGGGAGAGGGAGCAGGGTGCTTTGTTTGCGAAATGGAGGGGAACATGGGAAGGGAGGATAGCAGTAGGTTATTGGCGCTTGGCTGGCCTTTACCTCTAAGTGTCCTCTACTCCTGGGAGCCTGGCCTTTCTGCCATCTTAAAGGCAGCCAGTAACCCCCACTAGCACATGGCAGGACTGGCACCGACTTCTCCATAGACGGTGACTCATTGTAGTAAGCTAATTTGTCCTGGTCTGTAATTTCTCTCAGATGAAGGGAAGGGAGGGAAGTAACTCTGGGAAGAGTTTTGCCGGATCCTGTGCTTTAATAACTCAACCTGTTTGAGC
Source organism: Panthera uncia (assembly GCF_023721935.1). NCBI lineage: Eukaryota > Metazoa > Chordata > Mammalia > Carnivora > Felidae > Panthera > Panthera uncia. The sequence goes on along the minus strand of NW_026057585.1, from coordinate 77,242,011 downwards.
TCAGTGAGAGGTGGTATGTGGGATAGTGGTATAATTAGAGCTAGGTTTGAACCCCAGTTCTGCTCAGCTCTGTCACCCTGAATCTCTTGTCTATAAAGTGGGAGAAATAATACTGAATAATCACAGCCGCCATTCACTACACACCTGCTATGTCATTGTGAAGTGTTGAAGCATATTGTTTGTTCAGTCTCTAGAACAGGCCTAAATTAGGCCAGTAGTGTTCTTCCTATGAGAAATAAAAGTAATGTAAAGCACTAAACACATGGTAATATATTAAACCTCTGTCCCAGTTCCAGATACGTCATGGCTTGCAATGCAGCGTTCTCTTCTCTGCCTTTCTAGTTCATGCAAATGTATTATACGGGGCCATGGGCTGTGTTCTGTTCCTTCTCTGTGTATGTCCCATGTTCATCACAGGCTGACACATAGACCTGTCACTGAACATGACCCACAGAACTGAGAGGAGGCCTCCTAGGTACCCTGGGTGGGTAAGTTGGGGGTGAGTTGGGTGTTTTGAGGTTACTCAGTGTCTTCAGTGTTTTCATCACAGATATGTTCCTGATTGCCCTGTGCTTCTTACCAGTGAGTACAGCCAAGGGCTGTACCCTGGAGCTTGGTGATTTAAATCCCTGGCTCTTCTGTTTTCGTAGGAAGCACCGGAGAGCACGAGACCGGTCCAGGTCATCCTCCTCTTCCTCCCAGTCATCCCACTCCTACAAAGCGGAAGAGTACACTGAAGAGACGGAGGAGAGGGAAGAGAGCACCACAGGCTTTGACAAGTCCAGACTGGGGACCAAAGACTTCGTGGGTCCAAGTGAAAGAGGAGGCAGAGCTCGAGGGACCTTTGTAAGATCCTGCCCCCTCTCCCTTTCTCTGAGCCCCTATTCCTCCCAATTGTTTGTTTATCCAAATACTAGTTTTATTGTCCTTGATACAAGGAATTCAGTCTATAGATCCCAGAATCTGTGGTTCCCCTCTTCCTTAAGCTTTTTCTTTTTACTTATTTTTCTTACCTAGAAAGCCTCTTGGGGCTTCTGGCCTCATTATTTCCCCACTTACCTTGACTCCCTGCTGTGTCTGTAGGGAGGGCCTTGTGCCATATGGTCCTCTCTGTATGGGCTCCAGACTTGAGCTAGAGACCATTTGACCAGCAGATTGACCAGAGGACTGCTGTCTGTTCTGCACTAGAACAGGATTTGAACAGAAGGCAGGGAGTTGTTTTTCTCCATTCCTGACAGAGTCCTTTGTTCCTTTTCCCTACTTAATGCCACAGCAATTTCGAGCCAGAGGGAGAGGCTGGGGCAGAGGCAACTACTCTGGTAACAACAACAATAACAGCAACAACGATTTTCAAAAGAGAACCCGGGAGGAGGAGTGGGACCCCGAGTACACACCCAAAAGCAAGAAGTATTACTTGGTAGGTGTCTGGGATAAGCGGGAAGGGCCGGAGCAGTGCCTTGGGCACACACAGTAGCTGATACCAAGCCTTTAATTGATCTGTCCAGAACTGTGATTAAATACGTGTGTAGGCATATTGCACTGGGAGGGGGCAGGGGGGAGATTTGTACTCGAGGGACAGCACAGTGCCAGCAAAAGATGAGTGTTCTCTTGAGAGCTGGTCCCGGCCTCAGAAGTGTTTTATCGTCTAAGAGGTTTATGGATTCTAGGATAAACAAGAAGGCTTGCTCTGGCCTTTTTAGTCTGTGAGCTTTTTTTTTTTTTTTAAGTTTATTTATTTATTTTGAGAGAGAGCGTACAGGGAAGGGGCAGAGAGAGAAAGAATCACAAGCAGGCTCCGCACTGCCAGCACAGAGCCCGACACGGAGCTCAAACTCACGAACTGTGAGATCATGACCTGAGCCAAAGTTCAGAGTCAGACACTTAACCAACGGAGCCACCCAGGTGCCTCATAGGTCTGTGAGCTTTTTAATTGCTAACCCAACCTCAGCCTCCCTCCAGCCTTTATTCAGGGATGGAGTCATAACCCTCTCCCAAGTCTGCAGTTCCACTCTCACTCCCTCGTGCAAGATAGATAGAAAAGACAGCACAGGGTCTCTGTGAGGGAGGGGATCTGTCTCCAGAATGAAATGACACTGGGCTCCTCTCATCTCAGCTTCTGGTCACTCCGAAGTAGCAGGCATTTCCCAGGCTCTCCCTGTCTCCCTCATACTGGGGCTCTTCTAGGCTGGATTACCTTGCCAATGAGTAAGTTCTCTCCGCCTTGCTATATATCACTAGCAGGCCTAGGTCCCAGCACGTGACTCTGAGTGTTGTAACCAAAGTAAACTTGCAGCCAAGCCTTCATCACCCACAAGAAGGGCTGGTGTTGGTGTGTATTGTCAGTTGCACAGTTAGGAAACGGGTTTTGTAGATGGTTGTGTACAGCCAACTTCACTTTTCTGGGGCTGCTAGGAGCTGAGTTGAGACTCCTAGAGGACCCTTGGACCCTCCAGGGAGGAGTTGGTGCGGCCTAGGATCAGTGCTGGAGTGGCACTGCTATAGGAGAATGATTAAAGTCCATCTAGAGCCCTTCTCCCTGTCTCCCATCTGCCTTCTGAAGGAGCATTGCTGGCTTCATGCATTTAGGCTGTTGAACAGGCAGCCCTGGTAAGAAGCAGCTGGCCCTTAGCTGAGTTGACCCCTGGAGCCTGAGGTCCTGCTTGTGATGGTTTAGAGTTTTTGAAGCCATGCGGCTCGTGAGGGAACACCAACTTCTAGTTTTCAAAATGCTTTCTCATTCTTTCATTGGAGCCTCCTTCTCTCATGAGATCATCAGAACAGGATTGAGATGCAGGCTGTGTTTTTTTTCTGCTCAGCCACACTGCCTCTTTGCATGAAATTAAAGGGGGGATAGAAGATGGGAGGCTGGGTTCTGGTCCTGCCTTTGCCACTTACAGGTCTGACACTGTGACCAAGTCATTTGCCTTTGTTCTCACTTCCTGTTCCAGGCTGGTTGGGGTGGGGGGGTGGGGTGGGCGGGAAGAGCTGACATCCCAGCGAGGTATTGAGTATCACTTCCTCTGGTAGCTGCCTGATGTCCCACATCAGACATAGTTTCATGTTTTGGTGTGATTGGCTTTCTCAGACCTGTCCTTTGAGAGATGGTGTATTAAATAACATGGAGTCACCTAAAGTTGCTAAGCCTTTTTCCTTCCTCTTTTGCATGGTGGAGGGTGATAATAATAGGGTAGAAGTGAGGATTAAATGAGGTCATGGGTGTGAACGTCTTTAAGTGCTCAGTGAGGGTTTTATCATCATTATTATAATGCCCCCAAGCCACTGCCTTAGAATTCCTAAGGCACACAACAGGAAGATCGTCTTGGATCTGAATCAGTAGCATTTTTGGACTAGAGCACAGGGATGAGGACACAAAAGGAACAAACGGTGGGGTGGGGCAAAAGGTTGGTTTGAGAGTCACATTTGGATGAGAAGAGGGCTCTGGCCACGATTGTTCGCTCCAGTACTGATGGCAGTTTTCCTTCCTCTCAGCATGATGACCGTGAAGGCGAAGGCAGTGACAAGTGGGTGAGCCGGGGTCGGGGCCGAGGAGCCTTCCCCCGGGGTCGAGGCCGGTTCATGTTCCGGAAATCCAGCACCAGCCCCAAATGGGCCCATGACAAGTTCAGTGGGGAGGAAGGGGAGATTGAAGACGACGAGAGTGGGACAGAGAACCGAGAAGAGAAGGACAATTTACAGCCCACAACTGAGTAGGGGCCACTCTGATGGGAGCCCCTGCCCAGGGGAGAGAGGGCGCTGGGAAGATGGCTGGTGAGGAGCGAAACAGAGAAGCCTCAAGATTGCGAAAATCCCACCCCCCTCACCCCCCAGCCACGCAGAATCCTATCACCGCCGAAAGCATCCCTGGCGCCAAGTCCCACTGGACAGGCGGCCGGCTGAGGGGCCTGGGGGTTGGGCCCAGCTCTGGAGCAGAACACAACACATTGGGCTTTAGCTGTGTTTCTCATTTGTTGTTGGTGTGCGGGGTGGGGGCTGGGGTAGGGAGGGGAGAGCGATACCTGGATTTTGGTTTGTTCCCTATTAGAAACCAACAGTTTTGTTCTTAATTTCATTTGGAGCTAAGAGGACTAATTTGATTTTCAATCTCTTCTCCCTTACCCTGATTTTAAAAGCCCTTCTTCTTCCTTTTTTTTTTTTTTTTTTTTTTTTTAGGCATATGTAGTAACCATAGCAGAAAGATTTAATTTGGGCAACTTTGATTCTTCAAAGAGAAAACAAAGCATGTGAATAAACTTTGAAGTGTTCACCTCAGTTTGGGACCAAACTGCTTGGATCTTTGTAAAAATCGGTTTTGTATGTCGAGGAGGAGTTCAAGGCCTTTCTGACCACCTTGTGTTCCCCTTTTCTGCACAGCCATGTATCCGATGGTGTGCTGCTAACCATACCCCACGTCCCCCCCACACCCCAATATTTTCTGATTTCTTCTGGGCTGGGCATCCCATTCTCCACCAGCAGCTCCAGTATCCCAAACTTTGTAGTCCTGCTGATCCTCTCAGCAACAGGGGTGGAAACTGGATGGCAGTTTCTGGTCTGTTTTCTAAGAAACTTCTGAATTCTATTATCTTTACAAATATAAGATGAGAAAATAATTTTTTCAATATTTTTTATTAATCTTTTTATAAAATGAAAAGAAACTCCTATGATCGATTAAGGAAGGTGGTTATGGCTGGGTGGTTTGTGGGGGTTTGTTTTTTCTTTTCCTTTTCCTTTTTTTTTTTTTTTTTTAACCTTAAGCTTTAAGTTGAAACATTCTTGGATGTTTGGGGGGAAAACATCCTCTTAAAATGGGTCCTTGTGCTTGCCTTCTGGGGAGGCGGTCCTGAGCAGGTGAATCATATGGCATTTATGCATATGTTATATGCGGACTGCACCCACCTCTTCCCCCCACCCCCAACCTTTGCCTCTTGGGTTGTTGTGCTTCTTTCCCCTTACTTTGCTACATTTCTATAGTTAAGTTGGTTTTACTTGAATGATTCATGTTTAGGGGGAAAAAAATGAAAACACCCTTCAAATTTGTTTCAACTCCTCCTGCAAATAAATAAATAAATGAAGAAGGCAGATGTAAATGGACTCTGGTCATTGTCACCCTTAGTGGGGGGGAGGGGGGGAGGGTACCTGCCACAGCAGCTTCAGGGCAGCTGAAAGACAAATGTCTGTGAGGGCTGGGCCCAGACTGTTGCTCAGTCTCTTCATCAGCTCCGTGCCCAGTTGTTCTGGGAGGAGACTGCCACCCTTTGCTGGCTAGTAACTCGTCACCCCAGTGGTTTTGCATCATCCTGTAACTTGGACACCCCAAGAGAACTAGGTTTCTTCCCTGTGTTATGGGCAAGGACTTTGGCTTCCAAAGTGGTGGGGTAAAGGTCACGGGTCGTGGACAACAGGTTCAGCCTTCCGTGTTCACCACTGAGCAGAAAGATTACTTGAAAGCCCAGCCTGGATGGGATTGGCACCAGATGGACCCTAAACTTGAGCCCTTACTAGCTCTGAGCTTGGCTCTGAGCAGGAGCCACGGAAGCTCTTCAAGTTCCTTTTTTCTCGCCCTTTTCCCAAGGAGAATCTGGGAGGTGTTTTATGAAACCAAAGAAGCCAGGTGGCGGGAAGCTGGGGTCTCTGCCCTCCTCCTTTGACCTGGGGTGGGGCTGTGGGGGTAACGTGCCTTCCAGGGACAGCAGAAATTTGGAGTACACTAGGAATAGCTTTGTGTGCGCTAGACAGCCACCTCCTCCACCCAGGGCCTGCCTCAGAGCAGCTGCAGCCTGCTGGGGGCCCCACCCTGGTATGCGCCTCTCCCGCCTCTTCCCCTGCTGCTCAAAGCTTGCCAGCGGGGAGAAGATAGGCCAGGGGAGCCTCAGGGCCTACGGCTGCCAGGGAGAGGAGAGGCGGCTAGACTGTAATTTAAGTGACTAGGTTGGGATAAACACGTGGGGGAGCTGTGGCCCCAGCACTGGCCAGGGACCCTGGAGTCCTCCTCATCCCTGGGTTGGGGGCCGAACCTGCTGAGCCGGGCCGCCCCCTCTCCCACACCCACTCCCAGAATCCCGGGCCCGACCTATCGGCTAGCGTCTCCGCCTCCTTCGCTTCACAACCTCGCAGCTCGTCCCACCCATTCTACCTGGGCCCAGTACTCGGCTGCCTGCGGGACAGTACTGTCCTTCCAGCGCCCGGCTCTGGAGCGCGACCCTGAAGCTATGGGTATGTGCAGAGGGTTTGGGGGTGGCGGAAATGGCTCACACCACCGCCCCGCTCTCCCGTTGTCCTCCACGCGGAGCCCGGGATTCTCGCCTAAGCCAGTGTGCCCGGACCGGTCCCTTCTGAGACGCGCCCCCGCCCGGTCCTCCGCCCGCAGAGGTGCTGGTCCTGGCCGGATACCGCGCGCAGAAGGAGGACGAACTGAATCTGGCCCCCGGGGACGTGGTCCGGCAGGTGTGCGAGGGGTCCTCACGGGGCTGGCTGCGCGGAGAGCTACGGGGTCGTTGTGGCCTCTTCCCCGAGAGGTCGGTGCAGGTGAGGCCGGGCCGCAGGTTGGGTGGAGGAGGGTCTCAGTGCGCGCCCTCAGGAACTGAGAGCCCCCACGTCCCCATGCCCTCATCTCCAGGAGATCCCCGAGGCTCTGCGCGGCGCCGGGGAGGCGCCGAGCCCGCGCTGTGCGCGCCGCCGAGGTGAGCGCCAGGCCGGGTGGGCGGGCGCGCGGAGCCTGCGCGGCTCCGGCCACCCCTAGCGGGACGTGACGGGCGCGGCTCTGGGCGGGGCCAATCGGCACTCTGTGGTCTGTGATTGGTTCTTGGGTACAATGCTCCGCCTCAGGGCGGGGCCTGGAGCTTCTGCTAGGGCGCTCCCGGCCCGCCCCTCTCTCAGCTCAGTGGACTGGGGCTCACAGATCAGCGGCCTCTCTCTCTGGTCCGATCTGAGGTCGCCCCGCCAAATCTCGGGGCCCCCAAAGATGGTGCAAGGTGAACTTCAACTACAGCCCGGAGCAGGCGGACGAGCTGAAGTTGCAAGCTGGGGAGATTGTGGAAGTGATAAAGGAGGTGAGGGGACGAGGTGGTGATGATGAGAGGCTTTGGACGGAGGTGCTGGAGGGCTGGAGGTGCTTGAGGTGCTGGAGCGCTTGCGTCCCCAGGGAGATGTGTGAAGTGAGGGTGTGGGCGATGGGGATGGTGAGGGGCGCCGAAACGGGAAAGTGAGGGAGCAAAGGAGGAGGTGGCCATTGGGCAGAATTGGGGCAGAAAAAATGGTGGAAGAATTCTCGAAAGACCCTGGGGCAGAACCAGATGGCCCTGCGTCCTCCTCCTCCCCAGATTGAGGACGGCTGGTGGCTGGGGAAGAAGAACGGGCAGCTGGGAGCCTTTCCATCCAACTTTGTGGAGTTGCTGGACAGTGGGCCCCCAAGTGAGACCTGCACCCTGTGACCCCGAGAACCCTTGTGACCAGACTCTGGAATCTCCAGTGACCCTCCCGGTGGCCCGGGCCTGTGATCCACACATCCTGACCCTGTGACCCCTTTGACCTCTCCCACGATCTAAACTGAATTAGCAAGCCCCCTAACTTCACTGTCCCCACCAGGCCTCGGGAACCCAGACATGCCTTCAGTCAGCCCCAGTCCCCAGCGGCCTCCTAAGGTAAACTGGGTGCGGTGGGCGCAGGAGTGGTGAGTTCCTCTTGGGGAGGTGGAGGCTCAGCTTCTTCTACCCTCTCCCTCCTCCACTAGCTGAGCAGCCTGACCTATGACAGCCCTCCAGACTACCTGCAGACAGGTGAGCACCCAGCCAAAGGTTTCCTGGAAACCCCCTCCTGAGAGCCACCCTGACTTGGGAGAGGGGAACCCCCAACTAGGCTGATGGGGGAGGGAGCAGCTGACTGATCCGGGGAGAAGAGTTGGCTTCAGTGGACTGACCTCCCCTTAGTCTCCCGCCCTGAGATCTATAGGGTGCTGTTCGACTACCAGCCTGAGGCCCCAGATGAGTTGGCGCTGCGGAGAGGAGACGAGGTGAAAGTACTGAGGAAGGTATGAAAGGCGCAGGGCAGGGGAGGCGGCCCGGAAGGGTGCGTGGAGAAGCGGAGGCACCCTGGAAGGAAGGAGCTTGGGGATCTGGCTCACTTCCCCATGGCCTCTTGCTCTCCCAGACCACAGAGGATAAGGGCTGGTGGGAAGGAGAGTCTCAAGGCAGAAGAGGAGTCTTTCCAGACAACTTTGTCCTCCCCCCGCCCCCAGTGAGTATGGAGCGAGACACTCAGGTAGGGGGGGTGGGGCGTGCTGCTCTGGACAAAGTTGGGGGTCGTGGTGTTTAGTGGGCATTTAGTTCACCCCTAAATGAGGGTGAACTTAGAAATGTGGGGACCCTTCTTCAGATTCTGGTAATTTTCTTCTTCACAGATCAAGAAGCTGATCCCACGGAAAGTGGCATCTCGGGAGTCAGGTGGGTGCCCAGGAAGCCTGGGATTTGTGTGCGGGGGGTGGATTTTGTTCTCGGCGGGGGTGGGGGGGGGGGCTCACCAGTTTAGTTGCCCATCCATAAACACCCATAGCTCTCCAGTGGTTCAGTATTATAGCCCCTTAGGAGCTACCTCTATGTGGGTTAAGGACCTGGTAGGAATGTGTGCAGATCAGTGTGTAGGAATCAGTGTATTACTGTGTTCATAATTTTTTGTGTGTCTTGAGAATGTGGCTATCAGCGTGTTTAGATTCATTTCCTTTTTTTTTTTTTTTTAATGTTTATTTTTTTGAGACAGAGAGAGACAGAGCATGAACAGGGGAGGGTCAGAGAGAGGGAGACACAGAATCTGAAACGGGCTCCAGGCTCTGAACTGTCAGCACAGAGCCCGACGCAGGGCTCGAACCCACAGACTGTGAGATCATGACCTGAGCCGAAGTCGGCCGCTTAACTGACTGAGCCACCCAGGCGCCCCATAGATTCATTTCCTTTTTTAAGGAAAGGTATGGATCAATGCGTCTGCGTCTATGAGACCGTGTGTGTGTTCACACGTCATATAAACGTGTCAGTGAATAGTTCTGTTGGGGTATTTTATTTATCTTTTAATGTAATATTTCACGCAAAACGTACATATGTGCTTTAAACCTCAACAATGGACTCCCGTGAACATTCGCGATCTGTCACCAAACCCAAGAACTAGAATATTGCTAATAGTTCGTGTGTTCCTTTTCTTTCCCATTCTGCTACCTACCCCAAAAAGGTAACCACTATCCCGAATTTTGTGTTTATAATTCCCTTGAGTTTTTAAGTTTCCTTACCTATGTATGGTAAATATGTATTGCTTAATTAATTTTTGCTTCTTTTGAGCTTGATAAAAATGATATCTTGTTTATAGTCTTCTGGGAGTTGCTGTTTCCAATCAACATCATATTTCTAAGATTAATCCATGTTGTATGTAGATGTAAATTCACTAATTTTCCTCTGCTGTATAATATTCCTTGCAGGGAATTTACCACAGCTTCTGTATGTATCTGATCGCCTGATGTTAGACATTTTCATTATTTCTAGTTTTTGTTACAACAAATAGTTCTAACATTCCTGAGCCTCTGTCCTGGTGTGCACGTACAATAATTTCTCTGGGATATAATCCTAGGAGTGGCACTTCTAGATTATAGGGTTCGTGAATGTTCAGTTTTTATGACATAAAGTCACTTTGGTTTTCAAAGTGTTGTACACTTTAATATTCCACCATCGGTGTATGAGCTGTATGAGATCCTGTTAATCCAAATCCTCTTTAACAGAGGTATTATCAGCTTTTACGTGTGTGTGTGTGTGTGTGTGTGTGTGTGTGTGTGAATCTAGTAGCTACAAAAGAGCATCTCCTTTTGGACTTAATTTGCATTTATTTCCCTGGTTAGTTATAATTAAAAAAATTTTTTTTAACGTTTATTTATCTTGGAGAGAGAGAGAGACAGAGCATGAGAGGGGTAGGGGCAGAGAGTGAGGGAGACACAGAATCCGAAGCAGTCTCCAGGCTCCGAGACTGTCAGCACAGAGCCCGACGCGAGGCTCCAACTCACAAGCTGTGAGATCATGACCTGAGCCGAAGTCGCTCAACCGACTGAGCCATCCAGATGCTCCTCCCTGGTTAGTTATAATTAGTTGGAGTTCTTTATATAAACTGAATACCAATCTTTTGTGGGTTATATGCCTTACAAATATTTTTTCTCATTGTGGTTTGTTGTCTCTTTTTGTATAATGGTGTTCTTTGATGAACAGGAATTCTTAATTTTAATGCAAGCATATCAATCTTTAATGGTTAGCGGGTTTTTCCTTGTCTAAGAAATCCTTCCTGCTCCAAATTCAGAAAAACAGTCATATATATATATATATATATATATATATATATATATATATTTTTTTTTTTTTTTTTTAAATGTTTGTTTTTTTTGAGAGAAAGACAGAGCGTGAGTAGGGGAGGGGCAGAGAGAGAGGGAGACACAGAATCTGAAGCAGGGTCCAGGCTCTGAGCCTTCAGCACAGAGCCTGACACAGGGCTGGAACCCACGGACTGGACTGGGAGATCATGACCTGGGCTGACATAGGGCACCCAACCAACTGAGTCAGCCAGGCACCCCTTCTTCTTTTTAAGCTTATTTCTTCTTTTTAAGCTTATTTTATTTAGAGAGAGAGAGAGAGAAAACATGAGTGGGGGGGGGGCAGAGAGCAAGGGAGAGAAACAATCCCCAGCAGGCTCTGCACTGTTAGTGAAGAGCCTGATGTGGGTCTTGACCTTATGAACCACCAGATCGCGACCTGAGTTGAAGTCCAAGGCTTAACCAACTGAGCCACCCAGGCACCCCTCATTTATATTTCTTTAAAATATTTGAAGTGTTGCTTTTTAAAGTGCCTTCATCTCTGTAGCTTTGATTTTTTTTTTTTTTTGCGTATTTTTATTTGTAAGAAATTTTCTTTTAATTTATTTTTTTAATTTACATCCAAGTTAGTTACCATATGGTGCAACAATGATTTCAGGAGTAGATTCCTTAATGCCTCTTACCCACTTAGACCATCCCCCCTCCCACAACCCCTCCAGTAACCCTCTGTTTGTTCTCCATATTTATGAGTCTCTTATGCTTTGTCCCCATCCCTGTTTTTATATTATTTTTGCTTCCCTTCCCTTATGTTCATCTGTTTTGTATCTTAAAGTCCTCATATGAGTGAAGTCATATGATATTTGTCTATTTGTCTTCCTCTGACTCATTTGCTTAACATAATACCCTCCAGTTCCATCCACGTAGTTGCAAATGGCAAGATTTCATTCTTTTTGATTGCCGAGTAATACTCCATTGTGTATATATACCACATCTTCTTTATCCATTCATCATCCATCGATGGACATTTGGGCTGTTTCCATACTTTGGCTATTGTTGATAGTGCTGCTATAAACATTGGTGTGCATGTGCCCCTTCGAAACAGCACACCTGTATCCCTTGGATAAATACCTAGTAGTGCAATTGCTGGGTTGTAGGGTAGTTCTATTTTTAATTTTTTTGAGGAAACTCCGTACTGTTTTCCAGAGTGGCTGCACCAGTTTGCATTCTCTGTGGCATTGATTTTTAATGAGTGACCCAATTAGAACTTTTTCCATATGGACAAGGAGTTATTTCAGCATCGTTTATTATTTTCCGCGTGTGATTTTTACCCAGCTTTTATAAAATTTATTTCTAAATACCACAGATTTTTTTCTTGTGCCTTTTATTTTATTTTTTTTTCTTGTGCCTTCTAAAAAATTAGATATTCTTCTGTTTATTTTGGAATATAGAAATGCATTGATTTTTGTATATTGATTTTATAGCCAGCCACGGTGCTAAACTCTTATTATTTCTAATAGTTTATCTGTGGATTCCTAATAAGTTTTCTTTGAAGACAGTTATGTCATCTGTGACTAATGACAATTTTGCTCTATCTTTTCTACCCCTTATGTCTTCATTTTATTTTCCTATTTTCCTATAGTGGCTAGGGGCTCGATACATTATTGAATAGAAGTAGTCACATTGAGCATCATTACTGTCTTCTGATTTCAAGTGGAATGTTTCCAAACTTCTCCTTTAACAACGATTCTATTTCTAGTTTATTTAGAATATTTATCAAGAGTATGTGTTGAGGCGCATCTGGGCAGCTCAGTCGGTTCAGCATCCAACTTTGACTCAAGTCACGATCTCGCAGTTTGTGAGTTTGAGCCTCGCGTTGGGCTCTGTGCTGACAGCTCAGAGCCTGGAGCCTGCTTCGGAGTCTGTGTCTCCCTCTCTGTCTGCTCCTCCCCCACTCACACTCTCTCTCAAAAATAAACATAAAAAATCTTTTTAATTAAAAAAAACAAGTATGTGTTGAATTTTCTCAAATTGTTTATATGAATCTTTTGAAATGATTCTCTGGGTTTTCTCCTTTATTTATTTATTTATTTATTTTTAATGTTTTTTATTTTATTTTTGAGAGAGAGAGAGTGAGACACAGCGTGAGCGGGGGAGGGCCAGAGAGAGGGAGACCCAGAATCAGAAGCAGGTTCCAGGCTCTGAGCTGTCTGGCGTGGAGCCTGACTCAGGGCTCAAACCCAGGAACTGCAAGATCATGACCTGAGCCAAAGTCAGACGCTTAACCAACTGAGCCCACCCAGGCGCCCGGAGAGTATGACCTCATCTTAACTTGATTACATCTGCAAAGGTCCCTTTGCAACTGTTATTCAAATGGCTTGACCTTGGAACTCGGGAGAAAACCTTGCATTTTAGGAGCCTTGCACCATTAGCGGTCTAATCTCCTGGTCCCTGGGTACTGATGGCTGACCAAAAATCTGGCTAAATTCTTAAATCAGTTTTAATGAGTTATATTTGTGATTATCCATTTTATCAGTTTTCTAGTTATTTGCATAAAGTCATTCATAATGTTCTTTTATAATCTGTATCTGCACTTAAAAGTCTTTTTTCATTTCTAGTAATTTTTTCCTCTCTTTTTTCTTGTTCAGTCTCATCAGAGACTTGTTAATACATTCAAGTACTTAAAAAGACACCTTTTCTATCGTACCTTTTGTTTTCAAGGTTCATCCATTTTTCCGGTGTCTGCTATGCTTCATTCCTTTTAGTTGCCTGATAATATTCCCTCATATGGATGTACCACAATTCATCCACGTGTTTGCTGGTGGACATTGAGGTTGTTTCTACTTTTGGGGGCATGAACATTTGTGTACAAGTTTTTGTGTTGACCTGTTTCCATTTCTCTTGGGTGTATGCCTAGGCAAATGATTTCTGGGTGCTGTGACTACTCTGTATTTAGCATTGGGAGGAACTGTCAGACTGTTTGCCAAAGCGCTAGTCCCGTTTTCTGTTCCTACCAGCAGGTGCACGAGGGTTCTACTTTTTCCACATCCTCCCCAGCACTTGTTCCTCTCCTTTTTATGATAATCATCCTAGTGTGTGTGACGTGGTTTCTCATTGTGGTTCTGCTGCACCTCTCTGTGCCAGCTTAGATGTGGACTCTCTCTTCATATGTTTATTGACAATTTATATATCTTTCGGAGAAATGTCTATTTGGATCCTTTGCCCATTTTTAAATTGGGTTATTTGACTTGTAGAAGTTTTTTATTTTTTAATGTTTATTTTTTTATTTTGAGAGACAGGTGGGTAGGGGCAGAGAGACAGAGAGAATCCCAAGCAGGGCTTGATCTCACAACCGTGAGATCATATTCTGAGCTGAAATCAAGAGTCAGACGCTTAACCAATGGAGCCACCCAGGTGCCCCGACCTGTAGAGTTTATATATATCTTGAGCAAAGTCCCTTATCAGACACGTACTTTGCACATATTTTCTCCCATCCTGTCGGCTGTCTTTGTACTTTCTTAATGGTACCTTTTAATGCGCAAAAGTTTTACATCTTGATGAAGTCTCACTTCCCTATTTTTTTTCTTTGGTTGCTTGTGCTTTTGGTGTCATATCTCCGAAACCAGTGCCAAGTCTCAGGTTAAACCCCAAATCATGTGACCTCCCTTCTCTCATGGCCGTGAAAGCTGCCAACTCCTGCAGCCTGCCCTAGGCCACAGAGGGTCGGTGTGGATCATGCTGGCAGAGCAGGGACAGGTGCAGCCGTGGGCAAGGACGCCATCAAGCATAAATGCTTCTCGGATTATCTCATGCCTTTGGTCCATTTCCAGGGCATGGAAATGGTGGTTTTGTCCAGCTTTCTAGTTGCCTTTAGAGGTGAGGATTTGTCTGGCCCTTCATTCAGCCGCAGTCAGACCCCCTGTCATTATCCACTCCTTTACCTCTGCTTTCAGATTTTCTGCTCCTTGTCTCACTGTGCTTCCTGTTTACTGGATCTCTCTGCTGTTTTGGCTGTGTTGAATCTGCTATTTAACCTGTAGTGCATTTGATTTATTTCGAGAACGCTGTTTTTCATCTCTAGCAGTTTCAGTTTTCTTTCCCCGCCCTCCCACATTTGCCTGTTTATTCCTGATGGTCCCTTCGTTTCGTGCTCATGTTGCACACAACTATGTTCTCTGACAATTCCTGTGTCTGCTGTGTGTTGTGTCTGCTGAGTTCCATTCTCAGTCACCTCCTTTCTCGTGTGTTTTATGATTTTTGTGTGTGAGCTCATGACTCGATCCCAACCTGAGTGAGTTGTGTATGCCTCAGTAGGGGAAGATTTCTTCCAGAGAGGACTTGCCTCCCACCAGTAACTACAGGGCACCCACCAGTAGAGACTACTTCAGCCCTCTGGAAGAAAGGGCTCACTGCTGCGTAGCAACCAAGCTTGGGTTGTGTGGAGAGCCAAGGGAGACACCGTGGGGCATCTGCTCATCACAGGCCCAGGCTCAGTAGCCACAGTAGTGCTGCCCTCTCCCTACTTTTCTGGCCTCAGTTCCCTCCTTTTTTTTTATTAAAAAAAATTTTTTTTTAACGTTTATTTATTTGTGAGAGACAGAGAGAGAGCAAGTGCGGGGGAGGGGCAGAGAGAGAGAGGGAGACACCAAATCCAAAGCAGGCTCCAGGCTCTGAGCTGTCAGCACAGGGCCCAAGGTGGGGCTCTAACTCACGAACCGTGAGATCATGACCTGAGCCGAAGTCAGATACTCAACCAACTGAGCCACCCAGGCGCCCCTCAGTTCCCTCCTTTTTAATGGACCTCCCCCACCTCTTCGAGTTCCAACAGTGCCTCAAAATTGTATCTTAAGGAGGATATAATTGTTCTCCAGTGGGAGGGCCCTATCAAGCACCTAATCAGCCGAAGTACGAGCAGCTGAAGTCAAAGTTGACATTTACTGAGCTTTGACTATATGCCAAATACTCTTCTAAGCACCTCATGCAAAGGAAGTCACCCAAACCTCACAACAACCCTACCAGATGTATACTGGGTGGATGAGGATGCCGGGGCACAGAGAGGTTAAGTGACTTACCCAAGTTTTCACACAGCTGGCAAGTAATGGAGCAGGATGTCAAAGCCTGGTGTCTGGCTATAGGATCCATGCTCTAGCCCGCTATGCACACCGTCAGGATTTGTGCGTGTGTCTGCATGTGATACTGTGCGTGTGACTAAATGCCAGCATGTGTGCATGTGCCAGAGTGGCTGGTCGTGTGTCCATGAATATGAATGTCCCCGCGTGTGACTGCGTTCCTGCCGATGTCATCTCAGTGTCGCCTTCTCCGACCACCCCATTTAAAATGGACATTCCTGGGGCGCCTGGGTGGCTCAGCTAAGAACCTGACCCTTGGTTTCGGCTCAGGTCATGATCTCACGGTTCATGGGTTCAAGCCCCACATCGGACTCTGCACTGACAGTGCAGAGCCTGCTTGGGGTTCTCTCTCTCTCTCTCTCTCTGCCCCTCACATGCTTATGCTCTCTCTCTCTCTCTCTCTCTCTCTCTCAAAATAAATAAATAAACTTAAAAGAATAAATAAAATTGACATTCCTCTGCTTCTTCTTCCTCAGTAATACCTGATAACTCCAACACATTGCATATTTGACTTTTGCTTATGTCTGCTTCCCCAGTAGAATCTGAGCTCATTTGTTTTGTTTTTGTTTTTGTTTATTGGGTTTTTTTGACAGAGAGGGCGCAAGTGAGTGAGGGGCAGAAAGAGAAAGAGGGAGAGAGAGAGAATCCTACAAGGAGCAGAGAGAGAGAGAGAGAGAAGCAGGGCTCACCCAATGCGGGACTCGAACTCACGAAACATGAGATCATGACCCGAACCGGTCAGATGCTTAACCAACTGAGCCGCCCAGATGCCCAGACCTGAGCTCACTCTGATTGCTGTGGGAACATGCTGTGGACAGGGGGGCAGTGCAAGCCAGAGCGCAGGGTGGTGGCTGTTGCCATAGTCTGGGTGAAGATGCCTGGGTCCAGAGCACTTAGTGGCAGAGGTGGAGACAAGTGATTGAATTCAGGACGTTTTGAAGGTAGAGCAGTCGAGACGGACCGCTGGTTTGGATGTGCAGCATAAGGGAATGAAAGAGGTCAGCGATGACTCATCTTGTCATCTGAGCAAGTGGGCAAATGCGTGAGGGGGTGTCCGGAAAAGAGGCAGGTTTGCGGGATGACAAGTCAGAGTTCAGTTTTGGGTACATTAAGTGTATGATGCCACTTAGCTCCCCAGCTGGAAACAGAGAGGGCAGTTGGACAGTGAGTCTGCAGCTCAGGGGCTAGAGATGAAAATGCAGGAGTCGTTGGCCTGTTGTTGCTAATTGAATCCTTCAAACTGGGTGAGGTCTCTTAGGGAGTAAATGAGATAGAGAAGACCGAGAAGTTCTACAGAGGGAGGACTGGATTGGGGAAGGTTATTGCTGTGGTCTAGGAAAAAGATGGTCTGACCCAGGGAGACAGCCATGGGCACCGAGCAGGAGACAGGTCTTAGAGAAGTTTGGATAGGGGCGCCTGGCTGGCTCGGTCGGTAGAGCGTGCAACTCTTGGTCTTGGGGTTGTGAGTTTGAGCCCCACGTTGGGCACAGAATTACTTTAAAAAAGAAAAGAAAAGAAAAGAAAAGCATGGATTAAAAATGGGCAGGATATGAAAGCACGTTCCCTCCAAAGCCTTCCCTGACAACTGTCTTCTGCCAGGTGCCCCTTCAGGTTGCTCCCATGGTTCCCCGTGCCCATGCGGCACGAGGGCGGTAGGCTTCCCCAGAGTTCTGAGGAGGCAGAGTCAAATGTTCATCTCCTGTCCCTAGTCCCCTGTGCACAGGACAGGGCCACCAACCGTTAGATGAATGGATAAGGGAATGAATGGGTGCCACACTCCCTTCTTCCCTCCCAGCTCCTCTTAAGGAACCAAAAAAGATGATGCCCAAAGCAGCCCTGCCTACAGTCAAGAAGCTGGTGACAGCCCCCACTGGGCCCAGCAAACCCAAGTAAGGAGCAGGGTGGGGGTGGGTAGGGTACAAAGGAAAGGCTGCTCCCTGCCCCCCACCTTCTGGTCTGATGGTGATATGTTTCAGGCCATCTTGGATACCCAGTGGAGACAGTCAGAAGCGCCCCTCCCGAGACTCCGGTAGGTCTCACAGCCCCTCTCCAGCGGGGGTGGGCGAGGAATGGGGGACAGGGACAGGGTGGTTGTGCTGAAGGACAGAGATGGGGAAAGTCCCAGAGTCGGGGGAGCTTGTACCCCTGAGGTTCTGCTCTTCTAGGCTCCAGTGGCAGCTCCCTCAGCAGGGGTCCAGGCCACCCTGGTAGAAAGGGATCGAAAACCCAGACTTCCCGGCAGCGCTCTGCCACCAGTCAGGTAAGAGGGCCTGAGACGCAGGAGAGTGAGACTGCTGGGCAGGGTCTGGTTCCCAGGGGTGTGGCGTACAAGGGGGAAGGATCCCAGGCCAAGGGGGACCTGATTAAAACTGTCAAGGTACCCAGCCCTCAACTGAGACCTGACCTGCATCACCACAGGAGGAAGAGCAGAGCAGCCTGGCAAAGGCCCCTCCTGTGAATAAAACCACTACTCTGGACAAGACTCCCAGCCCAGAGAAGACTCTGTCTCCAGATAAGGCCCCCACTCCAGAGGAAACCCTGACTCCAGATAAGGTCCCTATCTCAGAGGAGGCCCGGATTCTGGAGTTCAAGGGCCCAGCGCCAGAGAACCCCACCCCAGAGGAGAGCCTGACTCTGGACAAGGCTCCCAGCCCACACAGCGTGACTTCTGGGGATGAGGCCCCTGCCCCAGATGTCCCACCTGAGGATGAAGCCCCTGGCCCAAAGATGGCCCTGCCTGGGGATGAGACCCCCACCCTAGAAAAGGTCTTGACCCCTGAGCAGGTGCTCTCTGCAGAGGCCTCCACCAGAGACAACACTCAGCTCCATCACTTCTCTCTGGAGCAAGCCCTGCTGAAGTTCAAGTCTCTCATGGCCAATGAGGCTCAATCCCAAGAGGTCCATATGCCAGAGGACCCTGACCTCTCATACCCTGTGGATCAGAGGGACAGCTCCCCGTTCCAGTCTGAGTCCAAGCCAGGGTCCGTGCCTGCCCAGGAGGTACCTGGGCAGCATGAGGCTACTCAGAAGGAGGAGGCACCCCGCAAAGAGCAAGAGTCCCCCAAAGAGGTAGCCCCTGTTCAAAAGAATCCTCATCCTATCAAGTCGACTCCAGACCCCCAAGAGACTCCCAGCCTACTTTCTCCGGTCCCACAAAATCTCACGGACAGCAAAAGTGACAGAGGCGATATAATGAGGCTACAGGACGAGGTGGGGTCTTTAAAAAGGTCGCTGGAGCGGATGTGGGTGCAGCTGGAGTAAGTGGGAAGGGGGAGGGCAGGGAGGGAGGCGGGGGCTCTAAGCCTGCCCAGCCCACCCCTTACCCTTGGTCTCTGTCCGAAGGAGGAAGCTGACGGACATCTGGGAGGAGCTGAAGAGCGAGAAGGAGAAGCGCCTGTTGCTGGAGGTGGGTGGGGTGCGGATCCCGCGGGGCTGGGGGCTGGCCCTCCCCTGCCCGCCTCTCCTGACGCCCTCTCCCGACTAGGTGCAGATGAAGCAGGAAACCCAGGAGTCCCGGACCCGGGACTCCATCCACGTGCAGACGCAGACGCACTGAGGGGGGGCCCGGGAGGGGGACTACGGCGGGACCTGGGGGGAAGTCAGGCCCCGGCCACCCACGTCCTCCCACACGACTTTGAGAAACACAAGAAAGTAAACTGCGGTGTAAGCGCTCCCCGTGCCTGCCTGGTCCGTGCGGGGGCGGGGCCTGCGTGGCGAGGGCGGGACCGGCCCCGCGCTCCCGGCCCTCCGCATTCCTGGCGGTCTCTCCCGGGCACATCTGGCCAACATGTGGCTCCCATTACCGTTCCCAAGGCCTGCGCGCGGCTATTTTTATCCACCGGATGGCGGGGGTGGGTGGGGGGGCGTCTCCTTCGGACGTCTGCCGGGTGCTGGAGAGACGGCCGGCCGGAGGGGCCCAGGCGGGGTGGGACTCTGCCCGTGGGCCCGGATTCCGGAATCCAGCTGTGCGCCAGAGGAGAGGCTGGGCGGGCCTGCTTTCCAGCCCCGACCCCTCCCAGTTGGCCCCACAGTCCGCTCAGAAGGACTCACTGGAACGCACCTCTGCTCAGACACGAAGTCCATAGCCCAGCTCAGGCACACACGGTTAACATTGGGGCGAATAGTGCCTTGGTGTCGGGGTCCCGGGGCCTGATGTGTGCGTGCGTGCGTGTTTGTGTGTGAGTGATTGCCATGATGCATGATCACAGAGCATTTGTAGGGATGGGGGCAAAGTGTGCCCACGCCTTCCTTCGGCGGGATGGAATGCATCTGTGAGGAAGGAATGCCAGTGATAACTTGTTCTTTGTGCGTGAGGCTGTGAGGTGGTGGAATGTGTGTTTTTGCAGAGTCTGTGAACTGAATGCAAGCATGTGTGCTGAGGTGTTGGGTGGGTAGATGGAGGTGGTCAGCCTGGTGAAAGAGTCGAGGAGGGTCTCAACCCTGGGGCCCCCTGCACGGCAGGAGCCTGGGGGATCTTGGGGGCAGGAGTAACGGAGGGAGACTGACTCACTGAGAATGCAGTTTTCATTGGTCACTTCATCTCTTAACCGGTCCCCAGAGAGAGGCTGGGGATCCTGTGTCCTGTCGTCCCCCACGGGCTTTCTGGCAGGACTGGGGGTCCCGGAAGGTGGGGATCCATGCGCAACAGCACTGAGGAAGCTGTGGGGGGTGGGGCCTCCATAGCACCGCAGGCAGGGGCAGTTCCAACGTCCTGGGGCAGCTCTGAGTTCACTCCCCTGACCAGTACTCAGAGTGCCTCGCAGCGGGAGCGGGACGGGTCAGTAATAGTGCATACGACCCAGGGTGCCTGTGGCCGTGGAGCTGGGCCCCAGCGTGCCAGTACCCAGCAGGTCCGGCTGTCCGGTGCGCCAAATCTCCCTAAGGATCCGCTCGCGCTCCTCCAGGCGCTGCGCCCGCTCCAGCTCCTCTGCCGACGTGAAGACGTTGACGCTCAGGGGCCCGTCGGGTTCGGCGGATAGCTCTGGGCCTGGGAGCGTGTCGTCGGGGCCGAGCCTCGTCACCGTGTCCTCTTCGTCTTCATCGTCGTCGTCCTCGGGCTCCAGGGTGCTGCTGCGGGGGTCCCGGCGCGGAGCAGGGGCCCGGGGCCGCGGGCGGGGCGCACAGGAGATGCTGATGACTAGTAGGCACAGCGTTAGCAGCAGGCCAAAGCAGACTCCCAGCACGAAGTAGAGGCCAAAGCTCTCGGGGTTAGCTGGGGGTCAGAGGGCAGAAGTCATGCAGGAGCCCTGGCTCCCCATTCCATTTAGGGGAGCTCCCCCCGCTTCTAAGTTTGGGGGCCAAGGACAGTACTCCTTATTTGAGAGAGTAGGTAGCCGCCCTCGGGCGGTGGGGGGGGGGAGGGAGGTGGGGAGGGAAGGGGTGGAGCGGGGGCTCAGAGGGGCAGGGAGGGGCCCGTGCCCCCCCGGGGCCCGCCCTCACCGCGGATGTGTGCGTAGGCCGCCAGGCTGTTGCTGAGCAACTCCATGTCCCTTCTGGGGGCGTCCATGCTGCGCTCCGGGGGTGGAAGGGCAGCCCCCCGGCCAGCCTGCGAGGTCAGCAAGGTCAGATCCCAATCCTCAGCCTAGAGCTGCCCCTACCCGCTTCCTCCGGGCAGCTCCTCCCTGGAAGAGCAGCCCTAGGGCCCACCTTGGCGACAGCAGCTCCCTAACTTCGTTACAGACCTGGGCCCGGCCTGGGGGACCCTTTCCCAGGGCGCAGACGCCCCTCTAACTGGAGGGGTCAGGGGAGTGGGCCGCAGAAGACTCCGCCCCCTCGTTGGGTCTCCAAATGAGGCCCGGCTTCGACGTCCCGGCAGTGGGATGGAGGAGAGAGACGCGAGCGCCTTCCCCACTCCCAGGGCGGGCTCCCGGCAGGGGAAGCCGCCTCCCTCTCCCGTCCAGCCCGCCCCGCGGGGACCCACCGGCCCGGAGGCCCCGGCTCACTCACCGTCAGCGCCCCGCTTCCCCGCTGCCGGCCCCGGCGCGTCCGGCCGCCGCATACACCCTGGACCCGGCCGCTGCCGCCCCGTCCGGTCCCGGCCGCCCCGCCTGCCCCTCTCGGCTCCCAGGCCGCGGCAGCGCGGGCCGGACACGGGCCGATGGACCAGCCGGCGGAAAGTTTCCTCCGAGGAAAGAGGCGGGGCGGGGCGGGGCGGGGGGGAGGCGGGGAGGAAAAGGGCCGGGAGAGGAAGGGGAGAGGAGCGAGCGACTGGGAGGAGGGGGAGCGAGGCCCGCGGGGCCGCCGGCTCCCCCACAGGAAACCGCTGGGGAGGCCGGTGGCAGCGTCCCGCCCCCAAGCTACCAATAACAACAATAATAGTAGGATGAAGTTCTGCCTGGGTGCCAGGCAGTGCGTGAGTGCCCTTTACGATATTCTAACAATCCTACAACGTGAGTACCATTGTCGCCACTTGGCAGATAAGTAAACTGAGTCACGGAGTGGTTGAATAATTTTACCAAACGGTCAGGATTTGAATCCACTGCTCTCTGCCTCTAGAGCCCCGGGCTCTTAACCCATCCTCTACACCTTGCTCTTCCTCCCAGGAGGCCCCCTCACCCAGGGAAGATTGCTCCTTTTCTCCAGTCCTCCCCCAGATGTTCACCTTACAACGGAGGGGGCTCTCATGCCCTCCTCCCAGGGCCCAGGCTGGGTGAGTGTGTCCAGCTGGCAGAGATCTTGTCACACAGGGTTAATGAATGTTGGAGTCCGGCTGGGAGCCAGGCGCAGGCCGGCCTTGCAGAGCCCAGCCTGGAACTTCTGGCCCCCTGTGCCCTTCACAAGAGCAGGAGGCAGTGAAGTGACGCGTTTCGCTCCCGGATAAACCTGCCGATGCGGGATGCGGCCTCATCCATGCCCGCCTGGGCGCAGGGCTCGAGGGTACCATGTGTTGTGTGATCCGCGTGTGCGGCCTGAGGCTTCTTCCTGCTCAGACTCTCAGCCCCCCCTGCTGGGCCCCCCTTCCTGTGTTGGGGCTTGGGGTGAGGGGGAGGCCTTCTTGGCGGGAGCCTCAGAGAGGAGGAGGGAAGGAAGGGGGAGAGGAAATTGCAGACATAGCTGAAGGCTCTGCCTGAGGCCTGTGGGCCAGTGACCCCCCTCTCTGTCCAGGCTGGAGACCCCCCACTCCTAGTCCTGAGCCTGGGTTCAAGCAGAGGGCAGATCTAGATGGAGAAAGGGAAGACTGGCCCCCATGGGGGTGGGAAAGGACTCCTGGGTGTTTTGTGTATGTGCGCGGAGGCATTTCTGCCCATATGTGTATGTGTGCACGTCCATTTTCGTGTTGTCTCTGAGCATTTGTGTGGGTGTGGGTACGGCTGTGGATAAATCCATACAGCCACTCATCAGCAGATGCTAACTGAGGGCATCTGCCCAGGACCTCCTAGTAATGGGGGTTCGTTGGGCCATAAACAGAACACAAATGTCTGCCCTCATGGAAAGGACATTACAGACATTACATGATAAAGGTAGCCTGGGTGTTAAGGCTCAGAGGGTGGTGGAGAACACCTGGAGGGCACTGGAGGCGAGGCCTGAATCCTGCCACTGCGGGATCTGGGGGGGGTGGGGGGGAGTGTCCGGGCAGGAGTGGGGGCCAGCTCTGAGGCAGGAGTGTCTTGGGGTGAAGTGGAGGGTGCTCGGACTTTACCGTCAGTGTGGTGGGGAACCCCGAGAGTCTCAGGGGAGCGTCACGGGTCCTGACGTACTTTGGAGAGACCCCCCCCGTGGGCGCTCAGTGTAGCATGGGCCGCGACAGGGAGAGCAGTGAGCGACTGCGGCCATCTGATCAAACAGCGCCCCGGGGCTTGGCTCGGAAGTCCCCCTGGAGGAGGTGAGGGCATCACCTTCAAGCGGTCTTCGGAAGGCTTTCAACAATTCCCGCCTTGGACGTGGACGTGAGGGAAAATGTGGGGGGACGGCTTGATGTTGGGCCTGAACACCTGAGGGCGCTTCTGTGCGGAGCAGGTTTGGGGGCAGAGCTTCAGGCTAGATTGTTAGATACGCGATGTCCCCCACATACCCAGGGGTGGTGGCAGAGGGAGGAAGCCGCCAGGGGTCTGGGCGGGACGCGCAGTTGAGGGCCCTCAACACCTAAGATGGATTGGACACTCCGGGAGCGGGTGGGATCACCTCTGGGGCCGGGAGGGAAGAGTAAGCCGCCGAAGCCTGAGCTCGGATGCCGCAACCTCGAGGGCTCTCGTGGAGGAGTCGGCGAGAGACGGGTGAGGTGGGAGGAGGAGTCGGCCAGGACGAGGACAAGGGCGGCCACGGCACACTGAGCGGAGAGGCGAGGGTGAGGCCAGAATCTAACCACTGGCTGTGGTACCGGTGGGTTTCCACGGGTGCAGCGAGCTGCGGAATGCCTCCCACCCGAGCGAACAGTGGCGCGTGCTGCGGAGGTGCTTCCGCGACCCCCCTTGAGGATGCTGTGCCTCCCTTTGCACCTGTGTCTTCGTGGGGCTCCACGTGCGTGCCCCCCCCCCCCCCGCCGGACCTGTGAGGGCGGCATCGGATCGGGATACGCTCATGTTAAGCCGTGAGCGTGCTATGCGGACCTCTGGGGATTGCTCCCTGCAGACACAGGTGTCTGTATCTGGACTGGTGTGTGACTTGTGTGTTTGGAGTGGGTCAGGCGTGACTCGGCCCCGGTGAAGCAGGCGGCCAGGCTGGAGCAGAGTGGGGGTTGAGCCGGTTCCTGGGCCCAGAGCGCCGCCTTCCCTAGGCGGGGGTTGCGTGTGGCCAGGCTCGGCTGGGTGGGAGAAGCAGCAGCCTGGCCCTGGAAAGGTTCAAAAGTGGCTGAGGGCTGCTCCGGGCGGCCCTGGGGGATGTGCCCAAAGGCCATCCATCCCCACAGCCTCATGCCCTCCTGGCCACCTGCCTATCTGCTTTTCGGCCTGCCTCGCGCTGCCCGCCAGCCTGGCCGCCGGTCTGCCCAGCCGCCTGCTTTCCTGTTGTGCTGCCCGGGTCTCTGCGCATGTATCACGGCTTGGCGTGCCTCCCGTCGGTCCACCTGCTGATTTTCCGCCCTGTCTGCCGGCCTCTGACCTGAGGCCTGCCCCCCTGCCCGCTTGCGGGCTGCCTCTCCGCTTTCCTGTCAGCCTGTGAGACTTGAGATTTGTCACCTTGGGAGGCACAGAGAGTGATCCTAAGATGAAACATAGGAAAGACAGGTCTTTTTTTTTCATGTTTATTTTGACAGAGAAAGAGAGAGCACGGGTGTGCACACAGAAGGGGCAGAGAGAGGGGGAGAGAGAGAATCCCTTGCAGGCTCCTCACTGTTAGCACAGAGCCTGACACGGGGCTCGAGCTCCCGGATCTGTGACATCATAACCTGAGCCGACTGAAATCGAGAGTTGGATGCTTAACTGACTGAGCCACCCAGGCGCCCCAAGACAGGTCTTGATGGGAGGTCAGGGGACCGAGAGAAACAGACCTGTGGGAGGGATCTCAGGGGGGCTGGCGTTTTCAAAGCCCCACGCAGGACACGACCCTGCCCCCTTCCCCAGTGGCCGAGCTGGGGATTGGCCTCAGCAGCTCTATTCCTGACACTGGGGCCTCCCCACTGAGGGGTTCAGGAGCTGATTGGGTCTCAGACGGAGGAGAGAAGGTGACCAACCGATGGCTTCCTTAAACCTGCCCAGCCCTCTGAACGCCCTTTAGCCCTGGGACAGGTGCTGGGCAGAGGGCACAGTGGAGTTTGCACAATGAACAGTAACAGTTACGGGTACGAGTGCCCTCCCGGTAGCTGGTACTTAGCGAAGTGCTATGTGCACATTTCACCTTCAGATCCCCCGGTAACCCTGTGTAGTTTGTAGCATGACTCCCATTGTACAGAGGAGGAAAGTGAGGCTCAGGTCAAGCACGTGTGTGTGGTCATGTGGCTGTCAGGGGTGGGGTCTGGACGTGAACTTCGGAGCCCAAGCTCCCCACCAGCCTTCCACGGGGCCGTTTTAGGTCACGGTTCTCCACCCAGTCAGACCCAAAGCCGCCTTTTCACAATACTTTATGTTGCTGCTTTTATGCCCCTGAAACGAAACTTATGGCTAATATACCCACCTCCACATCTAATTAAAAATACAACGTAATATAAACGAAAGGTAATGATCTGTGTTTGTGACGGGGTCAATTGCCAGTCAGGTGACAGCTCTGAGGCACTGGGACATTGCGGTGGTGTCACGGAAACGGTGAAGGGCTCTTGGTAAAGTTCTGAACAAGACCGAGTACCGATTTCCTCCACTTTTACACAGGGGTTGCATTCCCAGAAGATTCAGTGTATGTTATGTGTCTGCCAGTCCTTTGTGTTTATGTATAAGAGGGAGTTAGATTCTTGGCTCTGGTCATTGTAAACAACTTTTCACTCATGTCGTGCAGGATGTGGAATCTGCCTGCCTTGTGGGGCTGTCTCCGCACCCCCCCCCAAATGCCAGCAGCACCCCTGTCATTCTGATAAGCTCCCCCCAACTCCCTTGCCCCCACACAGATGCACAGCAAGGAGTCCTGCCCTCATGGAGCTCAGCGTTTGAGGAGGGAAGACAGATATAACTAATAATCTGATATAGGATCTGATATGAGGCTGTGATAAGCCCAGTGGAGGAACACAGAGCAGGGTGAGGGGTTAGAGAAGGCCACATGTTCAGGAACAGCCTCTCTGAGGAGGTGACATTTTGAGCAGAGGGAAGCCAGGGAAGGAGCCATGTAAGTATCTGGGGCAAGAGGCTTCCAGAAGTAATAGCCTATACGAAGGCCCTGAGGTGGAACCCTCCTTTGGGATCAGCAAGGAGCCCAGTGTGGCTGGCACAGGGAGTGAGGAGGGGTGGGGGGCCCACAAGTCAGAGGGAGGCCAGGTGTAGAGCCCTGTGGTGTGGAGCTCTCTAAGACACAGACAGACATCTGGATGTTATCCTGCGTGGGATGGAAGCCATCAGAGGTGTCAGCAGGAGGGGGACAAAATCGGACTTCCCAAAGGCTCATTCTGGCTGCTGTGTGGCCCTTGGGCTGTTGTAGGGGCAGGGTGGGAGCGGGGAGAGCAGGAAGCAACAGGAGGGGCTGGGAGAAGTGGTCAGATTCTGCCTGGCTGGTGACAGGATTAGCAGTGGGTTAGGACTGCAGGAGGGGCAAGAAGTCAAGGCAAGGTTGGTTTTGGAACCTGAGCAACTGAGCCACCGAGACTCCATTCCCTCCTTTCCCCACCTCAGAGAGCTGGGCAGCTCCAGTCTGCCTTCCCTGATACGCTGGAGACCGCGAGGTAGCTAAAGCTGATAGAAACCGCTCAGTTCTTGTTGGACTTCTCAGGAGCAGAGGAGGCTGTTGATCGCCCCCGCCCCCCACCCCCCCACCTTTCTGGTACCTTCCCCTTCCGTGGCTTCCAGGGCTCACAATAAAAACGGAGGAGCCATCTGATAAGTTTAGATCAACGAACCAACAGTTCTGGTGCGCGAGCTGCACGTCAAGCCAGTTCTAGGTGCGGGGGACACGCTAGTCAGCAAAACAGAGTCCCTGCCTGTGTCGGTGAGTGGAAAGCCTGATCCATGCGTGTGCGCAGGAGACACCTGTTCACGGGAACTGGGGCTGATCAGGTGGGGGGACAGAAAGGAGGCGGACATGGGGACGAGGCCCAGGCGCAGCCGCCGGCAGAGCCAGAGTGCGGCAATGGCGCGCTGGGGGCGGGCGTGCCTTCTGGCCGAGCATCGGGACAGCTCGACAGCCAAGTTACGGGTCAGGTGAGACGGGGGAAATGTGTGTAGACTTGGGAGTGACCAGGGAGGTGGGGGCCACTTGGCTGCCGGGTGGGCGTGGTGGAGGGCAGGGGCGAGGGGCCGGAGGCGGCTCTGAGTACCTGTAGAGACCCAGGGCCTTCTCACTCTTGCCGTGTGGATGCTTGACTGGGAGGGGGCTCCTCGGCGTGGAGCTCTGCTCCTCTTGTGTGTGGGTTCCCCAACATAGAAATGCGTCTTCCGGGGCACTGTGGTGTGCGGAGGGAGGGGCCGGCCTACCTCCAGCGTCACCGCTCCGTGCTCCATCCGCAAAGTCTAAATTCAGACAAAGGAAGGAAGGAAAGAAAGGAAGGAAGGAAGCCCCGTGGCTTCCTATGGAAGGGAGCGAGGGGGGAGGGCAGTGCAGGAAAAGGCCTGCCTGGCCCTTCTTACCCCAGTTGCCCTGGATGGGCCTGTGGGCGCATGGGCAGTCTGGCTGGCCAGGTCCCCCCGACCCCAGGTGGTCGCTCCCACATCACTACTCTGTGAGCGGCTGCTCTGGGCTGCCTCCTGCCTGCACCGGTCCAGGGCTGAGCAGGCCAAGCAGGGAGAGCACCCTGGGGCACTCGGTGGGGGTGCGCACTAGTGGGTGGGAGACCGCCTAGGGAGTTCCGGTCCCCCATCCAGGCGGTGGCGCTGGTTGGGCGACTGGGGGTAGGGGTGTTGTCCTGGGTTGGAGGGGGGGGGCAGAGCTGCAGGAAGCCCGCGCTGCCTGGGGGGGGGGGGGGGGGGGGGGGGGGGGGGAGCACAGACACACAGGTGAGAAGGGCAAGAACAGCAGACGGTACAGGCCACACCGGCTCCAGGTCAGGAAGTTTTATTGCTGACATGCAGGAAGAGTCCCCGTGTAGTACAAAAATATGTCTTTATACAAACTTTTTTGTGACTTTTTCTGTTTTGTTTTGTGTCTTTACGACAGGACCTCCCCTTGTGTGACGCCCAGTGAGGGCTGGCCCAGCCTCCTCCCGTTTGCTTTGACACAAACCCAATCAGACACGTGGGCTGACCCAGAGGCCCAGCCGGTCTGATAAGGCCCTGCAGACCCGGAGGGTATTGCTTTGAAAAGGAGGGGAGAGCCGGCACGTGGCCAGAAGGCCCGGAGGGTCTGGGCAGGGGCCCGGCTGAGACCCTCACAGGAGGACAGTCCCAGGGGCTGGGAGCCCTAGGCCAGACTGCATTTCTGCTCCCTTGGGAGACTTTTTGAAATAAATATAGAAAAGAGGACATCCCCTGCCCCTGCAGCACAACGCCCTGGCTCTCAGCCGCTGGCCAGCCGATAGAGGCAGGGCTTCGTGCTCAGGGGGAGTAAGTGCTGGGCTCAGGCGGGCTCCCACAGACCCACTGAGGCAGAGGCATGAGGCGCCCAAGTGCTGGGATGGGGGCATGGGGAGGAAGGGGCATGGGCGGCCCTGCTACTGCTGGCAAGAGGTGGCCCCATTTTTTCCAGATGGGGAAACTGAGGCACAAGGAGGTTTGGGAACTTGCCCAAGTCACTCACAGTGAGTCAGCTTTTGGGGGGGGGGGGGGCGGCTCACACTCTGGGAAACAAGGTCACACAGGCCGCGGTCACCTCCCCATTGGGGAACGAGAACAGACAGGAAGGACCTGAGGGGCCCAGGGCTGCCTGGAAGTGCACACTCAGCCTTTCCGGGGGTGCCTGGAGGGGGTAGGCCAGAGGAGGGGTCTTTGCTTGGCCCTGGGCAAGGCCAAGTCCAGTGAGGGAGAGCGGGAGGGAAGGGCATTCTGGTGAGAACAGTGTTCTGGCAAGACGGGCATCCACTTCAAAATCTCGGCTCAAAAAGGGCAACAGGCCTGTTCTCAAGCCAGGCAGACCCCCCAGGCCCTGCAGCTCTCCCCACAAGCCCCACGGCCCACATGAAGGGGCCTGGCCAGGGTCTGCTGGGAGAGACACCCCATCCGTTATGGGGCAAGAACAGGAGGGGAGATGTCCCCACCGCTCCGCGAACACAGAGGGGTGTGGGGAGCAAGAGGGCGTGCGGGCAGGGCCCGTCTGTCCACGGCCAGCCCGGCACGCCCCTCCCCGCCCGACCACCAGGCACCCCTTTCACATCTGTCAACGTCACCTCGGTACCACGGTGAGGGGTGCAGAAGGAAACCAGGGTTAACGCGAGGGTGTACAGCACCTCAGAGAAGCTACTGAGATGGGAGAAAGAGAACCAAGTCTAGAAAGGCCTCCCCATCACCAGAAACAGGAGGGACCGGTGGGCTGGAGGTGGGGGAGCCGGCAAGAAGGGGCTTCTGAGCCTGGGGGATGAGGAGGGGGCCCATCTGTGGGCGGTGGACTCCCTGCTGTCCAGCCGGGGGTGGGGGTGGGGGGCAGAGAGTGGCCATGGGCGGAGCCACCTAGAGATGGGAGAGAAGTTGGTTTCAGTACAAAAATAAATATATCTGAATTCTGCTTAAGATGAGGTGAAGGTTTTCCAAAGCTTGGACTGAGGGGCCTGGGGTCAGAGGGGAGGGATGGAAACAGACTGGGGGTGGGGGGGCCGGGGAGGGCGGTGGGGAGTGGGCGTTCGTTTTGGGAGCCAGCAGCGAGCTGCGCCTTCAGCTTATTTGTCTGTGGGGGGACAGCCGCCCCGGCCTGGCCGCTGGGCGGTGGGCGGGCTCCCTCCTCCTCCCTCTCACTCAGTCCAGAGACAGCATGGTTAAAGAGCCAGAGGTAGATTAAAACGTCATGATTAAAAGCAGATTAGTTATCTAGGCTTCTCAGATTAAAAAACCAAACAATCAAGCAATCATTCCCAAGGTAGCTTCGTGGTACCTCTGCTGACCCCCTGTGTGACCTGCGCTGTCCCTGCCCCGTCCCCGCCGCGGCCTGGGAGAGAGTTCGGGCCGCCTGCGGGGGGGCTGGGGGGGCCGGGAAGAGGTTGGCGGGTGGTGCTGGCGCCCTGCCCGAGGGGGCTACTTGCGCAGGTAGCGCTGCGCCAGGATGGCCGCGTCCAAGGGGTTCATGGGCTGCGCGTCGTGGCCCAGCCGCCGCACGGGGGGCACGCTGCCGAACTGCCGCTTGGGCACCCAGCTCCGGGCCTCGTGTACGGAGCTCTTCTCCTCGGCCAGCAGCAGCTGCTGCCGCATGTAGTTCTCAAACTCATACTGGGAGCACTCCTCGGTCACCTTCGCCTTTGGGCAGAGACAGAGACACACAGAGAGAGAGAGAGAGAGAGAGAGAGAGAGAGAGAGAGAGAGAGGTGGAGGGGGAGAGAAGAGCAGGGAGCCTGTGTTAGGTGACTCGGCTCCAGAGGCTGCCCTCCCCAGGCAGCAGCCCCTTGGACCGGGTCTGGCTGGGTGGCCCGCAGTTTGGGTCCCCGAAGCCCTCCACCCAGCCTGGACCTAGCCTGCTGGCCGTCCTGGGGGTCGCCCCAGCTGAAGCACAGGGCTGGGGCGTGAGCCGGATCCCTTCCCCCCACCCCGATCCTAACCCACTGACCTTGGGAGAGGTCGCATTACTTTCCTCAGCTGTGAAGAGGGGCAGGAGTCCCCCCTCAGAGGCGGTCTCGAGAGGCCGGGGGGGCGGGGGGCCCATACAAGTCAAGTGCTAAGAGGGGTCTGGGGCTGGGGGCTCACCACCTGGGTGAGCCTGGAGCACCCAGGCAGACGGTAGCAAACCAAAGTGGTCCGTCCCCATGCTGGTCATCACACGGGGAGGGCAGGGCTCTCGACTGGAACTTGGGGTCAAGTCTCAGCTCCACTACTTCTGAGCTGTGTGACTGGGAAGATTAGTTCACCTCTCTGAACCTCAGTTTCCTCTTTCGTGAAAGGAGGATAAGGACACGGGCCGCCCAGGCCTGTGGGGAGGACCCACTGGAATGCACTGGGGGCGGTGGCACCTAGGCAGGGCAGGGCCTGCAACTCTCTTCTCAAGGGTCAGTGGTCTCTGGTGCAGTCCCAGGAGGCTCCTCCTGCAGTGGGTGGGTGGTGGGGTGGGGGGGGCCTTACGGCAGCCCTCCCAGGCCTCACCGAGCCCTGCCCTCCAGGGGGCACCCTAAGATCACCTGCCAGCGGCTGTCAAAGGCCCTGGTTTCTGCCCCCACCCCAGGCCCGGCACTTTCTCCATTGCAGGGAGCAGGAAATGAGAGAAAACTGGGAGAAAATGAATCATCTGGAAAGGGAAGAGCAGAAAGGCTGAGAGAGAGAGAGACTCTGTGAGTCAGAGGCAGAGAAATGTGGCTGTTTAAAGGGCCAGCACACAGCAGGGCCAGGGCTTGGGCAGCAAGAGGAAGCTGAGAGAGGGCCAGGCGGGGCCCCCACCTCCACTGCCCCACGGCGCTCTTGCACGGCTGCCAACCGAGCCGGATGCAAGGCAGGCCCCAGGCAGCTCAGACCGAGGACCTAAGTGTCCCTTTCCTACGTCAAAGGATGAGGCTGAGGCCACGGCGGCCTTGTGGCCTGCCGGGAGCTGCCATCTCTGCCCTGGCCATGCCTGTCCTCCCGGGACGCTGGTCCCTTGGGACTGGGTAATGGCCCATCTGGCCTTCCCGACTCACCTCCTGGGAGCTGTCTGCATTGCTCATCTGGTCGTCGATGTCAGGAACCACTTGCAAAGGCCCGCTCAGAGATGACAAGGACTGCCTGCAGGGGACAGACGAGTCGGGCTGGCCGCAGGCAGCCCTGGCCCCTGCTCCCCAGGCCCGCTGGCCGGAGCCCAGACAGGCCAGGTCCCCACTGCTCTGAGACAGACCTGGGGGGATCACAGCTCGGCAAATTCTTGACATGAATGACCTGTTCCCAAGCCTCAGTTTTCTCATCCAATAATGGGGGACATCTCTACCTCACAGGCTGTCAGATAATGCCAATCCCACAGTTGGCATTAACTGGCATGCAGGAGATGCTTGACCCTGAGTTCTGCCGGCACACTTCCAATCTTGCCCATGGGGAAAATCTGGAAACCTGACTCTGTCTGGCAAAGAAGCAGGCTCAACCTTAGGCTGCTTTTCCGAACGGGATGGGCAGTGCCTAAGGCCGGGCAGAACCCAGCCTTCCACCTGGCCCAGCACCTGCCCGCTTACCACGATGCGATGATGGCACTGAGGGCCTCCAGGACATCGGCCGCGGCGAGGCGCTGCTGGGGGTCAAGGACCAGCAGTTTCCGGATGAGACACACGGTGTTCTCAGAAACCCGCCCGTCCCTGATGTGGCAGAGGGAGAGGGCTCAGGCGGTGCAGGCTGGTGCTGGGTCTCTGTGACCCACGACTCCAAATCTCACTTTGTTGTTTCCGTCCCTCAAGCCTGAGGGCTGGGCCTCCCTCCCCTCCCCAGGGAGCAGGACTCACTCAGGGATGGTGTACTCGGCGGCCTTGATCTTGCGGAAGAGCTCCTGTGGGATGCTGTCGTAGAAGGGGAACTGGCCGTAAAGCATGGTGAAGAGCACCACACCCAGGGCCCACATGTCGC
This sequence comes from Panthera uncia, assembly GCF_023721935.1. Classification (NCBI taxonomy): domain Eukaryota; kingdom Metazoa; phylum Chordata; class Mammalia; order Carnivora; family Felidae; genus Panthera; species Panthera uncia. The sequence continues at coordinate 77,209,402 of NW_026057585.1, read as the reverse complement.
TTGGCTTGCCCCGGTACGGCCGGCCTGTGGGGCACATGGACACGCACACGCTCAGCCCACAGCCGGGGAAGAGCTAAGTGCTGGGATTCCCTCAGCCTAACAGCCACCTGCCTGAAATCCCACCCATGGGACCCCTCTACCTTGTCACTCTCTCCCTCTACCTCCACGCAGGCTGATGCCCCACCTTGGAGCGACTCCCGGAAGACAAGGGATTACATTGGGCCTTGCGAAGGCCACCCACCTGCACACCGGCCCTGCTCTGCCAGGCTGCGAGCTCCTGAGGGCTGGGCCTGGGTCTGTGGCCCCAGCACCCAGCAAAGCAGCTCGCAGAGCAGGTGGCCAGTAGTGTGTGTAGAACAAAGAGCTACCCGGTTCGGGACCAGTTAGCCATCCCACCCCAATCACTATCCCCTCACCCCAAAGCACTTAGCCCAATCTGTAAGGATCCCCTCCCTCGTCTTCCCCACTAGAAGGAGGTAAGTTCTCAGATGCAGGCGCCTCTCTGCTTGGCTCACCGCTGAGCCCCGGTGCCTAGCACGGACCCAAATATTTTGCTAAAGGAATGAATATCTAGTTAACTCTCTGTGCCAGTTTCCGTCCCTGCAAAATAGAAGGGAGCAGACATTTAACTGAGCATCCACGTTGTAACAGCATTGGAAGAGACACTTTTATTTCATTATGCCTCCATCAAACTCCATGAATTAGATATTGTCTCTATTTTTCCAGAACGAGGCACGGGAATGTCACTTGTCCAAGGCCACACGACCGGCCACAGAAGCCCTGCTACTCCCTCTTTCGGGGCAAGCCATCCACGCACCCACCTGTGCTCAAGCTCCTCCCGTGCCAGTCACTGCCTGACCTGTTCCCGCAAACAAAACAGAACCGAGGCCTTTCAAAGTTCCCCGCCCGCCTGGTCCTTGGACAGCATTCTGCCTGGCATAGCAGCTGACTCGGCGGCAGCCCAGACCCCAGAATGTGACTCAGCCCCCCAAGGGCATGGAAGAAATGCTGCCAGGCGCCTCAGTGTCACCTCCTGGGTACCAGGCAGCACCTGGACATCCAGGATCCCTGGATGGTCCTGAAGTTGCCTGGGTGGCCACAGACACCTTTGGGATGGGAGATACTGGTTCTGAAGGTCTCTCCAGGCCTGCTGAGGGTCAAGCGGCTTAACCAATGGGCGTCTATGGCACCTGTGCACACAAGTGTTGTTCCACGGGCCTCCTTCATCTAGTCTGTTCCTTTGTCTGCAAAATGGGACAGGAAGCCGGCCTCACAGGGCCACATGGGGAGTGAGCGTCTCTTTGCCCTGGCTGGTGCGGCAGGCAGTTTTGTGGGGATGAGCCTCTGCCACGCTTTCTCCAAGGCTGTGTCACCCCGGCCCTGCCAAAGAGCAGCCTGGGTGACCTTGTGCGGTTGACCCCACGGTCAACTCAAGGGCAGCCCCTTTCTGGACCCTGCTCCACCATGTGGGGTCACCAACAGAGTCCGTCTGTGCTACTACTCTTAGTATGGCTCCAAAAAAGGCACCGGCTTGTCCTGCAGCAGCCGCAGGTGGCTCCTGCCGGGACGCCCATGAAAGAATCGGGGGCCAAGGATGCAGGGGCACTGCGGCCGGGGCAGTGTGGGCTCCCTCAGCCTGAGCCCCAGGACGTCTGCCCGGACCTGGATGGGGGATGGAAGGCCCCCTCCAGCAGACAAGCTCTCCCGGGAGCCCTGCCTGGGCAGGCAACCTTTCCCTGAGCTTCGCTTTTGAGGGAACGCTGAACTTCAAGCCTTCCTTTTGTAATGATAATTGCAGCCAATGTTTATTAGCCAGACGGCAGGTTAAAGGCCTGATTTGATCCCACAGGACCTTATGAAGTAGGGGCTATTGCCATCCCTGGTTTATAGACAGATGTGCAGTTGGGGCCCAGAGAAGTCAGTAACTTTTCCAACATCACGCAGCTATTAACCAGACTATAAACTCTACGCTGGCAAGGTCATGTTTGCCCTTTCACAGCTCCAGGCCCGATGCCTGAGGCTACGTTCCGCACACAGAAGAAGAGAAGTGGCCGACCTTGACCTCGGCACTGAGCCCAGAGGGCAGGACATGAAAGTAACTAATCTTTCTGCTCCATCCTCTTAACCACACGGGGAGGGGAGGCGGCGATGCGTTCTGCTTTTAACCCACGAGGAGAAGGGGGCTGAAGGCCGGGTCTCTGGTCTCTGGTCCAGGCTCTCTCTGAAGCACTGGGCTCCTGTTTTATCCTCCAAGACTGGCATGAATCCGGAAGGGCCAGAGACAGGCCACCGGCAGCTACAGGCAGTATCTGCACACGCTAGCCTGGCATCGCTGAGCAGGCCTGACCAAGGGCCTCTTGCCCCTTCTGGGGGCCCCTTCTGCCCCCAGCCCACACGGTCACAGGCCCCACGTCACAGGCCCGGTTCATCATCCTGGCTCTGCCACCCACAGGGATGAGCTGGGGAGTCTCGTGGAGGGCGTCCGGGCTGGGCCGGTCCCCAGGGAGTTGGGGTGCACCTGTGGTGCCTGGATCCCTCTAGCAGGGCCACAGTGACTCCAACCCAAAGCCCGAGGTCCTGGAGAGTGGCAGCGCTGCCCAGGAGAGGCCTGGCATTGCAGCAGAGGCCTCAGCTGGGGGAGGCCTCCAAGGTGTTGCAAATGCTCTGGCGGGTTACGGCAGCCTGCTCCCCGCAAGGATGTGATGGCCTGGGAAGGGGCAGCTCTGTCACCGCGAGGAGGGGTACGTGCGTGCGTGCCGGGCATGACGGCCCCGGAGGCAACCTCGGAAGCTCCGTGTGGAATGGATGGGAACTGAGGTGGAGCCCTTGGTTCCCTAAGGTTCAGAGACGCGATGTGGCAAAGGACGCAGGGGAAAGGAAAGAAAGCCCAGTCGGACATGGGCTTGGGCAGGAGGCGGCCCCGGGCTGGAGCCTCAGTTCTCCCGTTTACCATTAGCTCTGATTTTGGGCAAGAGATTTGATCTCTCCTAGCCTTTGCTCATCTGTAAAAAAAGGACTTGGAATATTTTCCTCATGGGGTAGCTGTGTGGCTCTAAACAGATAATGTGTGTCGTGTGCTCGGCATAGCGCCTAGCGCTTAGCAATACGATCAGGAGGCAGTCAGTACACAGCTGGCTTTTTCATTTTGTGTGTTATCTGTCTCAGCCCCATCAGAAAGTCAGCTCACCATCCATGGCAGCAGGGATGTCTGTCTGCCTGTTCAGTGTTGTATCTGAAGTGTCTAGAACAGGGCCTTCTACGGGGTAGGCCCTTGGTAAATACGGGCGGAAGGAAGGAAGGAAGGAAGGAAGGAAGGAAGGAAGGAAGGAACAAATGAAGAGCCAACCCAACTAAGGCAGGGACAGAACAAAGGGAAAGATGTCTTTGAAATGCAAACTCACGGTGGCACAGGGTAAAGACCTGCTCAATGGCTGCCTTTTACACTTGAAATAGGGGATGATGTTCTCGCTCAGGCCCTGCTAGTCTGCCCCACCCCCCTCCCTCTCGGAGCAGCAGCCACACGGCCCTCCAGCTTTGCTCTGTGCTCCTCTGCCCAGTCACACCCCCTCGAGTGCTTCTGTATCCTTCCAATCACAGCTCCAATGTCACTTCCTCAGGAAAGTCCTTCAAGTACCCATTGTTCACACTCACAGAAATATGTTTCATTCCTTCCAAGCACTGATCTCAGAGAATAATTAACCAGGCACCGGCGTGAGGGTCACCATCTTCCTCTCCCATAAGGCCCCAAGTTTTGCACACAGAGGGACAGTACTGGTCTGGACCGCCACCGAAGCCCCGGCACCTAGTGCACCTAGCGCAGGCCTGCCCACAGACCCGCCCGGCTGAAGGAACCAACTGCTGCACACCCTGGCTGGTTGGGGGGCTCGGGGCCCGCTGCCTGGCACACCACACGTACCGCTGAGCACATCTGGGCTGATGTAGGCGGGGCTCCCCCGCTGGTCCTTCAGCAGGTCTCCCTCGCTCACAAGATGCTTCCCGAGGCAGAAGTTGGTGATGGTTATCCGATGCGTCCTGGGAGAGAGGGGCAGAGAATGAACAAACCTCCGTGTCTGTACCCGCGGGCGCCCGGCTGCCCCACCTCTCATCCGGGGAACAAAGGAATCACACCCACATCTTCTTCTGCTCCCCTGGCCCCCACCGCCTTCCTACGGCTGTGTGAGCGGTGCCATCGGGGGTGCTGACACCAGCCAGCTGCCCTTGGTTGTCACCACCTGAGCTGTCCCCTGGGCATCTGAGGTCACAGGAATGAGTTGCTCTGACCAGGTGAGTGCTCCAGAAGTACTCCCGGGAACCACTGTCCCGGCTGAGCCTGGGGGCTACAGTTTAGGACTCGGAACAATTTCAGAGATTTCTCAAAACAACCTCACGTGACATCTGGTTTGGAATGACCAGAGGTTTAGTTCAGCTCCCTCATTTATACACAAAGGAAAGTAAGTCCAGCAGGGCTCTGGAATCCACCCATGGTGCCGGCTTTGTTCCCTTTTGCTGATCCCTTTGGTCATCACCCTTGTCATTGTCAATCAGCATCACAGGCAGTACTAAAACTAATGCTTGTGGAGTACTCAGCAGGTGCAGGCCCTGGCTTGCGTGTCTGCTGTGGACTGTTTGCAGTCACCCCTCATAAAAGCCTACGAGGGAGACTTTCTCTCTGTCCCATTTTCACAGATGATGCAGTTCAGGCACAGAGTAATAAAGGGGCTGGCCCAGGGTCACACGGCTAGAGAGCAGGATCCAAGCCTTGGTCTGTCTGGCTCCAGAGCCTGTACTCTGGACTGACACCAGTTGGTACCCATGTGTCCCTGACCAGTGCCCTGCCCCTGAATTTCCCTTCAGTTCCATCAAAGCTAACTCACCCCTTGTCTTGTGCTTCAGACCCTCCTCTGACCTAGAAGACCACAGAACCCCCTATCTGGGAATCATGAGTGAGAGGAGCTTAGGGCTCTGATCCTTTCATGAAGCTCGCAATGTGCACAGAATCAAGTGGCCCAGGGAGGACGCCTTACTCCACACCTTGGCTGTGGGGGTGGGGGTGGGCAGGTAGGCAGGGGAGGGCCAGTGACGCAGGGCGCCTCGCCCCCCACAGAGGGCTCCATGTTGGTGGCTAGGCGGAGAAGCTGGAGGATGGCAGGAAGGGCAGCCCCCAGGGGTCCTCAGGCTGCCAGATGAGTCTCAAGGGTGAAGAGCGGGTCGGCTCAGAGGTATTGGCTGTGCGGGCCCGAGCACGGAATTCCCTGGGAGCTGTGACCAAGAGGCTGTGCGGGCCCTTCAGCTATCTCGGGGAATTCTGCTGGCAAAGGGCTTGGTACAAAACAAAGGTTAGTCTGTCCTCTGCATTCCAAACAGAAACCTCCGACTCTTGCTCTGCATACAGGCCTGCCCTGTCAGATGCCACAGAAATCTGCCTGGTGGCTCCCAGGGGCGGCTAGAGCCTGAGCGTGCGGGCCAAGGGTCTGGCCAAGGACACCACGTCAAGAAGCGGACTGCTCCAGCTCTGGACCGCCCACGTCACTGCCCTGAACGTGGGGCTGCGCTTCGGCAGGGCCCCCACGGAGAGGAAGCACTGCGTTCTTCCCCTCTGCTCAGATGGCAGCTGGAAACGCATCCTGCAGGGGATCTCTCAGGCGCGAGGCCCTGGGAGGGGACCGCTCAGGGCAGCGTCTGGTGGGCTGGGGAGTTAGATTCCCCAGTTCCAGTCCCAGCTTGGCCATTTCCTGGCCGTGAGACCTTGGGCACGTTATTTAATCTCTGATGAAGCAAACCTCAGTTTCCTCATCTGTCAAACAGAATATTAGCACCCATTTCCCAGGACCGTGTTAGGATGTGACAAGAAGACAGTCCCAGGGAAAGCATGCGGCCCCGGGCGTGGTGACTAGTATCTGAGTGCTAGCTGCCAGCTCGGATTACCTCAGATGGTGGGCACGCCTGGCAGGGACTGGTCATGGGAGACCCCGGGAAAGACCCCATCTGAGGCGGCAGGTGAGGGGAGCCACACTGTGACCACAGGCCCCGGAGCGCAGTGCAGGCTGCGCTTCCCAGTGACTGTGCCGCAGGCCTCGATGTCCCCTGCGTGGGCCAGGCTGGTGGGGCCTGAGGACACCTTGTGCGGCGGGCAGCAGGGCCGAGCCGGCCTACGCTGCCGAGGGCCTGGAGTCTGTCCCACGGGAAGCCACACGGTCAGCTCCGAGACCTCCTGAAGCTTGGCCATGCTCCCCTGCCCTGCCCCCACCACCCAAGTCAGCGGGAGGCGCCCACATCCCTGGGAGCCCCCAGACCCCCCAGGCTCATCCTGGCAGGAGGGGGCGAGGGCAGCGGGAGCGAAGGGAGGCAGCTCTGCGTCAGCAGGATCTGCTCTGCGTGAGTCACTCTTTAGTTATGACCCTTCGGGCTACCAGTGTTTTTCTCCTTTTCTAGGAACTTGGTGTGCAACTTGCTTACCCAAAAAGAAAGGAGGAAGGAGAGAGAACCCACAGCAGACCTCATATAACCCCAAAAGGGGATTTCAGGTTCCAACCCTTGCCTTCTCTCCAAAGCAGGGTGAACTCGTCACTCCAGCTGCCTTGCAAACACTTCTCCCCACTTCCTCCCCTGGGAGCGCTCCATTCTGCCAGAGCAGAGGCCTCCAGCTCCCTGGCTCCCTGGCTCCCTGCCTCTGCAGCTGGTGTCAGGGCCAGACCTGACGGGCAGGCGAGGGCTGGAGCTCCTCCAGGTCGGCCTTGGACTTTGCGAGGGTGCACGCGAGGGGGGCGGGCTGTGCCCGCAGACACGCACAGGGCGGGCTGTGGCGTCCGGAGTGGGTCCCTCTGCACCAGGCGCGCCGCCCCCTCCCGGAGCACCCGTGAGAGGTAAGAGGTGGCCAGAACCTCTGTCCTTCCCAAGACCCAGGAGAAGGGGATCATTAGATTAAAGGCAATGCAGCCAAGACACAGGCTCTGAGCGGGGTACTGGCGCCCCTCAATCCGAGGAAAACACACACCGGCACGCACACACGTGCAGACCAGACAGACAGACAGACAGACAGACACATACGTGGAGGAGCTGCTCTAGCTGTACTGTCGTTATTCAAGAGAGGTATGGCCTCCTGACTACACTCCCAGAAGCAAGGGGGCCCGGAGAAGTGACGGGGGAAGCAGACCCACCACGGACACACAGAGGCCTGGAGGACTGCTGTGGGTAGCAGCACAGGAGCCCGAGTGTGCCTTCCCACAACCCCCTCAGGATGCTCATTTAGAGCCAGTACACAGTCGTGTGGAAGGCTGGAGGACGCAGGCTCCGCAGCCAGACGTACTTAGGTGGTCCAAAAATGTGCCCTCTCTGGGTGAGCAGTGAGCCTGTGGTCCAGAGTGGGATGGTGACCGGGCCAACACCCCACAGCAGGCCAGGGCCTCGCCGGGCTCGCCACTAGTGCCCCCACCAGCCACCCGACACCCAGCAGGCCTTGTCTCCCGGGGGGGCGGGAGGAGTGAGCCGCAGGCTGTCTAGCACGGGGTGCACTTACGACGGGCCCGGCCCCGTTAGGCAGTTCCACATCTGAGGCCAATCTCTACAGGGAGGTTTGGTCACCTCCACTTTCACAGATGAGGACACGGAAGCTCAGAGAAGCACTTGATCCCACAGCAGCCTCTCAATACACGGACAAATCAGTCAATAACAAATCATCAAATGAATCCCCATGGTCTCCCGGGTAACTAAGAGGGGGCGCTGGGCTCTGAGCCAGGCCTGACCTCTACGTCTGGCTCCTCCACAGCTTCCCCAACTCTCCCACCTGGCCAGGCAAGGGTTTGAGCAGCCCTAGAATTTCAGTTTCCTTCCCTCCTCCCTGTGGAGCATGACAGGGTAAGGTTTTCACTGCTTCACTTTCTCCAGCTGGCAATCTTTACTCATCCTTCATGAATTGACTCAGACGGCCAGAGTCTCTGCCCGCCCCGCCCCCGCCATGGGCCCCCAGCCAGTGCTTTCTGGTCAGCGCCCCATCGCACGGGGACTCTGGAACCGTGTCTGTCCGCAGCATCCTCCCCACGGCATCTCAGGCCGGCACTGCAGGATCTGGTACCCCCACGCCTCCTCCCCAGAGGCCCATCTCCCTGCAGCTTCCCCTGTGCTGCCATGGTCCGGGATGCTTCACGGGGGCAATGGACCCCCGCCTGGGTGGGTGGCCCCGTCACGGAACAAATTGCCACACACACCACTTCTGCCCTGAGACTGATGCCTGCCATCTGCGAGCCCCCCCGAGCCACCACAACACCTGGAGGTGAGAGGGTGATGAGGGTGAGATGCCAGCCCAGGCAGAGTAGGGGAGGTGGGAGCCCCTCCCAGCCCTACACTTTCCCGGTCATGGTGGTGCCTGCTGGAAGTCCGGAGCCCCTGCAAGGCTGGGGCCCCTCCGCCTGAGGGGGTGACGGCCTGACGCAGGGGCCTTGTATGATCTCCCTCTGCCGCTGACTGACCGAGGCTGCTAGGGTGAGCCACCCAGACCCCCTCCAAGGGGGAGCACCCTCTCCCTGCTGCTGGGACTAGTGACTTCTGACCACTGAGCTGCGTTTGTTCCCAGGAAGCTTCCTTAGCCAAAGTAAGCCACCCGGGCCACAGCCCTCATGCCCAGGCTGGCCCCTTGCCTCGATGTGGGACATCTGAGGGGCCCTCTGGTTCTCGAGTTTTCCAGGCTGAAGCCCTGCCGTGACTGTACCACAGCTCCGTGTCTCCCCCCGCCCAATCCCACCCTCTCCCCTGAGCGCACCTCCTAGTAACCCTCGGGAACACACACCTTGGAGTCTTTCCTGGGAACCTGACCTGTGACAAGGCCTCATTTTGTTCATCTGTCACTCCTTCAACTCATGTGTCCCTTTTGTATATTTACTGAGCACTCCCGAGGCACAGTGAATGGCCCAAGGAGGACATCTGGAGCCCTTCTCAGAGCTCCCTTTCTGTGGACTTTAAGACTCCCCTTCTTTTTTTTTTCTCTTAACGTTTATTCGTTTCTGAGAGAGAGCGCATGCACGGGGAAGGGGTAGAGAGAGAGTGGGGTGAAGGATCTGAAGGAGGCTCTGCCCTGACAGCAGTGAGCCTGCAGCGGGCTCAAATTCATACACCGTGAGATATGACCTGAGCTAAAGTCGGATGCTCAACCGACTGAGCCACCCAGGCGCCCCAGACTCCCCTTCTAAGCAAGCACCATATTCCCATGTGGGAAACGGCAGAGGAAGCAGACACTGCACCTCCCGCCCCCTGGGATTCCTGGGGGAAGTGGGCTGTTTTGAGCCAGAAACACGGGGGCACTGTAGGGCGCTGGCAAGCTGCAGCGTGTGGCCCGTGCCAACCCCAAGGTTACATCAAGAAAGAAGAAGAGAGAATCTTACCTTTTATTGAGCACCATGTTCCCAAGCTTCAGGTCTCTGTGCACAATGTTTTTCTGGAAAGCAACAGGCATGTGGTTTGTAACGCGAAGGTTAAGGCCATGGTTGGATCCAGCCTCTAAGACGTGGGCTCTCCAGGAGTTGGGGAAGGCAGAAAAAAGCTCTATGATGTGTCTCTTTAGGCTCATGACTTGATTTGTCAGCCACAGGCAGGTGAGGACCATCCTAAGGCTTCAACAACCGTGGGCAGGAATGGGGTGATAGGTGAACCCAGGCAGTCTCTGCCCCACCCGGGGCGGCTCCCCCAGCTCTCTCCCCTCTGGGCAGCAGCCAGTGGGGAAAACTACTCCTCTCTCCACCTCCAGTAAATAGCCCGCTGGAAAACCAAACCACAGGCGCCTGCGTGGATCGGCGCTATGAGATGAACCCTCCGGTTCTGGCGAGCAAGCAGTGCAGGCTCAGCCTGCAGAAGCTGTGTGCCCGGGACAGGCCAGGCTCTCCTCACCTGGACCTCGGGGTGCCTGACACCCCAACCCTAGGAAAAGCTCAGAGACAGGCTGTGGCTGCCCGAGCGGGACCTCACAGTTGTCGCCTTCGCCGGGAGACCACAGGGCTGCCTCTCGGCGGCCGGGGAGTTGCTATGATGTGCTCCACCAGGCTGCCCGGGCAGCACGTCCCCAGGAACATGGGCTGGGGCCTGCAGCCCTGTGCCCCACTGGGCGCACAGGTCATCCGGCCGCTTTCTGCCTGGATGTTCTGGAAAGCGCACCCGGCCGGGAGGGAGGGGCGGCGGGGGGGACCAGAGCTGCTTTCGCTGAGCAGCAGCAACAAGGGTGGCCTTCTGCGGCAGGGGGACCTGGAGGCCTCTCGGTCACTGGGGCCCAGGACGCGCCGGGCAGAGGAGGAGGGACAGGCAGCGGGGCAGGTTGTCACCTGGTGCAGGGCCTCCACTACGCGCACCACGTCGTAGAAGATGACCACAGTCTCCCGCTCGCTGAGCCTCTTCTCCTTGATGACGTAGTGCTGCAGGTTGATCAGGTCGGCGGTCTTGTCGCTGAGGTCATGTGCACAGAGGCAGTCGAGGACGAGGCAGATGCGCTTCTTCATCTTCTTAACCATCCGGCTGGATTCTGTGTCCTCAACGATTTCACAGGTGCGGTCCTGGGGGGGCAAGGGGGCAGACCCGGGGGCTTGGCCACAGGCCAGCAGGTTCAGGGCCAGGGGTTTGGGACTCTCCTCTGGAGCCAGATACACACGCGAGAGCCTAGAACAGGCTGCACGTGTGGGGTGGTGGAGGCCCGAGGCCTGGGTGGCCTGGACCAGCAGACCGTTCGGTAATGTCCAGCTTCCTGTGTGCCAGGGCCAAGCCCAGCCAGGGGCTGGGGTGAAAGCGGCTCAGGCTCAGGTTTCATGCTCTGATGTCAAAGCAAAGGGTCTGGATCAGGGCTGGGAATGTAATGCTAAAGGGAGCTCTGAGCCCAGGGTCCAGGCAGCAAACCCAGGGCCCTGGCACTCCTCCTTCCATGGCATATCCAGGGATTCCAGCCACGACTAGGTCCGAGGCGGTGGAAGTCAGGTGTTCTGGACACCTGTCAGTTCCAAGACAACTGCTTTCACATGGAAGCGGGACTCCTGGGCAGCCAGGTAACAGTGGGTAAGGTTGGGCTCAGGCCCCAGCTCCCCCTTGTCCCAGCTGTGGGACACGGGGCAGTGCACCTCACTTTTCCGTCTCTGGCGCCTCATCTGTCAAAGGGACCTAGCACCCTGCCCTCACAGGTTGTGGAGAGAGGAAGACAACCCATGCCTGCTATCAGGAAGTGGGTTCTGTAACCAACATGTGATAGCAAGTTCTGGGCCCATTTTCCTTGCTGAAAAGGTGCCTCATTTTCTTTTTTCTCTTTTCTCAAGATTTTATTTTTTATTATTTTCTAAAAAATCTTTAATGTTTATTTTCTTCTGAGAGAGAGAGAGACAGAGACAGAACATGAGAAGGGGGGAGGGGTAGAGAGAGAAGGAGCCACAGAATCCAAAGCAGGTTCCAGGCTCTGAGCTGTCAGCACAGAGCCCGACACAGGGCTCGAACCCACGAAATTGCAAGATCATGACTTGAGCTGAAGTCGGATGCCCAACTGACTGAGCCACTCAGGCGCCCCTTAAGATTTTATTTTAAGTAATCTCTACACCCAGCATGGGGCGTGAAGTTACAACCCCGAAATCAAGAGTTACATGCTCTACCAACTGAGCCAGCCAGGCACCCAACCTGAAAAGGTATTTAGTAAGACAGAAAACACGGGGACTTTCACTCTGTCAGCTTGGGGAGGCCCTCAGTGTCATCCCCAGCAGACTGACGCTTGCCTCCGGGGAACCCCTGGGGACTGAATATCCACATTTCTCCTTCCGAGCGGATCACACCTCTTGTTCACTTTTCCCCAGAGGCCCAGCAGTGTCTGGCACACAGATGACTCCAGAAATGGTTCTAATCACGCAGGTTCTATTATTCAAGATGACATAAAGCAGGGCCAAGCTTTGGAAGCTATCAGAGATGAAACACTAAAGAAACACAGTCCCGCTCAGTTGGGTTTCATGCTCAAGGGAAGCACTCTGATTTTTCAGAGTTGTCTCTAATTGCGCATCTAATAATAAACACCTTAGTGTGTTTATGTATGGGAGTGGGGGGGGGGCATTTCCCCTTTATTTTATCCAGGAAATCAAGCTGACAAGAAAATACCAATGCTGAGCATGTACAGGGACAGCTCGGGCTGCACACACTCCCATTCACCTTCCCGACCTTACAAGGCGAGCGTCCATCGCTGCCTCCATCCTACAGATGAGGAAGGTGAGACGTAGGTGGAAGTGACCTGCCTGAGGTCACGCAGCCGGCATTCAGGGCTGCCGGATCCAAAACCTCTGCGGCTCCCTGCCACCACACGGCCTGTCGAGGGCCAGGTGCCTCTAGCAAGAGTGGCCCTGGCCAGCGCGTCTAGCTGAGGGCTCTTCAGAAGCTGTGTGTGGGGCCTGGGCAGGAGGCCTCCTGGGCACCCTGAACCGGGCCTTCCTCATTTCCGGAGACACGTTTTCGGTTCTGCCCCGAGGATGGCTCCTTTCAGGGCACAAGGACGAATTAGTTAGTACCTTCCCTGAGGGACCTGGCACATCTGAGCGCGAGGGCACAGGGACACTCGCTGAACTAACTGGAACGCCTGGGCAGCAAAAAAGGACTGTCGGCACCAGAAACAACTGGTTTCACCGCCCTCCCACCCTGGCCTGGCCAGCTCTCCACACGACACACCTGGGAAGAGCCCGTGGGTCTGTAACGGACTCCGTGCTTTCCTCCCTTTTGGGAACAGCGGGTCTCCTTGGAGAGAACTGTGCACTCCTGCGAGGCTGTGGCCATCGTGGCCTGGACGCCCCAGCTAACGTGGCCGCAGCCTGGCCTCCTGCCCGCCCCACCCGGGAAGTCCTGGTGCGCCCGGCTGGCAGGGCTCCCAGGAGGCCGCGCGGGCGAGCTGCTCCAGCCACACAGGCGGCCCCCGCAGGCCAGCCGGGGAGGGGGTCGGGGGGAAGGGTGGGGACAGGCAGCCCCCTCTGCCACTCACCTGGAAGAGCCCGTGGTGGTGAACCACGCCATCCTGCGTGTGGAGGAGGGAAAGCAGAGAGTACTCGGTGTGTAACAGCATCTTGCCTTGCCTCTCCTCTTGGCTTTCTATTCCTTGGTCCCCCCTCTCCTCAAGGGTAAGGATCTTTAGGAAGGCACACACACAAAAAGACCAAAAAGCCAAAAAAGACCTTACTTTACAAAGCCGAGTGACAACGAGAGGAGCAGGGGGGCTCACGTTCCGCCATGCAACACCGCACACGCGCACTCACACGTGCACATACGACGTGCAAGGTTTTCCGTAGTGTGACGGCAGTGTGATTCCTGCTCTGGTGGAGCCCTTTGAATCGGGCCTGCTCAGAGCGAGACTGCGTGAACCCGACTGCCTCCCGGGAAGAAGCAGCTTGTTCACAAGCGGTGTGGCTGTGAAGGTGGAGGAGGGGGGCGAGCAGGCTGGCAGGACAGCCCCGGGTCCCAGGCCTCCCCCACCCCCGGTGCTTCACTCACCTTCAGCTGATAAAAGTCATCTGTGCCATCCTTCCTCGCCAAACACTGCACGATGCTTGGCACCGGGGAGTTGCCCAGACGGGGACCTACGGCACACAGAGCCTCGGGCTTACTTTTCGAAGAAGCCCTGTCTCTCGTGGCACCACGCGGTCTTTCCGCTAGATCTCTTCTTTGGGAAGGTCATTTACATCCACTGATTTACCCCCCTTGTCTCCTGGGGGCCAGTTCTCACGGGCTCCCCTCCAGAAGTGGAGGATTTGATGTGCATCTGCCCGAGGCACACCTGGCTTTTACAGGCATGTTTCTCAAAAAGAGGGGTTTTCAGCAGTGGCTGTGTGCTGGAATCTCTGAGGAGCGTGTGTTTAAAAAAAAAGAGAGATCCCAGCTGCAACCTGGAGCCTCTGAATCAGCATCTCCCGGGTGAGAAACCAGAGCTTTGGCGAGTTCCCCTGGTAGTCTGAGGGGGCCGCCGGGCCCGTCAGAGCACCCGGTTTGGGGAACTTCTGTACTTCTGGAGATGTACACAGCTCCTTGTCCTTTGATGGCACCTCGCTTGAGCTTTCAGATCATACATAACTCTGACAATGTCACAGTGTCACTTAATGGCGCTTCACTGCTCTTAACATACAGCTGAAACTTCTTTTTTGGCTTCCAAGGTCTTGTACGATTTGGCTCCCGCCCACCTAACTGATTATGTTTCCCCACCCCACCACCATAGTCCAGCTACACTGTGCTCTTAGGTACTAACTTGTTAAGCCCTTTCCTGCCTCTGGGCCTTTGCATTTGCTGCTCCTTCTGTCCAGGATGCTTTCCTCTGCTTTTCACATGGCTGCATCCTTTTCACCCTCGGGTGTCAGCCCAAGTATCACTTCCTCATACAGAACCTTCCTTGTATACACCCCCTCTAAACCCGTCACTCTCACATCATCTTATTTTCTTCCTTCAAGGCCCTTACTGACCCAATGATGATCTTGTGCACGGTTTACTCTGTTTCTTTTTCCAACTAGAATATGAAGTTCTGGTGAGTGCAGTAACTTGCCTGTCTTGTTCACTGCTGCAGCCCTAGCAAATCGCCCAGGCCTGGCACATAGTAGGCACGGGGAACTATCTGATCAACGCCTGGGGCTGAACCGTCCTGTGCCCATAAGTCCAAGACAGCGCCCCAAAGCAAAACTCACACCCAGTCTCTGGCTGGTGGAAGAGTTGGTGTCCTCAGAACCCAGCTCACTCCTGCAACGCTGAGCCCAGCAACCCAGATTTGCTGGGCCTCCAACATCAGGCAGAAAGGCCCTGCTGCTACTCTGGACCACCGGGAACCCCCACTGGGAAGTTCCACAGGACTTCTGTGCCAATTTTATAAGACCTCTGGAGGGCTATACCAAATGCCTCGTGGAATTACTTGTGCCCTCCAAGAATGGTCCAAGAAGTGCCTTGGATGATGGACCTTGGGTTCAGATGCAGCTTGTGTGCCTCCCATGGTGGCATGGGGCGGGGGCACACGCGGGGCTCCATGGGGGAAGAGACGGCTTAGCTCTCAGCCGCAGCAGACCTAAGGCTCATGAGGCTACGACAAAAATGACAGCTGTTGGTAAGACATGACCTAACGCTCTGGATCTTCCACAGGCACAAAGAGACTGCGTGTCGAGCAGGGAAGCTAGGGCCAGGCCGGGGTGGGTCAGGCCCTGCACTGTGGTGGGTGTGGCGCTTCACCCTGCACTGCTGCGCCTAGGCCTGCCGCCCCGCTCACCATGTCAGACTGCGCCTGCGCCCCCCGCCCCCCCTCCCCCCTGCAACCTGCCTCACCCAGTGGTCAGAGGCTTACCCAAGATGAATGGTCCAGCTCTCTTTGCATTATTTCCGGAAATGCCACCTCCTAGAGCCTTGGCCCTGGCCGACGTTTCCCCAGCTCCTCTGTCCGATGCTCTCCGCTTCATTCTCAGCTCTAGACAAGACACAGAGGAGCCCTTCTCACTGAGCAAGTCAGCGAGTTTCCTCACGCGAACTCAGCCTGCAAGTCTGACTTGGGGATGCGTCACACAGCTGCTGCTGCTGTTCCCGCTGCCGCCGCCACCTCCTCCCCCTCCCGGAGGAGCATCAAAGGTTCCCAGTGACAAAGAACCACAGCTCCTTTCCTTGGCATTAATCAGGGGCTCAAGGGGAATGTCCTTCCAGGCAGCATATACTGGCTACAGAGGTGGGCAGCCAGCCCATCTCAAAGGGGCCAATCAGATGCAGAGAGGACACTGGCTTTGTGTGGATGCAAACTGAGGTCCCCGAGAGACCACCACAGAGACAGAGAGGAGAGATGGCCTGGAAGTGGCTGTTCCCAAGGTGAAGTCTTCCCCCCAAATACCTGTAGCTAAATGGCCTGAGGTGCTGAATCCTGGGTCCCCCTGCATCCCCACTGGTCCAATCTCTGGGGTGTGGGATGGAGGGGGCCCCGGAGGACTCTCATGCCCACCAAGTGTGAGGATGGCTGCCCCGAGGATCTTCTCTCTCAAACTCCTCTGACTCTTAGGTCCTCTCTGATGGAGGAACACCCCAAAGTTGTCATGGGGGGGGGTGTTACTTTTTCTTCTCTTTCTCCTATTTTCAAATTTTTCTTGAATGACTTTTAAGAAAAACATATATTGTGCATTTAAGAGCCAGTTAAAGGATGCACCTGGATGTGCCTGGAAATCCCTATCTCCTCCAGGGTTAGGAGGAAAGATGGACACAGGAGCCAGATTCTAAAAGATATTAACCTCTGGATGTGGATTTAAAAAGACAAGAGTTGCTCCTTCCAGCCGCCTATAGTTAACAGCTTGGGAAGGCAGTGTCCTAGACGGCGGGGGGCGGGCAAGGACACAGATGTACACGGATGAATGGGCAGGGAGGGCAGAGGGTCACAGGGGTGCCTGGGGAAGGCCAGCTGCCCGGTCCTGAGGAGGGACCCTTGGCCCTGAGGGAGCCCAGGGAAAACCCTGTGGAAGTGATACCGAAGTGGGCTGCGCAGGGGCCAAGGTCACTCCAGGCAGGGGGACCTGGGTGAGCAAACCCACACAGGTAAGAAACGGCACGTAAGCAACCAACTCCAAGGAGTTTGTGTTGGTGGAGCGTATGGCCTGAAACAGGGGGTGGTGAGAAGTGACCCAGAGAGAGGGACAGGGGCCAGATCTAGGGGACCTGATGGCCAAGTTAGGAGTGTAGCCTTTATCCTTCCATAAAAGGCCTGGGGGACACCGAACCCCAACTTCTATAATTTTTTTCTTCATACAGAAGTTATTGGCATTCCCCGCAGAAATATTAGAAAACACAGATATGCAAAAATAAGATTAAAACGTACCCATAATCTCAGCACCCAGATGTAATCACCGTTAACATTCAGGCAAACCATCCTGTATGTTTACGTGCGCACACTTCTAGTTTTCGTTATTACAGGAATTTGGACCACACTGTGATACTGTTTTATAAGCTTCCTTTTCTCCCATCTAAAATACATTATGAGGGTGAATTTTATGGTAGGTGAAATATATCTCAATAAGGCTGTAAAAAAAAATTATGAACAACCTTACATGACAATATCCTGAAGCATCACTTGAAATATCTACCCGGTCTCCTTGGTAAGAATATATCATAGTTTATTGGTCCACACACCCATCAGGACATCTGGGGTTTTTTTCCCTATTTTTTTATTAATTGTTACACACATACAGCTTGACATACTTGTCTCTCTCCCTCAGGATTAATTCCAAGAAGGGGAACTTCAGGGTCAAATGGAGCACATGTTTCCAAAGATGCCTGACATACACTGCCAAGCTGCTCTCAGGGAGGCTGTCCCAATCTATACCACATTAGTGGTGTGGGCGAATAAGTCCCAGAATCTGCACTAGGACTGAATATAATTTTTAAGAACTGCCAATTGATGGGTAATAAAAAGAACATCATTGTTTAAATGCCTACCTAACTCCTCAATTATTCACGAGGTTGAACCTGTTTTACATACATACTGGTTGCATGCATTATTTCTTCCATGAATCAGTTCATATTCTTTTTCTATTTTTTACTGGGTTGAGTGTATTAGTCTTATTGAGTTTTAGAAACTCTTTATATATTAAGGCTATAGCTGACATATGATGTAGTTTTTCTTAATGTTTTAACATTTTGCTAATTTAAAAAACGGTGACATGCTTATGTAGTCAAACAGCTCTCTTTTCCTTTAGTTTGTTTGCCTGTTATTCCTGGAAGGCCACCCCTAATCTGAGAACAGGTGCACATTCACCAGTTAGCTTAAATCTTCACGTGCCGCCGTTCTGGCCCTTATTCTAAACCCTGAGAGCCTGAATCCAGCAGTGAAATGGAATTCAGGAGAGATGGCCTGGCACACCTCTAGTCCAATCTACCAGGCTGGCCTCTCATCAAGCCCCTATTTGTTTTCAGAGCTATGCCACTGAGGCGCAGACCCATGACTCCATTCTGAGAGTAACTAGGACCATGTAACTCAGTAGGCATTGATAGCTCCCAAGTGGAGCAGAAGCCACAGTTAGGCTTGGCCATGATTTCTGCCAAAGAGGCCTATGCCGGACGCAGATTCAAGATCATTCCTACGAGAAGAATGAAACTGCTTCGAGAAAAATCTTAAAAAGCTGGACAGTAATGTGTCTGGAACAGTGTTCTTGCCCTTTGCCTGGTTGACTTCTCTGCATCCTTCTCAATTTAAATATCACCTCCTCAGAGAAGCCTTCCCTGATATTTCCACCGCCACTGGGTCCCAGCACTCTATCGTGGAATTTTTGTTCACAGCATTTTCTGTATTTTGTGATTATGTATTTATTTGCGTGTTTATATGCTTAATGTCTTCTCCCCACCACTAGAGTAAAAATTCCACAAGGAAAAAAAATATGTGTGTGTATATGAAACCACTCTACCCCCATATATATAATACAGTGAGGGGTACAATGGTTTTACATATATATATATATATATATATATATATATATATACACACACACACACACATTGGTACATATATATTGGTGGTGGTTCTTGCTGGGTCAGCAGCCCTGCGCTGGAGCTGCCCCTGCCCTGGGAGATGAGCTGGTTTCGCTCCCATTCCGATCATCTTTGCCATCTTCCCTGGAACACTAAGCCCCCTCTCTCCTCCTGGTTCCCTGGAGAGCACCGTGGAGCCTCCATCGTATCTGTGTAGACACTGCCTGGACGCCTCCACACGGGCCTGGTCTAGACAACAGTTTGTTGGGAGCAGCTGCAGCACAGACAATGAGTGGGCTCAGCCTGACCCCACCCACGCCACTCAGGATTCAGCTCAAGCAAATGGCTTGGGAACCGCTCCAAAATGTAGGCTGACAGAAGGATGGAAGCAGACGGGCAGGGAGAGGGAAAAGATGCTGGCAAGGGAAGCGGTGGCAGGGCTGTTTCCCTTCCTGAACATCCATTCCTGCCACCAGGGCTGGGGGAGCAAAGAAACAGTGTGAAGAGGCAGGCCTGGAAAATGGGGAGCCGCTAACAGGCTCACTGGAGGGGTGAGCAAAGACAACCCCCCTGGGGATAGACCCTCCTGTCCCCCGCACCCCCACTGATGTACAGGGAGGATGTGCCTCACCCAAAAATCATCCTGACGGGCTCTCTTCCAGAGACACACCTGCAAATGGTCCACAAACGCTCCCGTGGGGAAGGCTGCTTTGAGGGATCCTGGTTTCACAGTGAGATCTGTGAAGTGAAAGGTCTGGCTACCCTGGTCTAGAAGGACTTGGGGCCAGGCCCCTCCAGAGACATTAGTCCTCAGGCTGGGGTGAAGGACCCTGGCCCAGTCTGGCTAAGGGGCAGCCATTTGCTTGGTATTTCCTGGGCCTACTGCTCAGCTCCCTGGTAACTCAGCAGTCCTGGCTTAGAAGTCTCCCGAGCTTTTGATCTGTCAACTATTCCATGCACTACCCTCCCAAGTTAGCACCGGTTCCCTTAGAACCTGCACTCACCAGGAGGCTCAGTGAGGCAACAATGGGGGTGAAGGGAGGAGGCTAGGAGGCAGGCACTGAAAGAGAACCAGATTGGTACCCCCCATCTGCAAGCTGTGGGCCTCAATCCTAAGAGCTGGGGGTTCACTTGCTTGGGCCAGCATTGGAGGGCCAAAGCTCTGTGACAGCCACCATGGCATGCCCAAAGGAGGGGGATGCCTGCCCTATCCTGTCTATTTGGGGCTAAGGTCATTTCACTCTAAAGCTGTTGGGTGATGTCAGCCCAGCTCTCCCAGAAGGCAACAATGGCCGGGCCACTAGCAACACATAAGATTCTAAGGCCCGTGGTGCCAAATCCAGTGTGACAGTACACAGGACAGCTGGGCGGGGTAGGGCCAGGCAGGGCACTGTATGGCAGGGCATGGTTCAACATGGTGGATATACCTACTATCAACCCCAAAAGGAGGTGGGTTGCAAAGAGAGATGGTGCTGAGGCCTCCCCAGCTCGGTCTTTCCTCAGTTCCACCTACCAGGAAGCAGTTGAAGCCTGGCCGAACCAAGGAGGGGCCCATCACTCACACCCAGAATCACCCCCTCCACTCAGGTATGCAGACGCCCCATGCAGCGGACATTCACACGTGCACAGAGCCAGGGGGAGCATCCCATCCCCCCTGCAAGCATGAGAGGCAGTGATGGAGCCTGCCCACTGTGCAGAAAGTTCTGCACTCCACCTTGTCCTGGGCTTCCTGCTGCAACTTCTGGGTTCCTGGAGAGATGGGTAACCCTGCACGCCAAACCAGTCAAGGCAGAGTGCAAGGGCAGTCCCCGCAAGGAGCAGGCAACAGACCCGGGCCCGGTGCACTGCTTGCTGTGCGTGTGTGTGTGTGTGTGTGTGTGTGTGTGTGTATGACAACAATGGCAGCTGGTAGCCACAGTTTGTTAGCAGCTTCCAATGCCTGCTAGGAGCCAAAGGACTGTGTCTACACTCTAGGGTCAGGCTGAGCCGATGGTGTCGAGATTCAAGCTGTCCCTGTCAGCAGCCCCTACGCCCATTCCCACGTTTCCTGGCATTGTCAAAACAAAACGAACCAAACAAACAAATCAAAAAATTCCCTGAGTTGGGCAGACTTCTGTCTTCTGGACTTTACCTCTGGCTGTGTCTACTGAAGGCAGGGACCCGCACCTCTGGTCAGCCCACCTGGCACTTAAAAGTGAGGGCAGGGCTCCCACCCATCCCTGGCCTCAATCCTGTTTGCTACACATGTGTCAAGGGTCTGTGTGCCTAGACCCACATCAGCCCTGGAGGGAGGGAAAAGAGTCTCGGTTGACGGGACACTAAGGCGGCACAATAACATGGTTAGAGCAACGTGTGTTAGTCTTTTTTCACAGCACGACACAGAACCATTTGTATGACACTTGGGGGTGAAAGAACAGGGGACCCCAGCTGTCCTATGCCTGGCCCGGTCACCCTTCGGCTGAAGGGAACACCATCTTGATCCCCATAACCCACACTGGCTGGGGACCTCAGACTCGGCGCAAGCGTTTAGGAGTAAGTCCAATCCGGTGTAAACCCCAGCACCATCACTTGATAGTGATAAGACCTTGGACAAGTTACGTATTCAGCATCTACAAAATACAGAGCACAACACCTACCTTAGGAAGTTGGTCTAAGGATTAAGTAAGATAAGCCACGTAAAAGTACCTACCGGCATACTGTAAGCATTTGGTAACCTGTGCTATTATTAGCTTCAACACAGTAGCTTTGTATCTCTCCTGCCCAAACCGAAAGGGATTGTTACTAAATGGGCACTGAATGGGTGTGTGTGGTGGGGGAAGAAGGCAGAAGAGGGTACCCAGAGTGAAGGCTTAAAAGACCTTGAACCTGCCATTGGGCTGTTGGCCTAGCACTGAAGGCCAGGGGAGTCTGATGTCCAGCCCGAATGACACACTCAGCTCAGCGCGGGGAGCGGAGGAGGCCCAGGGGGCTAGCCGAGCTGCTGAGGAGGGGCGGGGTGCCCAGCAATAGGAGGGCAGAGGCAGACAGCACCTCATGCTCTTGTCTTGTTCTGTTCACGGGCCTAGGGGGAAGCAGAGGCTGGAACACCAGCTGGCAATTATCAACTCGGGGCACAGTAAGAGACTGTCCAGGATGATAAGGCCGCCCCACATGGATCCTCTGTCATGATCCAGTGGAGGGGTGGGGAGGAGTCTGGAATTGAGACCTAGTGCCTCTAGTCCAAGACGTGCATTTGTCAGAATGACTGAATTCTATAATTAAAAGATCTGTGAGACTCACTGTGTGTAAATATACCTCAATTAAAAAAAAAAAAAAAAAGCAAGCTGCAACCTTAACCAAATGGCCAAAGGTAATATCACCAACACCAGAACTGACATCGTATAACTCCTGATAAAATCACAACTTACATTATTATCATTTTGCCCCAAATGTGTAACTGGAATGTGATCATGAGACAAACCCAAATTGAGGGACATTCAACAGAACATGCCTGTGTGCTTTAAAAACATCAATGACTGATAGTTAAAGGAAGAATGAGGGACCAGTCTGGATTAATGGAGACTAGAGACAAGTAAATGCAGTGTGTGATCCTGGGCAGGGGGGTGGTCTAAAGGATATGACTAGGTAACTGACAAAATCTAAATATGGACTGTATCGATGTCAATTTCCCTGAATTTGAAAATTGCTCTGTGGTTACACGGAAGAATGCCCTTGCTCTGAGGTGACAGATGCTGAAGGGTTTGGGGGCGAAGGGTCACAATGCCTGCAATTTACTCTGAGGTCAGAGACCGGAGAAAGTGCAAGCCACTGGACGGAATAGTTCCTAAGGCCCTGGAGGAATCTGTTGTCCAGATTCACAAAGGGACTCCTTGTGCCCACAGTGGCAGGATGCGGGATCTCACCCTTGTTGGGCAGAGCCAGGCTGGCATGAACAGGAGTTCAGTCTTGAACGACCCTCTTCCACCCCTGCAAACGCTGTGCTACAGGGGAAAAGGAGGCTTTTGTGCAATCTCTAGGTCTGCCACCTGGTGGCGTCTTTCTGCAGCACACTTTCATCAAAGGGTTACTGCATCAGGTGCACCAAGCAGGGGGAACCTCTCTTGCGGCTGATCAGGGAGGATGCAGGAAGGACTCTGGGAGAAGTCCCCACTTCAGCTACCTGTGTAAATGGGGCTCAGACTAACAGATTCTAGCACCTTGCACGTTCTCCTCTGCTCCGGGACCTGGGCCTGCAGGGTTTCTGTCTTCGTGGCGGGGGTCTTCCAATGCCCTTCTGGTCTCAGGAAAAAACCCTAACTCCTCAGACCCAGGCGAGCTCTCCGGCTGCACTGCGTTAGTAGGTCCCCAAGATCCACCCACACCAAATGACTCACAATTCCCTGAGTGTGCCATGAACACCCTCACCCTGCCCTCTTCTCCCTGGTTGGCTCATCCTTCTCCCTCCGTCCTCACTCTGAGTCCTTTCCTCCTGCAGCTCCCAGAGCACTGAGCAGACCTCTGTCCCCTCCCACTGTCCTGGAACCATGGTGTATCTGACTTCCACCACCCCTGAGGGAGCAAGTCCAATTTACCGCTGCTTCCCTGCACGCTGCCCGGGGCCTGGCACACTGCTGAATGAGAAAATGGACTGCGGAACTGTTTGTTACGTGCCCAGAGTACATTAAGGACCATATTGGGGCAGGGGACAGGGATGACCCAACTGGTCGCCAGGTGTACGGATGGATGGTCCACCAGCTCATGGCAGGAGACAGAATCCAGGGTCAGGGAGACAAGGGGTCACAGCTGCACGTAAGTGGGCTGCAAGATGCTGGGAACCATTTGTCCAGGCAGAGCCCCATGTCAGAAATGCCTGGATGCCTGGGGCAGGGAGGGTTCTGGGCGGGCTAATCATCGGGGGTTGTGCTTAGACAGTGTTTGCTGCCGGAAAGCGGACCCCACAGAGGAGTGACTTATTCACAGCACGTGCCTGAGGCTTGCGCCCGACCCCTCACTGGCAAAGGGACAGACTAGCCCCCTTTTGGCTGAATCCAGTGAAAAGACCTGCTTTCCTGCAGCAAGATGCGGGGCATGTGAATGATAGTTCGGCCTGCCCCTACACACCAGTGACAGGTCCTCTGGGTCCCTCTACTCTAGGCTCATGGTGTGAAGGTCCTTCTGCTGGTCAGAAAAATTCCTAGCACTCTTGCTATCCCCAGAAAAGGGCAGTTCTGGCTCAACTCTGCATTTTATGTGACTATACCTGGAAAGAAATACCAAGGCTTGGGGTGAGCAGTGTGAAATCTGAACACATGACCCAACTAAGACCTGTAGATCTGCTTTATAGACCAGACACCCCCACACTAGAGGTCTGCCAATTCCCTCGAAAATTCTCCAGGCTCATTCCTGGATGGTGAATTTCGGACTCGGAGCCCACATGGGAGGCCCACACCCTCACATGAACTCTCAGGGCAACTAACTTTTGCACAGAGCTCTATAGCTTACAAAGCGCTTTCCCGTACATGACTGTAACTGATCCCTCCCACCTCTCCTCAAACACAACTTTTTCTAGAAAAAGAAATTGAGACTCAGAGATACTGAGACCTGCCTGAAGTTACCCGGCTGGTTGTTGAAAGAGATGGAATGTGAACACGGGTTTCCCAACTCTGAATCCCATATTGCTTGTACTTGACCACACTGCTTCCTTGACTGCTCCTTCCCTACCTGATGATGGCTATGGTCCTAGGAGCGCCAACCAGAGAGAGGGGGGTACCCTCTGGATTTCCTCATAAGCAGTCATTCTCCTGGAATCAGGGAGCTGCCAGCCAGAAAGCTGCAGGTGAGCAGGGAGAGAGGGGCCGTGCTTGTCCCTGGATAAGGAGGTGTTTCTGGCCCCCGAACAGGTCTCTCTGGAGAGAGGGGCCAAGTCGAGGTGGGGTTACTGAGATATCCTCCCAACAGCCAACCAGGCGGTGTCCCCCAGCCCTCTGTGACCCAAGCATTCTGGAAGCCACCCCCACTGCACCCCAATACTCACATGCAGGTGCTGCTACCAGGGCTCCCAACTTCCTGACAGACCCACTTTCCATCCACAAAATCAACTCAGGAAACCAGAGGAATTCACAGCCCATGGAACTAAGTGTTTCGAAGCATAGACCAGGGACCCAAATGCCAGGTGGGAGGGCAAGATGGATTTTGAGGTCAGATAGATCTGGGTTCAAATTCCAGCTTCCATCACTTACTTGCTTTGTTTCCCTGAACTAGTCACCTGCCTTCTGTGAGAGTCATCTACCCTCTCTGGGCCTCAGTTTCCTCATCTGTAAAAGAGGAAACACTAAAGGGCCAGATGCGATGCTGTGGCTGGCTGTGTCATGAGGTCTTTGCTGGGGAAGGTGAGGGGTCCCTGCTCTAAGTGGAGGTAACCTCCCTGGCGACAAGCCTCTCTGGGTGCAATCCTTTTTGAACTATCACTTAATGGGTACCTACTGCCTGCCAGGAACCATTCTAGTGTCTTCCTAGATTTTCTTTCCTTCTCACAACTTGATGAAGTAAAGATTTCCCCCTTCTACTGCTGACCAGCCAAAGCCTAGAGGCCCTGGCCAGCTTACCGGGCCCAGAGGAGGCTGCCTGAGACCTGTTCTCTTCTACTCCTGCTAGCTAGAGTGAACGGGGGCTTTGTGGTCAGCTTTTCCTTTGAGTTTTAATGGCAGCCACCCCGAAGTAGGCATGAACCCTCTCCCTGGGAGTCTGAAGGCTATAAGGAACCTCTCCAGGAACCCACTGGAAGCCATTTGCTTCAGAGCTCAGGATGGAGCTGGGGGATGGGGAGGAGGATTAGTAATCCCTTGGCTTCAGCCAGGACTCCCTGATGACAAAGATTCATGCATGCGCTGTCATCTTCGCTGTTCCAAAACAGTGTGATGATTTTGCTCATTTTGAAAATGCAGGATATGTACAGCTCCAATTTGTCAAGGATACACAACATCACACCATTCCCTAAACGCCGTTGCTTTCCTGCCTCGGGGGTACCGAGTGAGCTGGCGGCTTCTAACCAGAGCTTGCTCTCACTGCCCGGGGTGAACCCCGCCCCCTGAAGCCCGGTCTGCTGGTCTGCTGGTGTGCTCGCAGGCGCAGGAGTGTGGGAGAGTACCTACCTGCAGCAGCCAGGGAGGAAGTGACTCAGCCCAGTGGGAAGTGGGAGGGGCGGTCAGAAAGAGGGCCCTGTGCCCAGCCTGCTCCCCCTCAGCACATCCGCACCAGACCCATCCTCTGTCGCCGCCTTTCCCCAGCAGGACTACAGTGTGACCAGCGCAGCGGTCCTGGGGGCCAGCGGGGGCCCAAAGACCCCACTGCTCACAGAGAGCCCAGTGTCTGCAGCTCGGAGGTCCAGCTCTGGTCTCCTTTAGGAAGCCAGATTCACATACAAGGAGATTACGTAATCAGTGATGTCCCTCTTCACCCCGCTGCCCTGAGGAAGTCCCCACTGGGCTTCTCTGTGGCCTCCATGACGGCTGGGTGGGGAAGACTGGAGGCGAAAGGCCTCTGGCCAGGAGGATGTGTTCCAGAGTGATTCCGGGAGGAAAGGCTCCAGGGCTGTGCACACACAGGTGGACCCGTGGGCCCCTCTGGGGCAAAGACAAATAAATGGAAGAGAGACCAGTCTCTGCAGATGGGGCAAAGGGCTTCACCAGTGGTCACTCTGAGCGCCACCAGAGCAGAATCCAGGGCAGCAATGCCAGTTCTGCCACCAGCACACCCCTCCCAAGGGCCTCCGGAAGCAGCTGATGTGACAACAAATAATCCGTCACTGTGTGTGGGTGTCAGAGGAGGAAGGGACAGACTTAATAGCTCTTTCTCAGGCCGTGCTGCTCTGGTATCTCCCATCCAGAGAAGGAGCCTGGGGAAGCAGCCAAGCACGCTGGCTCGGGAGGCATTCCTGGTGGCCCCTTGGCTCTGTGGGGGGCCTTCTGCCTTGCGCAGTGATGGCAGACCAAGTCCCTGACAGCTCTCCCCTTTCATGCCAGCCTGCCTTGCTCCTGAGGGGACCCATCCTCAGCTCAAACCATCAGTTCCTGCCTTGTGCAGTGACTCAGCCGGGGAACAACGCCTGCCACGGGGTCCCACATGGAGTTCAGGTTCTTGCCACCCACAGTGGCCCCAATCACGCGGGGAGAAAACAGCAAGTGACTGCAGGAAGGCTGGCTGAGTCTAAGAACCACCCTCTGTGTCCACTGTGCAACCTGAATATGGGCTTCTGTGCTCCACGGTCCCCTCACCTACAGGAGGGGGATGGCGCTGCCCCCGCACAGGGTTCCCTGAGGACTGCCGGGAGCCAGCGTGTGGGAGGCACTAGACAAATGTTAAGTTTCCTTCCTTCCACCCCAGATTTCCAGAGCGACAGACGGGAAAGCCCGGGCCAGGCCCAGGTACACGTGATTCTCTCTCTTTATACTGTTTTTAACAGCAAAAATCACTACCATCATGCTGTAAGAAAGGCAATTTGGACTGAGGTCAGCAAACTGCTTCTCCGTAACTGCCTCTATCAGCAATTAAATTCAGGGGCAATCCGGGTGGCTCAGTTAAGCGTCCGACTCTGGATTTTGGCTCAGGTCATGATCTCACGGTTTGTGAGTTCGAGCCCGGCGTTGGGGCACTGTTAGTGAGGAGTCTGCTTGGGATTCCTCTCTCTCTGCCCCACCCCTACTCACACTGTTTCTCAAAATAAAGAAATAAACTTAAAAAAATTTAAATTCAATTAAATTTCACAACTTTGACCATGAACAATACAGTTCAGAAATGCTGCTGGCTGGGAGGGGCAGGGTCGCAGAGGCTGATGGCAGGCTGGGCCAGCAGAGTGCCCCTCGGGGAGCCATTTAGAGGGGAGGCCTACATGAGGATCTCACCTATTCTGAGCCACCAGGAGGCCAGCCAGGGCCAATCCTGAGATCCACGAGCCACCACTGACAGACAGCGCACACAATGGCAAGAGCATGCTCATCATACGTCTGTTTGCGTGCGTCTCTGGAGAGGGTGAGCTCCTAGGAGCGAGGCCTGGGCCTTGTCCACTTCAGAATGCCCTGCATAGGCTCAGCAGGTGCGCAGAAAACATGTGCTAAACCACAGCCAACACAACAGAAGAAAATACATGGCTCGGACTCAGCCTTTCCAGTTCAAGGGATTTATCCTACAAAAATATCCACACAAGTCCACAAAGATAAATGTGCTCAACGAGGGTTCCTACAGAACCATGTGTCGCAGCAAAAAACCACAAAAGATAAAACCACAAAAATCAAAACACACGTAGACACTCACACACATCCAGACAGGAAGCACTCTAAAAGTCCACCAAGAAAGGACTGGTTCACTACATCATGTTCCATCCAATGGAATACAATGCAGCCTATGAGACTAGGTCTGCACCTGCTGGTAAAGATGTTTACAATATATTACATTAAAAAACAAACAAACAAACCAGTACTATGTGTATAATACGATCCCATTTGGGTAAAGACAAAAAGATCATACACAAGCTTTTAATATGCACAGGAAATTTCTAGGAGAAACTTAACAGTGGATACTTCCCGGCAGGATGAGGGGCCCAGGGAGAGGAGGGAGAGTTTATGTTATAGTCTTCCATACTGCTTAACTATTTTATCATACGCTACTATAACAATACTTTCTTTTAAATCTCAAAAAATGTTTAACCCATTAGAATTGTTAAGAGTAGTAACAGGCCCAAGGGAGGCTGGGCCTCAGAGAGGGCACACTTGAGGGGGTACGGCACAGGACACATGCAGAACTGCCCTGAATGTACCAGCCCGTGTGCCATTGCAAGGCTGCAGCAGGAGAGTCGGCGGGAGGGACAAAACCACCACTCTGGGCACACTTAAGCTCTCTCAGGTAACTTGCAAACATGCCTAGAAGGAATTTCCTGCTCGCCAGCTGGCATCCAGAGGGGCTGGGAGGACCACCAAAGCATTCGAACTAGAGACCTGGAAGCTGGCTCACGATGCCTCTTTCAGAACACTCACAGACCCGCCAGCAAAGAGCTTAGCTGGGCCTCATCAGAGCCGCCCCTGGGTCCTGACTGCGGACTGGAAATTAGTCTGAACCTGCTACAGACAATAACACCTCATGTCTAATCCCCATTACTACCTGAGGAGCAGGCAGTATTATGTCCATTTTACAGGGGAGGAAATGAAGCTGGAGACAGTCAGTGACTGGTTCAAGGTCACTCAACGAGCAAGTGGCAGAAGTGGGCTTTGAAGCCAGGTATGATCTGAGCCTAGGCCCTTAACTGCTAAGTGATACGGTTGATAGTCTCCTTACTCACTAGCCACAGGGCAGGAGGGGGAGGGACCTGCCTCCAGAAAGTGGTAGTTTCCATTCTTCTGGCAAAGAAAGGACCGCTTCAGCTTTGCCAAAGACCCTTCCAGCTCTAAAACTCTATGAGTCCAAGATTCCACGTGGGTTGGACTCCCTGGGGCCAGAGTGGGGCCAGGGTGAATGGCATGGCACGGGCTCTAGAATCACACAGTGTAGGCTGGAAATCTGGCTCTGCTCCTACTGCCTATGAAGCGGTGGACAGGTTACTTAACATCTCTGAGCCTAGGGGTTCTCCTCCGTAAGAGACAGTCCCTCCTTCCTTAGAGTCTGAGAAACATTCAATCTGTACTGCTGAGTACTTAGCAAAGGACCTGGAAGGTGGTGGCAATCTGCCTTTTTTTGGCTGGTTTCCTTCCGGTTCCTTCAGGAGGGACCACGTTGGGAGAGCAGTCAGAGGAGAAAGCACCCTGTGGAATTCATGCCAAACACAGTAACACCAGGAGCTCCACGCCCGCTGCAAAATGTAGGACTCTTGCTTTCTAGGGCTGGCAGATGCCAGAAATGGGGTTCCAAATGCCCCACAGAATTCTGGGCTAGCCAGTGCTAAGGTCTTCCAAGGAACTGAGCTTCTCTCTACAAGCACCTGCTGTCTGTCTCCTTATCACACCCCAAACCAGCTCTGCCCCAAACCCAAAGACAAATGACAGGCACATCAGTCCTGCTCTTGCCAATTCCCACCACAATGTCCAGGCTACTGTTTCTTCTTCCTGGATCCTTGGGTCACAGACTCTTTAAAGGCTAAACATCTTCTGTCTCTTTTGCCAAGTAGGCGGCAGTCTATAAACATATTTAGAGAGCACAGCTTCACTCTGAATGACAAGAGCCCTTCTCAGTTTTCTCTGGGGCTTTGCAAAAACTAGACTTGCTTGGAAATCATCAAGCCTGTATACTACTGGACGGTGAAAGCTCTGGGGAGCCTGAACTCACTCCTGAGGTAGACTGCCGTCAATCAGAAGAGGATGACCACCACAGAGCTGCAGCCTGTTCAGGGCAAGGACTCCTCAGTGTCCCCACAGGATGGGGTACCTCAACCCAAAAGACTACCTTTGCTCACTGGAGCAAAATCAGGCCACTCAAGTTTATTAAAAGGAGGCCTAGAAATTCTTCAAGAAATAATAATAATAATAATAAAAGGTACTCTGAAGCAGCAACCTCTCTTCTAGAATCCTGCACATCCCTAAGGTGGGCCAAATCATATATATGCAGGCGGTTGCTACAGCTCTGTTTGGAGAGCAGAAGACAGAGAATAACCTAAATTTATTAGTAGAGAGCTTGCTGAATACATTGCACACATCCATAATGAAAAACAACCCAAGCATCCATGTGCCAGAATGCGACCATCTCTAAGACAGTATAAATCAAAACAAACAATACCGTCCTTTTCTCTCATGGATCTTACAGATCCTGAGAGGATATGCAGGGCTGCTGTGGGCCCTGGGCCACCTGCTGCAAGGCCACAGTGTCACCTGAGCAGGTGGGAGAGGAAGAAATGCTCTCGTTTCAGGCCACTTTCTCTTCTACCTTCTTTACCCCACAAACCCAAGGACAAATCTTGTGAAAATCTCCCCCGTTCCGAAGGGCCTGTCTGAATTGTTGTCCCCCAGCACACTCTCTGCACAGCACAATCGATTCTGGTCTAGCTCTGCACTCCCATAGAGCTCGGAGACAAGGGCACCAGGGCAACTTCCTCTCATCTCTCTGGTGGCTCTGAGTCCTAGGTGGCCTCGGGCAGACACCTCTCCTTCTTGAGAAGAGGGACAGAGTCTGCTAACCCAGCCTAGGGAGTAAATCCAATCTCAAGATCTCTTTCCAGATAAGATCTCCAGGAAACAATGGGAAAGCCATGTACAACCTAGAGGTACGCTGCTGACCAGGACCGCATCAGCTGAAGCAGTGTGGATGGCGCAGAGTAAAGAGCTGCTCTGTAGGGCCACCTGAAGGCTGGAGAAATTACACAAGTTTTGCAGACTCAGCCAGTTGAGTTTCTGAAATACTGCACAAGGTCACCTCCCTGGGCAAATCTGGGTGAAGGGAGGGGAGCTGCCCTTCTCCCAGGTGCTGACTCAGGCGTAACCAGAGGGAAGCCTGGCCCCAAGCTGGACAGGGTGCCACAGACTTTACAACTGATGCTGTCCCGTGAGATGCACTCGGATCTTATTGAAGGGAGCGGGCAGATTTCACTGGCCACTGTCTTCTCCCAAGCCTCTGCACTACCATTCACTATGTCACCCAAACCAGGAACTTGTGGGTCACCTGCCACCACTGCTCCTCCCTCAACCATCCCTTCCAAATATTCCTAGAGGCCTACTGACTTCTCCTCAAACAGCTCTGATCTCTGCCCTTCCTCGCCATCCCAAATGCCTCTGCCCTGATCCAGGCCCACACAAGGGCTTGCTGTGATCATTACAACAGCCTCCTCCTGGACTCCTGACCCACTCTCTTCCCAGTCTACCCTCCACCCGCAGCTAGAGGGCTCTTGGGAAGATGCAGGCCTAATGGTGTTCCCTCCACATAAAACAAAGCGTTCCATCACAAGATCTTGAGAAGTTCAAGCATCTTAGCCTGGTACCTACCTCTCCAGCACATCCTACAGCCAGGTCCCTTCACACCCTGTGCTAGAACCTCTTGTGGTTGCTAAAGATGCACATACACCAGCACGCATCCAGGCCTGTGCCACGCTCTTCCCCCGCTTGGGGTGCCTTGTGAGCCCTCGGAAAACTCTACTCGCCATTTGGGAGCTAAACGCTGAGGCCTTTCCAAAGCTCTCCCCAGTCTCCTCCACATCCCCCAGTGGAACTGCTCCTTCCTCCTGGTTCCCATTACATGCTACAAGACTTCTGGGAAAGACTTGCCAAACTATGCGAGTGTTCATTGCTTAGGCCCCTGCTAGACCACAAGCTCCTCCAGGGCAGGGGCTACCTCTCTATTCTCCTTCTGCCCCTGGCACCCAGCACACCCCAGCCACATATGGAGCCCTGGATTTTGAGCCACTACATACATCAATGTGTGTGATGCTTCTTGGTGATACTAATTCAGATACCAGACAAGGGTATCTAATAGGGACACACAGAAGAACCTCTAAACATCTTTTCTGTCATGAATACTTTAAAATACAATTTTTTCTCAAGTACTCTTCTATTTTTAAGAACAATGGTTCTTAAAAATTTTTTTTTGACATTTATTTATTTTTGAGAGACAGAGCATGAGCAGGGGAGGGGCAGAGAGAGAGAGAGAGAGAGGGAGACACAGAATCTTAAGCAGGCTCCAGGCTCTGAGCAGTCAGGACAGAACCCAATGTGGGGCTTGAACCCATGGACCATGAGATCATGACCTGAGCCGAGGTCAGATGCCTAACAGACTGAACCACCCAGGTGCCCCCCAAAATGGTTCTCTTAAAGAGCTGAGCTGAATCATCCGCATGGCTCCCACAAAGACTGGGTAAACTCCCCACAGATTTCCTTTTCAGAAAGAATACAATGAAATTCTGTGATCTTGTGGTCCCTCAGGACACTTCTGACAGCTCCTGACAGCTCCAAGGGACGCAGTTCCAGTTGCGACTAATTGCTCCCACTAATTCTTGGAAGTTCTTTCCTGCAGTCTGTAATAACACTTACCAAGTATTTCTCAGTGTGTGCTAAGTGTTCAACCTGCAACGTCTTACTTAATCCTCACAACTGCCCTCCTAGGGAGGGGCCTTACTGTCCCCACTTTATAGATGAGAAGGCTGGCCACGGAGAGAATAAGTAACCTCTAGCGACCAGCAGGGCTGGGATTGGAACTCAGATCTGTCTTACCGCAGAGCCAAATAGGTTCTTAACGCCCACAGTCTGCTGCCTTCCCAGGTCAAACGAAAGGCACAAGGGAGCAAGCGCAGCACCCCCTGCCACAGGCCTTTGGAGAAGGCGGTGCTCGTGCGACCTGCAATCCTAGGAAGAGAGGGACACATGCACCAGGTACTTCTGTGCTGGGCAGAGAAGCTCAGAGCAAGGCAGGGAGCCTGCCACCTGCCACCCATGGCATCCAGGGCTTTCTCAGCAAAGATCCCCCACCCTGGCACCGACTCTCCCTACTCAGAGGCCTGCAGGGGCCTCTAAAGATGACTCCAGTCCTGGCTCTCCCCCTCAGCTGGAACCAACTCCAGAGAGATCACTCTAAAACACAGATCCAATCATGTCACTCCTCTGCTTAGAAACCTTTTCACTGCCCTTGGCATAAAGTCCTAACTTGTTAACGTGGCATTCCCTTGTCAGCCTATACTGCCTTACTTTGCACCATGTCAACTTTCATGCCACCATACTGAACAATCTGAGGTTTCTGGAGTAAACTATGCGTGTACTCAGGTGCTCCTGGCTGGCTCGGTCTGAAGAGCATGTGACTCTTGATCCCGGGGTCGTGACTTTGAACCCCACGTTGGGTGTAGAGATTACTTAAATGAATAAGTAAATTAAAGCTTTTACTTAAGAAAACCCCAAACTATGCGTGCCTTTGTCTTTCTCTAAGTAGAACACCTTACCCCTTCATTCTCACTGATTAAGCCTTCCATCCTTCTAGACACAGCTCCAGGGTCATCACTTCTGCCAAGTCTTCCCAGGATCTTCCCCCCACCCAGGGTGGGCTCCTACAGCCCTGTGCCTGCTGCTACTAGCTTTTTTAGACCTATTTTAACTACTTGTTTACAGATCAGTCTCCCTTAACCAGACCATGAGCTTCTTGAAATAAGAATAATAGGTAACATGTATCATGTGGCAGATATGGTTCTGCGTGTTTTACATGTGTTAATTTTTTTTAAGTTTTTTTTAAGGTTTATTCATTTTTCAGAGAGAGAGAGAGAGAGACAAAAAGCGTGAGTGGGGGAGGGGCAGAGAGAGAGAGGGAGGCACAGAATCTGACACAGGTTCCAGGCTTGAGCTGTCAGCACAGAGCTCAACGTGGGGCTCGAACTCACAAACCAAGAGATCATGACCTGAGTTGAAGTCGGACGCTTAACCGACTGAGCCACCCAGGTGCCCCAATTTTTTTAAAGATTTTATTTTTAAGTAATCTCTACACTGAACGTGGGGCTTGAACTCCGGATCCCGAGATCAAGCGTCACACCCTCCACCAACTGAGCCAGCCAGGTGCCCCTACATGTGTTAACTTTTTAAATCTTCACAACAGCTCTAGGTAATCACCCGTTTTACAGATGAGGTCACTGAGGCACAGACAGCTTATACCACATGCCTACTGACACACGTTTAGAAGCTGCAGGGCCAGAATTTGAACTCAGGAAGTCTGGCTCCAAAGTCCACTCTTCACCACTATACCATAGGGTACTTGCCTCTCTAGGCAAGGACACTGTTGTTGTCATGCGGGGAATGAATGAATAAATGAGAGCAACCTCCACAAACCACTGGCAGAGCAGGGCCAGCAAGGAGTGCTGGAACAGCTCACAAGCACTGTTTACAAACAAGGATTCTTTTGGCTTTACAATGACATATTCTGCTCTTCCTTATCTCATGCAAAACTAAGCCAAGAGGGAAAGGTGCCCAGCCCAGAGTGACTACCTTCTTCCCCACTGCTCTCAAAACCAACCAAAGCCAACCGGTTTCTCCCGTGACTTAAAACAGAGCAAAGTCTACTCTGCCACCGAAGGCAGCTGTCATCTCTTCCTTCCGCCAACGGGCATCAAACCTAGGGAGTGGGGGTTAGCAGAGAACGTAGCATCGGAAATCCCAAAGCCCTTACCCACGGCCTGGAAGGTGTGGCCGAGTCGCGTGGGAATGGGCGGGCCAGACCCGGCACAGCAGGTGAAACTGACCACAGCGGCGTGCTCTCTCCTTGGAAAAGGCCGGCCAAACGTAGCACTGGCAAGCAGGTAGCTCTGACCCGCATCTGAACGCCTCCCGCGATGCGAAAATTTCCCCAGCAGCGACGGGTGAGGGCTCCTGGAGGAAGCCCTGGCTGGCCCGCCTTGGGGACTCGTTCTAACTTTCAAGTCCCTTTCGGGATCGGGAGGGAAGCATGGAGAGGCAGAGGGTGTCTCCTGGGGAAGACCTGGCTGAGTTCAAACGTCGGTGGCCTCACTAAGTAGCCGAATGACTCCGGGCAAGGCTGGCAGCACCCACCTCCTAGAGCTGCGGCGGGACCCAGGCTCCCCGAGGCCGCCCGGTACCCCGAGCGCAGCAGTCCCCGCCCCCGCCGCCCAGGAAGGGCAGACCCCAGAAGAGGAGAGGGCGTTCACTGTTGCCATTTCTGTCGCACCGGGACAGCCTCGGGCTGTCACCCCGGTCCCCGTGCCACAGCCGCTGAGGCCCGCCGCGCCAACCCGCACCCCCCGCCCGGCTCCCCGCTCCGGGACCCCCTCCCTCACCTTCCCCCGGTGCTCAGCGCTGCTCGCCCATAGTCCGTAGCCCGGAGCCAGGACTGCTCGGCGCTCCGTCCCGGGGAGCCGGGGCCGGGCCGGGGGCGTGGGAGCCGCTCACCGCCGCCTCCCAGCGCAGCCACCCGAGCCGCCACCGCCGCCGCCGCCGCCTCCCTCCATGGCTGCGGCGCCGCCACCTGACAACGGAAGTGACGCACCGCCCCCTCCTCTCGGGCCAGAGCCGCAGCCCCACCCCTCTCCCCGGACCCCGCCCCTCGCCTGTGTCTGCGCTCTCACGGCCTCCGGATTGGGGTGCCATCTTGAAGATGGGCGGAAGCCTTCAGGCAAGAGTCCGGAATCCGATTGACGATTGGCTCAGAGTGAGGTCTGGGCCGAAACCTGTGAAACGATTGGAGACTGAGACTCTAAAGGGGCGGTACTTACCGCTTATCTACGTCTGCGGTGAGGCTGGGACGCAGACACCGCCCCCGCCCCGACTCCGCAGGACCTCGAGTGCCCTACACTCGCCCTGCTGGGTTTGGAGAAGTCTTCCGCAGCTGGAAGATCGGCCAGCGCAGTGCATTTGTCAGAGAAATGGCTCTTCCTTGATCTCCATTTCTCGGTTTCTGGAGCCCTGTGCGGAGAGCGCTGGAATTAGGCTCAATAAGATGACAGAATTCCTGTCTCAGCCCTCACAATTTATTTCCCTCTGGGCCCCTCGCCTTTGTAGAAACCCTGCTTCAGCCTGAAGATCTCTGGAGTCTTGACCAGGGAGGTTTACAGTGAAAAGATCCTATTAACGATTCCAGCTATCTAGCCTCAGTCCCTCCTGCTGCAGTTTCGGTCCCTTTCTCCTCCTCCTCCAGCAACCACGCCCTCCATGAATCAGCTACTTGCACCAGCAGATGAGCCCTTTAAAGGATTGCATCAGGCGGGTGACTCACTGGGGCCCTCTGAGAGCCTGGCTTCCCTCCTCTGGCACCCAGAAGCAGCTAGAAGGGCTCAGTGGCAGCAGCACCAACAGCCATGGCCCCACTCCTTTGTCTCAGAGGTGTGAGCCAGAGTGCTCGCCGCATGTGACTGTCTTAACTCCTGGGTATCTTTCCAGCTGTCTCCTGGGGCACTCTGTATCCATGTGTGGGCACATGTGTCCAAGCCGGTGTGCACCGCTGGGTTTTCTTAGGGGTGTGTGGCCAGGTGCACATGGATATGCATTTGTCGTCTCCACACAGGCAGTGCCAGGACATGAGAGGTGATGTGACTTGAGTCTGGCTGCCTTCTCCTGTCCGTCTCTTTGTCTCTCTAAATGCCTGGTGCCCACTAAGCTGATAGGGCTAAGTGACAGCAGGAATCAAAACAGCTCCCACTGCTGTGTTACAGCACTTTAGAGACATCAGTGTTGGGAGTCTGTTTACAGATGCAGCAGCTAGAGCTCTGAGAGGGAAAGAAACTTGTCCAAAGGCGCATAGCTAATAATGGCAGGGCTGTGATTTGAACCAAGTGTGGCAGATTCCAAAAAGGTTAGATTTGAGTCCTTGCTGCATCTCCCACAAGCTGAGTGACTCCACGTTAAGTTCCTGGACCTTCTCGGACTGTCAAAATAGGGATAACGCCTTACAGGATCATTGAGAAGATTCAGTGAGCATGGAAACAGCTTCTCACGGGACCTGGCCAGCAAGTTACAGGGCTTCCGTAAAGTTCGGGACTGAGTCAGGTACAAAGAGGCCCGGCCACAGCCCCCCAGCTTCTGTGCCTGACAAAGGGAAAAGCCTAGGGATTCCGGAAGCCCTGACTGCCAGGAATGAGTTTTGGGTTTTCCAGGGCTCTAATTATCAGCTAGATGAATCACTTGGAGCTGACACCACCATTCCCCCCCACCCCCCCCCCCCCCCCCCCCCCGACCTTCAGTTGCTTCAAAATACAGGATTTTAACAAAGAAGAGGAGGAGAAGGAAGAAAAAGAGGGGAGGAGAGGTAATGAATAGAAATGAAAGGTGCCAGCCAGAGGAAATGAAAAATGAACATTTCAGGACACCACCAACACGAGGAGACTGCTGCCTCTCTCTCTCTCTCTCTGTCTCTCTCTCTCACTCACACACACACACACACACACACACACACACACACACGGTGACATACTCTCCTGCTGCCTGCTGGCTCTCCAACTTTGGGCATACTGGCAGATGGTACTGCCATAACAAAGTGACGCCTGTCACAACAGCAGAGATGGTTGCTTGACGAGGTATAGGCGGATCTGCCTATCACAGAAGGAGAGGAAGAAACCTTCAACCCTGAGGAGCTTCCACAGGCTTCTGTAACCCAGCGAACCCTACTCACTGCTGGCTTCTGGCTTCTCCTTATGGCCAAGCCCCAGGGCCCGGGTATGACAAGTTCTGAATGCCAGCACCACACCCGGTGGGCACCACCACTGAGGTGAGCGGAGACACTGCTTATCTTTGCCATCGGTGTGATGTCGGGAGTGGTGGGAAGCAGAACAGTGTAATGCAGTAGTCAAGATCACGGAGTGTGAGTCATACAGGCTTGGGTTCAAATCCCCACCGTGTTGGTCACTGGCTCTTCGATCTTGAGCGAGTCACGTAACCTCTCTGGGCCTGTTGGCTCATCTGTAAAATGAGACTATTAATATACACCTCCAAAGTTGTTGTGATGATGAAAGGAGAGGACTCTTCCATTTCACGAAGATTTATGGTGTGCCTGCTATGTGCAGAGCACTGAGCTAGATGGCAGGGACCCAGGGGGACCAAACAGACTACGGCTCTGCCCTCCTGCAGCCCCCAGCCCAGGCCCTGGCCCACAATCAGCAGCAAGCGGTAGCTATTTATGATGGCCATCTTGACGTTCAGCCATTCACTTCACCATGAGACCTGGGGAGAGCCCCTCCCCTTCCCCCTGGGGAAACCAGGCCTCAGTTTCCTAAACTGTAAGATGACAGAGTTGAATTGGGTCAGTGGTTCCCAGGCTTCTTGCCATCAAACTTCCCTCATGAGCCTCATATCTGATAAGATTTTGTCTCCTCTAAACCTACATCAAGTCATTTCTTCCTTTTTTATTGATTATAACCTCATTTTACAGCTGCTAGGGCTTGTGACCGGGGTAACTCCAGCCGGAAGCAGAGAGCATACCAGCTTGGTCACCCTTCACATACCATGTGCTGTTTCTCCGGGTCCTTTCTGGAACATTGACAGGAGCTCAAGGGACCTCTGCTGCCTCGGGGCCCCTTCAGCTGAGGATGGAACTCAGTGAGCTGGATGCTCTCTTCGTGTCGCAGCCAGCTGACAGCCGGTGGTGCTCTGTCACTTGTATGGGCCCAGGGAGATCTGAACTTCAAGCAGTGTGCCCACCCTGACAGTCCCCTCCCCCGAATGACAGAGACCCTTCCACCCTGCACTCTTCTTTCCAGGAAGGCAGGGTGAGGTGGGGACCTGCCAGCCCACCTAAGCACTCAGAATTCCTGGGGGCTCAGTCATCAGCTGGGCCCCCCACGTTGGTGTTTGCACGTGCTTGAATGAAGACCAAAGCAACGAGTAGCAAAACAAATCCAAGGGGAAGACAACATTTGGAAATGGGGTTTTCATCTTTTCCTTGGTGTCCCTTCCTTTCCTTATGCAGATAGTTAGGTTGCTCTGCCTTCATTGCTTCGGGAAACAAAGGATGCAACAGAATGCAGAGTTCATTTTTAGCTTCTGAATTCCGAAAGCCTAGCCTTCAGGGAGGAATGGGAGAATGTCTGTGCACGTACAAATTTAGAAAACTGTAGCAAGGGGCATGTGGGAGACTTGAGACTTAGGGTGGTCCCTGAGAACAGACAAGCTTCTCCTCAGCTTTCAGCTGGACAGTGTCAGCAGGGTCTCAGGGACTGGGGAGCACGAAGAATTGTGCTCTTTTCCTGGGGGGAGTGCCAGGAAGTAACAAAACCCTCTGAAGAAACAGCTGTGTGCTGCATTTGGGCAAACAGGGCCTATCTAGCCCAAGGGCCTAAGAATCTCCTGGGAAAAGCAGAATAAAATTCTGAACGCTGAGAGGGGTATGGGTGACTCCTGAAGGGGTCTTTGGGTTGGTGGTAGCCTTAGCAAACTGATGACAAAGGACCAGGAGAAAATGAGGACATCTCAGTGGATGTGTGATTGGATGAGCACCAGACCAGACCACCTTTCCCATGTTGGGCACGTTAAGAGGAAATGCCCTAACTTTCGACCAGTTCCAAGGAAAGTGAGGATAACTTTGAATCGACTGCAGTTAAGTTTCTGCCACTCTGGCTGAATAGGGTGACATAGGAACTCCGTTGAATTAGGAAAAATTCAAGGTCTATTTCTCACACACGGGAAACTGGAACCAGCTACACTCCTTACCCACAAGGCTTGGTATCACATGCCCCAGCCCCGTCCCTTTCTCTAGCCTCACCTGCCTCTCCCCCCTCCCATAGTCACAGTGGTGCTCTGTTATTGCCCCCAGCCCCCAAGCGTTCCCACCTAGGCCCTTTGCACTGGTAGTTTCCTCTGCCTTCCCTTGGCTCTTGAAATGGCAGTCTCCTTCTCGGTTTACATTTTGCTTCTTCAGACCATACTTTCCAAAATAAAACCACCTCCGTGTTCTCTCTCAAGTACCCTGTTTAGTTCCTTCATGACAACTGTAAGAATTTTTACTTTTTTTATTGTCAGTCTCCCCGTCTAGAATGTCAGCTTCCTGAGGGCAGGACCCTTGTCTGTCTTGATGTTCCCTCAGTAGCTAGCACTGTCACTAGCGATACCTGTGGCACGAAGGGTGGGCAGCAGTTAGGGAATTCGGCTTGCCACAGGCCAGTGGGCACTGACCTCCCTCCCTCCAGCCTTCCTGGGCCTCTGGCAGCCTTCCCCCTGACAACCCAGGACCAGATGCCAGAAGACCCATATCCTCGGGGCTTAAAGACTTCGCTGTGCTCTATCCCAGGGGCCCAGCACGAGCGTGTCTCAGCAGGCCCATTTCCCCTCCTTCCGGTCTATCCTTCCAGCACCTCATCTGGGGACGACGGAGGGCCCATTGGGGTCTGGCGCACGATGCTTCTGGAAAGAGGACACAGTGCTTCGGCCTGAGCCCCTCTTCTCAACTGTCCTTCCCACTTCCCTCCCTGGCCTGGGGGCTCCTCCTTGCTCTGCGGAGGTTGCAGAAGTCCCGGCACACCCTTTAAAAGAGCTGGACTTCTCCTTTATCTCCAGGCCACACTCCTAGCATGAGCCCTCTTCAAGTTTGGAAACATTTGCAGACATGTGGGAAACGTCTGCAATGGGGGCCGCTGTGGGACTCCCTGCCAGTTCATTACTCCAGATGGGGTGGCTCCCCCGCTTCCCGCAAGTACACAGACATTTCCACAGCGAGGGCCTCCCTTCCGTGCCTGCCCTCTGGTTTCTCTTAGCAGCAGTCACCCTGTGGCATCGCTCCCCTTAACTCTAGCCGTCAGCAGGGCCTGGAAACAGTTGTTTTCTCCCTGCTAGGACCCACTGTTCTCTCCCGAAGGCAAAGGTCAAGTCTTGGGGACTTCTGGGACCTCCAGGCAATGAAATACACAGTATTCAGAAGAATCATGGTGGGTGGCTGTGTGGATGTTACTGAGGCAGATCCCTGGGTTCCAGATTGGAGCCAGGAAACTGGCTTTTCCAGACACATCCCAGTTAGTTCTGATGAGGCGGTCCAAGGACGACACTTTAATTCACGTTGATGGAGAACGTGAATGCAGGGCCCTCGGGCTGTTAGTGCCCAAGTGAACGCTCCTCTCAAGTCCCCCTCAAGAAATGAAAGCATCTTGAGGCCAAAGGCCCTGCCTTACTCAGGACTCTAGCACAGCAGGTTCTCAGGCTGGATTTCATCTCGTGGTTCTGGACCACCTCCTCCACTAGATTGTAAGCCCCTCTTTGGAAGGGACCAAATCTTATTCGACAATGTGTGCTCAACAGAGGGCCTGGCACACGGCAGCTGCTCTGTGGAGATCTGATGAGGACACAGCCGCTTTTATTGAGATGGTCGTTTGCCTGTGGTCATGCTGGTATGGCCGCGAGGCAGCTACAACGAAGACTTGGGTTCTACCCCTGAGCACCCCTTCTTCCCCGAGGACCCCAAAACTCTCAGAACTG
Organism: Panthera uncia; assembly: GCF_023721935.1. Taxonomy (NCBI): domain Eukaryota; kingdom Metazoa; phylum Chordata; class Mammalia; order Carnivora; family Felidae; genus Panthera; species Panthera uncia. Next base: position 77,168,132 of record NW_026057585.1, on the reverse strand, counting down.
GAGCCTGATCTCTCGCTGTTGGCTGAGCCGCCACACTTGAGGGGAGGGCCCAGGATTCCCTCAACCTCTCTACCTCAGGAAAGAGCAATGAGACGAACAACCTCCTCAACAGGGAATCTGCACCGAAAAAGCCACCTTCCATGTGGCCAGACTGAAGCACTTGCCTACAATTCTCAAAATTTGCTGCTTATTAGCATCACCTCAGAAGCTACACCCCATACCAATGAAATCTGAACTGATGGTGGGACAGGTGATTGCAATCTGTTGCAAGTGTGAGCACCACTGCCCTACTAGGCAGGACAAGACGGAGCCCAGCACACGTCAGAGGAAGCACACGGCATGGACTTGTTTGCATCCAAGTTTTATGAGAAAGCAAAACAACTGTGGGAAACCGGAACACTGAGGGGTGGCCCAGGCTAAGTACACTTGGTAACTCTCACTGGGAGAGGGTTGGAAACTACTCGGCAGATTCCCTAAATCAGTAAATCAGATTCTGATGCAAATCATCACAAGGTGATCAACGTCCCCTGCCTCAAGGCCACAGGCAGAGAGACAGGATCCCAGGGGGGGCCTAGGAGATGGGACCCTGCGAAAGGCAGCTGTGACAGGGGTGTCTCTCAGAGACACCCCTTTCTGGGCTGGCCCCGCGCGCTCTCTGGGCTCTGGGCAGGGAGGCGGCGCAGGCGGTTGGCTCGGGGGAACTTGAGTGGGGACGGGGCTTGCTGTCGAGCCGGCTCATTTATACTTTTTGGAGGGAAATTCCCGCCGGCCTTGGCCCTTGCCGCCAAAGTTGCGCACCCGGTGGATGGCCTGCAGCTGTTGCTCAATGGTCGCCGTGATGTTCACATCATCCGGGATGTGGACGTAACGGACGTTACGGCCTGTCACGAAGAGGTCATCCAGCTCGACCTGATGCCCCCAGCGGTCCGTGTAGGTGACACTGGCCAGGCGGATGTTCATGAAAGCGTCCACGTTGTCTATGCGTCCGCGGGCCACACTCTCGTCGCGCAGGTCCACAGTGGTCACCTGGCCCTGGAGGCCCTGCAGCAGGATAATCAGGCTGTTCTCAGAGATGGTCCGCTCCTTCACCGAGTGGCTCACGGCCATTCTTCCACACCGAGGGCTGTCGGCTGCGGGAGGAGGAGCACACAGACAGGAGCTGTAGCAGGCGAGCGGGCCCAATCGCCAACTCCCCTCCGCCAGGCCCTACGCGTAATTCCCAGCGCAGACTTCTGCAAGTCTGCCTACTTCCCCGGTTTCTGTGTCTGTGGAACACCCTTCGATGCCAGGTGCCGTACACATCTCACAGAAGCCTCACGCTACCAGGCGAGGCCAAGAATTACTCCTACTCACTTCATAAGTACGGAAAATATGGCCAAGAGACGTTAAGTGACTTGCCTAAGGTCACACGGTTGATAAGCGGAGGTGCTGGGATTCAAATCTACGACTGCCCGACTCCAAACCCCACACCAGTACTCCCGAGCCCTCGCCGCATGTTAGAGTCACCTGGTGAGTTTTTACCTGCTGCCACACCCCAGAGGTTCTGATTCATTTGGTCAGGGGTGGGGTCCAGGTATCCTCTTTTTCAAAGCTCCCCAACTAATTCTCACATGCATCCAAGTTTGCGAACCGCTGCTCTAAATGTCGTTTACACCCTTGCTACTCAAAATACGGTCTGTGGACCAGAACTCTCAGCATCACTCAGGCACGTGTTAGGAATATGCAGAATTTCTGGTCTGTCCCCAGACCTGCAGAAAGAATCTGCACTTTATCATAACCCCTGCATGAATCACCATAAGTTCTCAAATGTGAGTATCAGAATCACCTGAGGACATGTTAAAACGCAGAAAGCTGGACTCCCCCCCCCCCCCACTTTCAAACTTAGTAGGTCTGAGGTGGAGCCCAAGAATGTTCATTTTTAACATGTTCTTAGTTAACAGTGACTTGCTGGTCTGGGGCCCGTGCTCCCTGAATGGCTGGTCTACACCATGCAGCCACCATTTAAGTAAATTGAAAAAGAACAACACCAAAAACATGGCAGCATATAAAACACATAGGTTTTGAAGGCAGAGAAAAATAGGTTGGAACCCTCACTCCACCTACAAATTCTGTAAACCAAGGGCAGTTACTTCATGTCTCTGAACCTGTTTCCACATCTATGAAACCACAGGCTAAATGAGGCTAACAGAATCTCACTGAACGTACTTTGCTTTCAACACGCCCTGATGTTGTATCAACGTGACTGTCTCGTCTATCCCCTCTTTTCAGACCCTGAGTGGGAGGTGGTGGGGACTTCCTCCTTACGACCTCACTCAAACCCGAGCCGGGCTGTGCAGGACGGCATCAAGCGTGGCAAGCCAGACCACACCACCGATGGGGGGATTGGGCCGGGGGTGTGTGTGTAACGACCCCCCACGCAGGCTTCACCAGAATGCGCCCAAGCGAGGGTTAGGGCTGCCCGGTGACTGCAAAGAGGCAGTCCTGGGCTTTAGGACGGGCTCTGCCACTTCCCAGGAGGGCGACTTCGAGCAAGCCGCTTAGCTTCGTCGAGCCTGTTGGCCCATCGGGAAAATGGGGACGGCGAAGAACCTTTACTCACGGAGCAGTGGGGGTGGGCGTGGGGAGATGGAATCTACTCCGCAAATCGGGAAGGAAGCGCTTCCCCCGCTCCCCGCCGCTCTCCGGGGTTCCGGGCGCCCCCGCGCTCCGCCCCGGGGTCCGGGACCCACCGCGCCGGATTCCTTCCGCTTCCCGGTCTGCTTAGTTGCCGAAGCTAGCGAGCGCCTGGCGGGGCCGCCTCCCTCCCGCGGCGGGACTAGGAAGCCATGGCAACAGCCTGGCCGCTCGGTCCTCCCGGAGCATAGAGAGCGCGGCCTGCGCCGGCCCGCGCCACTGCGGCGGCGCTCAGAACTACAATCCCCAGAATGCCTCGCGGGCGGCGTGCTCGCGCACGGGCGACTGTGGGCCTGCGTCTTGGAGTCTCTCCTCCCCGGGAGTCATTCATTCTTTCAACAAATGTTCATTGAGGCTTCCTCCCAGGCTCTGGGCACAACAGCGGTGACCGAGGAGACAATCTCCCTGATCTGGAAACCCTTAAAACTACTTGAGGGCGGGCGTCCATAACAAAACAAGAAAATTATAAGGGTCCTTCAGTCCTGGGTGGCTTCTTATCGGATGGTCAGGGGTGTCCTGAGAAGGTGACGTTTGAGCTGAGATCAATGACAAGAAGCCAACCTTGTGAAAACTAGGAGAGGAGCACTTCAGTTAGAGGGAGCAGTTTGTGCAAAGGACCTGGGGGAAATGGCGCTCGCCAATTTGGAAAAACGGAAAAGCCAGTAAGGCAGGAGAGTAGCATGCCAAGAGGTGGGAGACGAAGGCAAGAGCTTCAGCATTTAAGGCTTTGTAAGCCAAGGTAAGGGGTTGGATTTCCCGGTTAGGAGTGCAGGCTCTAGCCGCAGTGCCTGGCTTCAAATCTGCTCCCTGCTGACTTTTCACAAGTTAATTATCCTTTTTGTGCCTCAGTTTCTACAAGTGCAGTTGATGGTATCAAAGTGGGGGTGACATGATCTGATTTACGTTTTTCAGAGGTCATTTGGTAAAAGCTTTAATTTCCCCATTAGAAAAAAAAAAAAAAAGGATGTCAATCTCGGAGAATTGACCTTCATTGATACATGAAAGCACTTGGCTCCCTAAGGTGTAGGCTTGTTTCAGTCCTTCACTCTCATTCATTGATTTCCAGCTCCCCCACGAGCCTTCCCCTTCTCCCAAGGATCACAGTTGGTCTCTCTCGTCCTAAAAATAGAAACTGCCTTCCTCCTCCATGCAAGCTGCTCTTGGTTCTCCTAATCTTCCACACAAGGAACTTCTCAGGAGGCCCCTACACCCGTGGTTCTCTAAGTGTAATCTTTTGTCCAATTTCCTATCTTGGTGAGGCTGGATTTCCTGCATGCACTTCAAGCAAAACAACGTATTGCAAGGGACTGAACGCAGAAGCACATATGAAAATCTAACTGACTTCTGTTATGACAGGCATTAAAGAGATTTGCAAGAACACAGCACAATGTGACTCTTCCCATCAATTTTTTTCTTTTTGAAAATATAGTTGAAAATTTTTAATTAATGAATTTATTTTTGAGAGGGAGAGAGAGAGAGGGAGAGAGAGAGAATCTCAAGCAGGCTCTGTGCTTTCAGCACAGAGCCGGACGTGGGGCTTGATCTCATGAACCGTCAGAACATGACCTAAGCTGAAATCAAGAGTCTGACACTTAAAGGGCTGAGCCACCCAGCGCCCCCCCCCCCCCGAAAATAGTCATTTTTATACAAAAATATGTTAATGGGTCTATTATTGTTCTTTTACAATGAATTAATATTATAATTTTATTTCACACTTCGAAAAAGTTTGAGAATCGCTACTCTGTCTTAGGGCCGTCATCCTCTCACTCAACTCTGTGATCTGGCTTACTTCCAAGACTCCACTGACTTCTCTGGCAGGGGTTACTGATGGTTTGTAAGGAGAACCTTTCTCTCCTTAGTCCTTACTTTCATGGTCCTTCTTAGTGCTTGACTATATTGTCCATTCTCTTCCTTGGTATTCCGCCCCCCCTCCCCCACGGGGGGCATTGTATCATTTGGTTTTATGGATTTCTGGTTGTTTATTCTCCCATCTCTCTCCCTCTCTTTTTAAGCCCCATTTCATTCTCCTGCTTCCTAACACGTGTGCTTTCTCTTGGGCTGTATTCCCAGCCCCACCCTCAACTTGGTCACATCTATCCACGTTGTCTACTACTATGTGCTGAGTTTCTTGTCTAGATCACGGGCACAGTCCACTCTATGAAACTCCGTTTTCCAGCTGTCTGTTGCTCATGCCCCCATGTCTTAGTGGTACTTGAAACTGAGCATGTCTACGAGATAAATTTATCAAGTTCTTCCCAAATCAGTTGTTGCCCTGAATTTTTCTATTTCTGTGGTTGCTACCACCAGTTTTCAACCATTCAACCACCCCGAATAAATATGATCACTTGGATCATTTTTTTATTCCTTACACCTGTCAGTCACTGATCCCTGCAAATTCTTGGAAGTGCGTCTCCCACCCCTCACTTGTATTTTTATTCTGACTGCCGCCATCCAAGTTGAGACCCTCTTTCTCTCACTTGATTCAATATGAAAACCATCTTACTGGCCTGTGTGTCTCATGATCTTTGCCAACAGATTCAAAGCACAGTTATGATATTACTTACCTGCTAAGAAAACTTTTGATTAATTAACAGAATAAAGGTTCCAGTGCTGACATTGGTTTGATTTCACCTCACCTTCCAGCTGGATCTCTTTTCAGGTTCTCTACTCAAACCCTCCAACCAGTGTTTCCTAAAGTGTGGTATGGGGACAACTTGCCTTGATGGAATGCTTTGTTTCACAGAATCAGAAGTGGAGCTCGGGAATCTGCACATCCAACAATGCACACTACAATTTGAGGCCCATTGTCTTCCTCTCTAGTTAGACCTAGCCACTCAGCAACTCAGACAAGCCCTGAACTCTTGCCTCTTCCTTTGCTATCCTGCTCCATCTGCCTGGGATCCTCTCTTGTTTGTCTTTGGATGTTAAGTCCAATCCCTACTTCAAAGTCTGGCTCAAGTGCTGTATCTTTCTGAAGTCTTCACCGATAACCCTGTTTGGGAGTGATGTCTCACTCCTAACCCCTATAGCATATTGCTTGCTGTATGTTTGCTTGTTGTATGCAGACTTGCATACTTATTTATGTAAATCTTAAAAACAATTTTTTTTAATGTTTATTTTGGTGGGGGCGGGGGGGCGGTGGCGGAGAGAATCCGAAGCAGGTTCCAGGCTCTGGGCTGTCAGCACGGAGTCCAATGCGGGGCTTACACTCACAAACCACGAGATCATGACCTGAGCCGAAGTCAGACACCCAACCGACTGAGCCACCCAGGCACCCTTATTTATGTAAATCTTACTTTCTCCCCTACTGGTCTCCTGGGTGTTGAGACAGGGAGAAAGCCTGAGGAGGCCCAAATGCTTCACATTACAAACCACGGTTACATGAGGAACACCAGCTTTATGAATGTGGTGAGAAGGTGATAGGGATCTGGATGAAGATGGCAGCAGTTGGAATGGAAAGAAGTGCTGAATGTTAAAGACCGAATGGAATAATAAGACTCCCTGGAGGCTGATTAGATCTGGAGGATGGGTGGGAGGAGGAGAAGTCGATGACTAAAAAAAATTTTTTAAGTCTATTTTTTTAGTACTCTCTATGCCCATTGTGGGGCTCGACCTCACGACCCTGAGATCAAGAGTCTCATGCTCTTCTGACTGAGCCAGACAGGCACCCCTCAATGATTTATATTTTAACTCTGGTTATCTAGAGAGATGGTGGAATGACCCTGTGGGGGAGATCCCATTTTTCGGCTACTCAGCCACTAAACTCCTTTCCCCACAGTTGGGGAAATCAGGCATGCTATGCATTTTGAGTAGGGTTTGGCTTCCCACTCCAGATGACTTCAGGGCCAGATATTGTCTCTCATCCTTGTTGGCTATGGCATGGGTTGATGACCTAAACTCAGGCGTTACAAGGTTCTAAATCTGGAGCAAGTGACATAAACCAGCATGGACTTTTTAGGCATCGTCCAGTCCTCATTCTTGGGGTTGCTACTGGTGCCAGCGTCCTTTCCTCTGCTGCCTGCTTATCCTTGTTTCCTGGCCATTTTCTCCTGGTGCTTCAGTCTTCCTGATAACTGTGAGTTCCCAGAGCCCTGTAAGTCGATTCCTTCTCTACTTAAGTAGCCAGAATTGGTTTCAATGTTTTGCAACCCAAAACCTAGACTAGTGCTGGGCCCACTTGAATTGAGTTCGTTTCAGGAGCCTTGAATTCCCGTGTTCCCTTTAGATGAGCTGTTAATGGTTCAGTTTCCAATTGTTGGAGAATCACAGAATCCCAAGAGGGCAGTTCCCAGGTCACCTGCTCCAGCTCAGCACCCAGTGCCCTAAAACCCCTCTACGGTGCTCAGAAGATGCACTGGTGACTAGCGGCTCACTTTGCTGCCAGGCATTAGACTCCGTGGTCGGATGTTCTTGGTAACTTCTACCCATTGCTTCTAGTCCTTTTCTATGGAAAACTGTCCTATTCTGTATTATATTTAATTTTAGAAGTTTCTCTATGCCTTTTGAAAGTGAAGTAAATGTGGGGCACCTGGGTGGCTCGGTCGGTTAAGTGTCCGACTTCGGCTCAGGTCACGATCTCACAGTCCGTGAGTTCGAGCCCTGCGTCGGGCTCTGTGCTGACAGCTCAGAGCCTGGAGCCTGTTTCAGATTCTGGGTCTCCCTCTCTCTCTGCCCCCTCCCGCTCGCACTCTGTCTCTCTCTCTCTCTCTCTCAAAAATAGATAAACACTGAAAAATATATTAAAAAAAAAAAGAAAGTGAAGTAAATGTACTAAACAAGCGAAGATGTCAGTGTTGGACACCGAGTTGTGAGGTGATGTGGAAGATCTCAGGGAAAGTGAACCTGCAGCCGAGGCGAGGACAGGGGTCATGGAGATTTGTGAGTCAAAGAAAGAGTTGAGAGTAACGGCCTCTCGGAAAGAAAATGAGGCAAACGCTTGGCAGAAGAATGAAGGTTGGGTGCTGCGGGGGTGTCTGGGGGGCAGGGGGAGGGGGGAGGCGAGGGGAGAGTGACGGGCGGGGAGAGAGGCTAAGGGTGAAATTGGGGTCATCTGGCAATTGACCTGGCCATTCTGACAGACTTTGAAAAATGCCCACAGCAACAGCATCTGTATCATGCTGGACAGTCCTCCGTCAGGAGCCACCGAGGGAGAGAGGGGAAGTGTGGGCACAAAGTAGGATGTGAGCCACCGGGGCCAAAGGGGGAGAGAATTTTGGGAAGCGAATGGAACTTAGCAGGGCCGAGAGCCTTCCAAAGACCAAGGGGAATGGGGAGGAGAGAAGGCCATTGCACCTGGCAGAGCGGGCAGAGCCGGGAGGAGGGGAGAAGGGGTCTGTGTGGTGACCGGAGCATGTAGGAAGGAGGGGAGGGGAGCCGGCCAGGAAGCCTGGAGAGTGAGCAGAGAGGAACTAGGACAGCCTGGGGAAGCAGAGCCCCAGGGTGTGGGTGGGAGCAGTTGGGCTGGGGGTGCGTCTGAGGTGCAGAAAGGAGGCTGGGTGTGACTGAGGGGAAGAAGGGCACGGATAGAAGATGCGCTGAAGTGGGGAGGAGAGATGAGGGAAGGCACAGGAAGCAGCTGTCCCAGGAGCCGAGAGGTCTTTAGGACACCCAGAAAACCCGTGTCGAAGGTCCTTGGCTGCTACCGTGACTTCTTGAAAACCCGAAAAAAACAATAGCCCCAGTGTTTCAAAAGGAAGTTAGAGAGTTTAGTAAAGACAAAGGAGGGCGGAGTGATCTGAGGCAAATGTGCCCGTCCAGGATTTAGGAGCCCAGGGTCTGCTCCCGGCTCATCTGGGCCCGCGCCAGCTGTGTGGCTTCACCAGGCCTAATGCAATTAGGGTTTTGTGTGGTTTGGGGAACTAACAGAGAAGGTAATGTTATTTTTGTCAGCAGAAGCACCAGAGGCCAGAAACAAAAAGAATGTGTGTGTGTGTGTGTGTGTGTGTGTGTGTGTGTGTGTGGTGGGGGGAGTGTTACATTACTCAATAATCCAGAGTATCAAACAATCCACGGGCCATTGGAATGCATTTTGAAATTCTCATCTGAAAGGGGTGAGTTATGATCTGAGAATTTACTTCACACGAATCACAAAACTATGTGGGGAAGATCCAACTGTGACCGGGTTTCCTCAATCCAATCCCTGGTAAACACTCCCTTTGACCCCCTCTACAGTCAGCTGTCCAGGAATTTGGCAGCTGAAGAGGAGTTACCCAGGACCTAAAACAAAGAGAGTAAGGGATAAGTAAAGGTTGTATTAGTTTTCAGATTTTAATTTGGGCCTTTATAATGGAATACTCCTTGGCAATGAGAAAGAATGAAATCAGGCCATTTGCAGCAACGTGGATGGAACTGGAGGGTATTATGCTAAGTGAAATAAGTCAGGCAGAGAAAGACAGGTACCATGTTTTCACTCATATGTGGATCCTGAGAAACTCAACAGAAGACCATGGGGGAGGGGAAGGGGAAAAAAAGAGTTATAGAGAGGGAGGGAGGCAAACCATAAGAGACTCTTAAATACTGAGAACAAACTGAGGATTGATGGGGGGTGGGGGGAGAGGGGTAAGTGGGTGATGGGCATTGAGGAGGGCACCTGTTGGGATGAGCACCGGGTGTTGTATGGAAACCAATTTGACAAAAAATTATATTTAATAAAAAAACAATTTGGGTCTTTATGATTAGGCACTATGGTAAATAGGTGTATTTTCTAAAATTTGCATTTCTCTTCCTGTGGTTTCACATGGCTTAAGTTGGCTTCTCTCCTGGATGTAAACTGGCCACAAACCAGGTGCAAGTGGACGCAGGAACGTGCCCTTGTTTAGACCTGGGGATCTCCAGGATCTGGTTCCCATGCTGGGGTTGGAAAAAGTGAGTTTGCCTTTAAGAATTGTTAGATACTCACATGGACCATGTGAGGTGACTTTCCTCTTAGAACTGAGAGCTAAATGCTCTTTCCCACCCTTTTTAACCCCCTTCACTGTTAACTTTTTACGTCTTTCTTCTGGGAGCCATTAAAGACCTTTTGTTCAGAAGACCGTTCTAGAACTTTGCCTTACTAATCTGTAGGGCATTCCGACACTATGTGAACAAGAGTGGAACAGGCTGAAGCTGAGCTGGGAGGAGGTCGGTCACAGAAGGAGCTGGAAGAGTAGATCTACCCCCAAAGCATGGAGTGGGGGGGTGGCATACGTATAGATTCCAGTTTTCAGCTCCCACCTGGGGAGGGGCCAAAGAATCTGTAAACTCAACGCCAGCTTGAAGCCAGTGAACCCGTTCTTTCTCTTTCTTCCAGATGAGGGAACTGAGGCTCAGGGAGAGTGAGTGCCCCAGAGGCCATGGTGAGTTTGAGGCAGGGATGGGGCCACAGCCCAGTGTCCTGACTCTGACCGTGGGACGCCTTCCCCTGACGCACACTGAATACTGTGTTAGGATACCCTCGGACACGGGGCCTTGTTTTAAATGAACACTGATGAAGTGCTAGTGCTCAGTCCACATTCTTGCCGGATCAACCCCTGTCTTCTGTTTTCTTTGCCTCCTCCTGCCTCCCCTGCTTTCTCTGCATGTCCTCAACCACCACGCAAGTGAACTTGTTTTTCTCAATAGCTGTGCGAGTCTAGAGACATGAAACGCAAAGGTTGCCTCATCACAAGGCTGCCCTACCAGAGATCTGTATCTTGTTTATTTATTGAGGAAGCAGACACGTTTGAAATCATCCGCATGGCTCTGGGATAGGTGAAGGGAGGTGGCTGCTTCTCAGCAGCTGGTGGCCCACCTCCAAGGCTCCAGGACAGGCCTGGAGCAGGCCGTGGAGTTTCGGTTTGTGGCAGTGTGGTGGGAGCCTGGCCCAGAACAGGAAAGAGCCTTCCCCTTCATCTGTCCCCCCTTCAGGCCACCCCAACTGGTAGCCAGAGTGCTTAAAAGAGGCTAAAACAGAGGGCTCTTTGTAAGCTGTTAACAGGTGGCATGATACGCATCTCCTCCCCAAGGGACCTTCTGGGGGGTTCTGTAGGTAAGGAAGTGTAACTTTCATTCGTAGGAAGCAACTTAGGTTCATTTAGTGATTTATCTTTCTGTACCCAAAAGCTATGCCTTCGGCAGGCTAAGGGCAGTTTCCCTGCCCCTCACATTCCAGAACTATGTCTGCCTCCACTCTTGCCACGGCATGAGGGGCCCGAGTGGTCCCTGTGGCTGGCTCGATCTCAGGCAGTGATTGGCTCAGCTCCGTTTCTCTCTTGCCTTCTGCCATTCTGGGTATTTCTTCCATGGGACTGAATAGACCTTGACCTCTGGATGCTGGCTGGCCCTGAGCCTGCCAGTTACTGGGTCCAGGATGAGCCTGTGGTGGTGGGCTAATGCTCCTTCTTTGAAGCAGTTAGGGCTGCCCTGGCCTGAGATATTTTACATGGATCTCAATTAGACTTGGCTTCCCGCCAAGGGAAGTAGCTCATCTGGTACATGAAAGGCAAAGTGCCACACCACGTGTACCTCCCACATATTCCACTCACTTAAGGCTCTGTCCAGCCACTGATGGTGAAGCTGAGATGGGTGTCACAGCACATCATGCCGGGGGTCTTTAGAAGGCAAGGACACTAAGCGGCAGAGGAAGACCCTGGGGGTGAAGAGTACATACCAAGCAAACTATTTCCTTGGCACACGCTTCCATATGGGACACGCCCATACCGCATATGGATAGCGAGGTGTGCAGAGAAGGACAGATACCCACATGCTCTGCGCGGGGGCCCAGCTGCGTGTTCCCTGTAGTGGCCTTACTTACTCTGCTTCTGAGGTTACGGTTCCCGGGGTGCCAGGCAGAGGAGGGCTGTCTCAGCTGGGCCCCAACTGCCTTCCCCACGCATTTCAAAGTCGCTTACAAGGCAGAGTACATCCCAGGATGCCCTGAAGTTTTGTGACAATTCACAGGTGCCCATGAGCCATAGGCATCCACAGGAAAGCCCCAATGGAGAGCCGCAACAGGCACGCCCCCTTCCTGGCTCTGGGGCTTGAACCTATGGCCCTATGGCTTTAGATGGTTGCCATAAAACCAGAAGAAAATGGAGAAGGTCCAATTTAAAATGCAGAATATATTTTGGTGAGAACGTGGGTATGTGTGTGCCTTCCGGACACTGTGCTCCTTGAGGGAGACTTGTGTAGTTCAGTTACAACACAAACAGGAACGGGAGGTACCTGCTCACTCCGGAGAAAACCAGCGACATCATGTTGCTCCCCAAGGCGTCTCTGGGGTCCTTATTGGGGAGCCCGCCCCACAGGGGGCCGAGGGTCCCGGGCCAGTACACCTACAGCCCATCCATCATGGCAAGTAGATCATCCCCCTTGCTGGCACTCTGCCTCGGCTGGTCCGTGACCTCCAGCTCCCCCATGATGCGAGCCAGCTCTTCATTCCTTTGCTGGTCCTGTTGGAGAAACACGAGGGGAAGGCAGTGAAAGGGATGTGTCAGCACGACTGCCTCTCTGTGCACCTGGTGTTTAATTTTCATCCCGCCACCGTGATGCAGGTCAGTTCCTCACCTGATTGCCAGGCTAGGGGCTCTAGATACATGCTGATTAGAGAGAAGGGAGGGCCAGTGAAGTTCAAGGTTATTAGGAGGTGAGGAGGGGACTAACGTTTGGCTTGTGCAATCGCCCGCACACACCTGAGTAGCTTGTATGTTGATAACTTCGTAGGACAACTCTTCTGGCCTGGTTAGGGCTGCTTGTCTGCATGAGATAGTAGAGAAATGGGTCAAAGGTTAGGGTTTTCTCCCCGACAGCGTGGCACACCGGCGCTTGATAATTTAGAAGCCTATTTTTTCTGCCTCACCTTCTGCCGTTTCCCTCCAGCTTTCTGGCCGTCCTATCCCCAAGCAGAGTACCCTATGCTCCAGAAAGTCAAGTCCCTGTATGTCTCTGTGCCTTTGCATGTACTGAACTTGGCCAGAATGTTTTTCCCCTTCCTCTGCTTGGCAAACTCCAAGACCAAGCCCAGATGCCAACTCCCTTCATCTGCTGGTGCAAAGTCAATCACTACGTCCTCCATTAGAACATTTATGACTCGGCACTGAACTAACTTGTGTCTGTGTGCATTCTCCTCCTACCCTGCGGGCTCCTGAGGACAGGCTCTAGGTCTTACGCTCTATCTTTGTGTCCCCAGCACTCACCAGAGTGACTCTCACACAGAAGTGCACGGAAGAAGTTAGTTCAACAGGAACAGAGGGCAACTCCCACCCCAAATACTTGGTTGCAAGGAGGATCACATGAGATAATGATGCACGCGTGCTCTACAAACTATGAAGCTTTGTATAAATCTGGGTGGATCACTCTCCCTACTGGTTTTGGAGGAGGCTGCCATATCCCAAAGACTCATGCTCTGACTTCCCTCTGGTTTCTTAACAGATTTTTCTTACTATGATTTTCTTGACTTCCGATACTTCTTGTTCAGCTATGCTTTACTGTGTAAGACATTAGAACTATTTCTTGAATGAATCCAGAAGATGCATGCTATTTAATACTGGTGGATTCTTCTTCTTTTTTTGAAAGTTTATTTACTTATTTTGAGAGAGAGAGAGAGAGAGCGAGCGCGTGCGCGTTTTCGCAGAAGAGAGGCAGAGAGAGAGGGAGAGACAGAATACTTTCTCTGTGCTGTCAGCGCAGAGCTCCACGTCAGGTTCGATCTCATAAACCATGAGACCATGACCTGAGCTGAGATCTCCATCTCACGAACCGTGAGATCATGACCTGAGCCTACATCAAGAGTCAGACGCTTAACTAACTGAGCCACCCAAGCGTCCCTGGTGGATTCTTCTTTAACTAGGTTATTGAATTTGCTGGTTTTTCCTCTGTGACCTTTACACCTATATTTTAAGTGTTACTGGTTACAGTGGTCATTTTTTTGGTTCTTATCACACTTAGGATTTTTATATATGCCTTGTAAGAAACAGGTTTAAAACGTACTCCTCCTCTTCATCAGTGGTGAAGAGATTCAACCGGAATCCTGGCTCAGGGCCACTGGGTTTCTTAATCTCCATCCCTCCCATCAGCCTGGCCAAGAAATTCAGCTCTTCTTTAGCAAGAGGGTTTGGAGCAATGTTTTCCTGCAGAAACAATTTCATGATTTTTAGCTACATGAAGGTGATCACATTTCCTGCTGAGACCCCGGAGACCCAGGGTGGTATTACAGAACAAGGCAAAACAATGACTCTTTACATTATCCGGGTTAGAAATGTGTCCAAACAAAGCATAGAAAAGAGGCTTAACCAAAACAGAAATAATCCACATGAGAAGAAGAAGGACCCTTAGCAAGGCAGCAAACCAGAGATTCTCACACTTTCAAGATGAGCGGAGGGCCCCCAGGGATCACCGTTCTCCTCAGACGACCTTCCTCCTTGCAGAGGAAGAACATTGCCTCCTCTTTCGTCAGTCTAGTTCCCTTGAGTTTACAAGCAGCCTCAGCAAAAGCTCCAGGTCCAAGGGCACTGCTTCCATCGGAGCTACCACACTGCCCTCAGGTGGTGACTGTGGTGAACACACCCGGGATCCCTTCCCTCCTCTTGCTGTCAGGCCCCGCTCAACCCTCACCCCTCCTTCCAACCCCGGCTCCTCTAACCCAGCCGCCCCCTGCTCTGCCTCTTCCGCTACTCTGCCTTTCTTTTGTCGCTCTGCCACCAGCCCATTATCTCAAGTAGACTTCTCTCTCGCTTGAGATAAACCCCTCTGCCTCTTGCCTAAATGACAAGGTCCAAATGGTTTAAGCCTCTTTGGGATCAGGCCCCAGTGTCCTGGTACGGGCGGCTCTCTGGCCACCTGCCTCAATTGCGTTATGACCCAGCCACGTGGGAGAGATGCTGCCTCCCCGCTCCCCCCAAACACCACTATGCTCTCTTGTCCCTTGGTGCCTTTGCTTATACTGACACCTTGGTCTGTGGGCCCATTTCTCCTTCTAAGCCAGCTTTGTGTCCCTGGGTTCCCAGCCCACAGAAGTCGTTCAATAAGTGTTTGCACATAACTATTTCATGATTTGTCCTATAGCTCGCTAGTAGCTAATTCTGTGAAAATTTATAAAGATGGCATTCACAGAATCTAAAACCCCATTTTGAACGGAGCTACCGCATCATTATGTCGGGTAGCACTGCAAAGGGACGGTTTAATGATCAGAACACAGGAGCGCTAGACTCAGCAACCACAGACCTAGTGGCACGGGTACAATGCCGTTTCACGTGTCCTGGTGTGTGGTTCCAGCTTAATTATGGTGGTTGAGCCAAGCCTGAAATTACCTAATTAGTCAGATCACTGGAAGTCTTCATGAGAAACTACAATTAAAAGCCTTTGTACTTGCAAGGCTGAACTGAGAAGAGTGTAAACAATGAGGGAAACACTGGCTGGCTTTGAAGTCTAGAGTTTCCACCCTTCTCCCCATCCCGGTTTTTGTGTCTAGAAACAAGCTCTGAAGAGGAATAAGGAGGGCAGAAGCTCACCTGCGTCCGTGGAGCTAAGTTTTTTGATGCCCCAGACATATGGGTTTCCACCGGCCGGTTCATACTGTACCTGGTGCCAACAGAAAACTGTGAAAACGCTGTCCAGCCCTTTTACACTGACTTGTTTCTAACTCAGAAATACAGCACGTTAACTTTTATCCTGAGACATTAAAAAGCATCCAGAAATGTGCCAGGATTACAGAATATAACTAAGTGGGTAGCAACCACGCAGATTTCATGGCTTCCCAAAGAAAAATACCTGTGAAGTTAGGTGGAAATGGCTCTTCTCGCAAAGTAATGTAGATTACTGAAAAAAACGTGAACAGTACGTGAAGGCCACGCCATTCTGGATCTCCATGGCAACAAAGGTTTTGGCTAGTGCTCTTCCGTGGCTATTTAAAATTATTTGTTTTTCAACCTGTTGAGTTACCTGATGTTTGGGCATCTTGGGGGCCCTTGGAAAATGTCAGGGCTCTGCATTCATTGTATCTGAGGGGAAATTATTTCACTTGTCAGCAGGGGTTTTCATAGGGGAAGTCAAGCAGGTTTTTAAAAATGAAGTGACCTCCCTCAGACTTGAATTCATTCGGGGAGGGAGAATTTGCTTACATATTGGTTCCCAGTTTCAGGACTCGGTCTCCATAAAGTTCAAAAGAACCTTCTTTTGGTGCAGTGACATAGTTTCCACCATGCTTGAATTCTACCTTCTTCACTTCTTTGCCTTTGCTGTCGAACATTCTACAATACAAAGTATGACATGATGGGATGTTCTCCAAGCTCGGGTAGTCCTGGAGGCTTCTTTATTCTTTGTACTACAGGACAAAAAGGAGATTCATGCACTCCTTCAAGATAAAGATGCTAGTTGAGGTAATAATAACAATATTTACCAAGGACATGTGATGTGCCAGGTGCTGTGTAAGCACTTCAGAGCATTATTATCTTATTCATTCTCACAGCAACCATTTCATAGATGAGGAAGTGAATGTTGAAGAACTGGGTGGTTGGCCTCAAGTGTCTGCTAAGTGGCCTAGCTGGGATGAGAACCTGACCTTCTAACTGCTGTGCTTCACTGACGGAAGGCTGGGGCGGGTAGGAACCCGGCACATTCTGTGTGGTGGCCTGCATGTGGGTTTCCTGGCACCCCAAACGTTGGTCTGACAATTACTGTTGAGAATTCACCTGATGAGTCCAGGAACTTCAGTTCCCCAGGGAACGGGCCCGGACACCGGCAACACGAAGCGACCGTTGGAATTCTGGACTTTGTCCTTTAGAAATAAGGATACCTGGGAAAAAATACACTTCTTGTCATTTTTCTTGGTATATTTTCCTAGACATAAGCATTCTGAGGATGCAAAGTGTGTAATGGCTTGGGGGTGTTACCTAGTGAGCTTCTAACAACGAGAAAGACTCAGCGTAACTAGCCCTACAGAGTTACAGTGTTTTTCCAAACAGACTTTCTTTTGAGCCGCACGGCAAGTCTTCCAGGTGAGCTGTATTACCCTCGTTTTAAAGATGAGGAAGCTGAGGTTCCCAGAGTGAGGGGACTTGCCCAAAGAGAACAATAAGGATGAGGAATTGGCAGCTCAGAGGTTGAGACACTTTCTCAAGGCCAGCCAGCTCAGAAGGGGCAGAGCTAAAGATTCAACCCTTGTGTTTCTGACTCTGGAGCCTGAGCTTTCGGCCATGTGCTAGACCAGTGGAAAGGGGCCCAAGCAGGTGGATCTGGATCCGGTTGGCCTTAGAGTCTGAAGGTCTTTTATGTGACTGCAAACACCAACACCATAATATGCTGATTTCTACTTCCTGGTTGGCTTTTTTTTTTTTTTTTTTTTTTAAGTAATCTCTACATTCAACGTTGGGCTCAAGTTCACAACCCTGAGATCAAGAGTCACATGCTCTACCAACTGAACCAGCCAGACGCCCCCTGGTTTGCATACTTTGTGTCAAGGTCTGGATCAGATGAAACTCCATCAAGGTTGCAGTAGTTAATCAGTTCTATTGGATCCTGGCTTCCTCATCTGTAAAACGAGATAAATTCAAGGATCCCTTCAAACTCTAAAACTCGACTAGATTTTATTTGTAATACCATCAAAAATAAGCATCTGTTGTGTGCAAAGCAGTGAAAATGCAAAGGGGTAAGAGTGTGTAAGATGGCAGTTTGGCACACTGATGTTAGACCGTCTAGGCTCACACCCCAGCTGGGCCACTCCTTGGCTCTGAGTTTTGGGCAAGTTCTACAACCTTTCTGCGTATCAGTTTTCTGTTTGGCAAACTGGGGGTGATAATAGCATGTATTCAACGGGTAAGTGTTACCTGCTAAATCAGATAATGAAAAAGCATTTATTGCTGTGTCTGACACACAGTAAGTGCTCGATACGTGGTAGCTAATACTCTTAGGATTACAGTCCAACCGGACCCAGGACCCGGGCGTAAAATGGCAACAGGGGACAATACACAGCAGGATATGCTGGATGGTATATGCACAGTAGCCCACTGAGGAGAATGACCACAGGCATGGGAGTGGGCAGGGGTGAGTGTGGGTTTGGAGCTGGGCCCGGAAGAAGGTGGGTGTGAAGACACTTTAGAAGCAGAGATGGGAGGGGCACCTGCGTGGCTCAGTTAGTGAAGCATCTGACTCTTGATTTTGGCTCAGGTCACGATCTCATGATTTGTGGGTTTGGCTGGAAGACCTTTAAGGAATTTTTAACCTTAAGATTCTGTGACCAAGAGATGAGAATACAAGCATGGAGAAAGAAAATTTGGAGAGAGAAGTGGGAATATATGCATGTGCTAGACTCTCTGTGAGCCTAATTCTAATAAGGTTGACTATGTCATAGCAGGTCTGAAATGTATACATTTCAGTCCAGTGTGTGGTTGTGTCTGACCCGACAACCTGCCCTTGGCTGGATGGGACTGTTGGGTCTGTCTGCTTGCCCAGCCCCTCTGCTGGTCCTCAGCTGTTAAGTGTGGCTCTCCTGTCCTTCTCCTCTTCTTTCACCCTTTTTCCCCCCAAGTGACCTCCTCTATTCCCAGTGTTCACCTCTGTGCTGATGGCGCCCAGATCTCAAGCTGCCACTTGGTCTCCTGCCCTGGTCACTTGGTGCATCTATCCCATTGCCTATTAGACGTGTCTACCTATGGGTTCCGTGGGATGTACCTCCAATACACCCTGCTCAGAACAGGGTCATCGTTTGTCTTCCCAAACCTGATTCTCCTCTGGTGTTCCCAGTTGTAGCGACTGACGCCACCAGGGCACCACCTCAGCCGTCTGAGTTCCTCTCCTCGCCACCTTCCCGTGTGCATTCAGTCACCAAGCCCTGCAGACCCAGTAATTACTCCTTGTGTCTGGCCCCTCCTCTCCACCCTGGTCCCTAGTGCAGACCTTCGTCATCTCTGGCCTGGCCGCTGCAGGTGCCTCCTAACTGGCCTCCCTGCCCCCCCCTCACCTGGTTGTGAGCCATCCTCCATTCTGCGGTGAAGACCCTTCTTTTTTTTTAAAGTTTATTCATTTTTGAGAGAGAGAGAGAGAGAGAGAGAGAGAGAGAGAGAGAGAGAGAGAGGCAGAGACTCCCAAGCAGGCTCCACGCTGTCGGTGCAGAGCCCGATGCGGGGCTTGAACCCATGAACCATGAGATCATGACCTGAGCGGAAATCAAGAGTCAGACACTTAACCAACTGAGCCAGCCGGGCACCCGTGAAGAGACACTTCTAAACTTCTATCAGGCTGTGTCCTTTTCCTGCTTTAGTGACTCTCTGCTGCCTGCCAGATAATGTCCAGTTGGCCCGTGTTCTTCTCTGCAGCCATGTTCCTCCTTGAATCCTATGTTCTTGCCATATCCAAACGCTTGCAGCCTTCTGCTGCCTCTGCACCACGAAATACACCAAACAGGTATGTGCCTCATGCCTTTACTGAGATGGTGTTCTCTACTTAGGATGTCCACTTAACCCCGCTCCTATTTTCCCATGGGCCTGGTGAAAATCCATTTTTTAAAAAAGATATCAGATCCTCTATGAAGACTTTTCTTTCTTTCTTTTTTTAAAAAGACATATAAGTAATCTCTACGTCCAATGTGGGGCTTGAACTCACGACCCCAAGATCAAGAGTCACATGCTCCACCGACTGAGCCAGCCAGACACCCCAACTTTTCTGATTCTCTGAGGTAGAACTGACTGCCCCTACCCCCGTGTCCTCCCTCTTTACGCTCTTCTATTTTAAAACCAAACATCTGTAAGGCACTTAGTGCATTTCCCCCTTCTCTAATGAGTTCCTGGGGGCAGGTAGCATGTTTCCTATGGAAAGAGGAAATGAAAGTCACAGGGCTGTGGGTCTGGAGTGCCGGATGAGGCATGTCCCTGAGCAGTCACGTTCCCCAGGACGGTGGCTGGACTCTGCTGGCCAGGAGGAGAGCCAGCCAGGGATGTCAATGCTCCGGGAACATGGGTGAGTGACTGGGCAGTCAGTTTCAGTGAGTGATGAGTGCAGGGCTTTGTGTGGTGTCGGGCTTACCGGTCTGTCCTCACTAGGGGAGGGCCAAGCTGGTGAGGGCAGGAGAATAATGATCTGAAAGCAAGGGGGAAGGTGGTGGAATGCTGACCATGCTTTTTACCTGTGGACAAGGGAGGATGACCAGCCTCCACCAAGAGACCAGAAGACTTTGAATGCCGTCTCTATGACTTATATATTCAATTGCTTATTTGACTTTGCTACTCAGATGCCTAATAGGCAAATCAAACTTAGATAAAATTAATTTTTCTACTCAAATATACTTCCCTCAGGCTTTCCCCCTCTCAGTTAATGGCACCACCTGCTGCTCAGGCCAAAAACGTAGTCATTCTTCATTCTTCTTTCTCTCCCTCCCCATGTCCAATTTCTCAGTAAGTCTTAACTGCTCTTGCCCAGAAGGGATACCCCAAATGTGAAGACTTCTCACTATCTCCACTGGCAGCAAGAACTGTCATTCTCTTTCTTTCTTTTAAAAAAATTTTTTTAACGTTTATTTATTTTTTCAGAGACAGAGACAGAGCATGAGCTGGGGAGGGGACAGAGAGAGAGGAGGAGTCACAGATTTCGAAGCAGGCTCCAGTCTCTGAGCTGTCAGCACAGAGCCCGATGTGGGGCTCGAACTCATGAACCATGAGATCATGACCTGAGCTGAAGTCGGACACCTAACCAACTGAGCCACCCAGGCGCCCCTCTTTTTTTTTTTAAGATTTTATTTTTAAGTAATCTCTGCACCCAATGTGGAGCTTGAACTTACAACCATGAGATAGAGTCACATACTCCACTGACTGAGCCAGCCAGGTGCCCCAAGAACTTTCATTGTCTTTAAAAAAAATGTTTATTTATTTAATTTTTATTTATAAAATAATAATAATAATTATTATTATTTAAAAAATTTTTTAATGTTTATTTATTATTGAGAGACAGAGAGAGACAGAGCATGAGCATGGGAGGGGCAGAGAGATGGGGGAGACACAGAATCTGAAGCAGGCTCCAGGCTCTGAGCTGTCAGCACAGAGCCCGACGTGGGGCTTGAACTCACAAACTGTGAGACCATGACCTGAGCTGAAGTTGGACCCCAACCACTGAGCCACTCAGGTGCCCCTAAAATAATTATTAATTATTATTTTATTTTTTTGATAGAGGGCATGAGTGAGCAAAGGGCAGAGAGAGAGAGAGAGGGAGAGAGAGAGGGAGAGAGAGAGAGAGAGAGGGAGAGAGAGAGAGAGAGAGAATCCCATGCATGCTCTGTGCTGTCACTCACGAACAGTGAGATCATGACCTGAGCCAAAATCAAGAGTTGTATTCTTAACCGACTGAGCCACCCAGGTGCCTCTAAATGGTTTGTTTTTTTTGAGAGAGAGAGAGAGAGAGTGCACAAGGGGCAGATAGAGAGGGAGACAGAGGATCTGAAGCAGGCTCTGTGCTGTCAGCGGAGAGCCTGATGCGGGGCTAGAGCCCACGAACCGTGAGATCACGACCTGAGCCGAAGTTGGATGCTTAACTGACTGAGCCACCCAGGGGCCCCAAGAACTTTCATTTTTTACCCAGATTTCTACAGTAGTGTCCTAACTACAGTCCTATTTCCACCCTTGTCCCATACAGTTCATCTTCCAGAACACAAATCAGATCACGTTATTGTTCACCTTAGGATGCCTGAAATGTTTGTTTTCTTTACTCTTAAAATAAACTCCTCACTTGGGTACAAAGCTAAGTCAACTGGTAGGTACCAGTTTAGTTATAACTGGCATCTGTTCTGATGAGTCAGTGCCCACGCCACACAGCTTGTTAACTGTATCACTCCTGTCTACATAGGCTTCACTCACACTGGCTTTGTCTCTGTCCAAGGAACACATCACGCTTTTTCCATCTCAGGATCTTTGAACTTGCTGTGCGTTCAATTTAGATGCACTTCCCTGAGATGTCAACTCATGTGTCTGTCCTCAGAAAGGCTGCCCTTGACATGTATTTAACTCTATCATCTAAGGATGTGCTGTCCAGTACAGTAGCTACCAGTCAAGTGTGGCTGTTAAAATTAACTTGAAAATTCAGTTTCTCTGTCACACTAGCCGTATTTTAAGTGTTCCATAACCATATGTGGCTAGTGGCTATCATGGTAGACAGCACAGATATAGAACATCTCTGTCGCGACAGAAAGTGCTATGAGACGCTGCTGGTCTAAAGGGACATTCCATCCCAGTTGCTCTCTATAACTTTACCTTATCTTGTCATTTTCCTAAAAGTTATCAGAACCAGAATGTGACTTACTTGTCCTCCCCGTCTCTTCCTACTAGTGTAGAACCTCCCCCAGGCAGGGCCTTTGTCTTGTTCACCCATGTATCTCTCACCCTAGTATCTCAGACACTGAGTGAGTATAGAGTAGGCACTCAATAAACATGTGTTGGACTGACTAGTTTTACAGAATGAACTGATTCCAAGGGCGGTGGATAATCGAGGGGAGGTATAGGGAACATTCTACGAAGAGGCAAAGATGGAATGATGTGTCCCAACATCCGAAACAATGGGAAGAACACGAGGGAGGTCCACGAGGGAAGGAAATGGGAATGGGAATGAGAGTCTGGTTGAGGGTAGGTGATCTGAGGAGACCGCCTTTGAGGAGGCAACTCTGCAAGGGTTCTGGAGGGCTGAGGGGGTTGGGGATTGGGATGGTTGTAAAGAACTGCTCAGGATTTCAAGTGGATTCCCACTAACAAATCTAAAGACTATCAAGACTGTTTTGAAAACAGAGAAAATCTGTGTAGGCAATCAGACATTGCGGCCGAGCAGAAACACCTTTAAAGACCAGCCTCGGAAAACCAGCCAAGTGTAACGGAGCAGCAGCGGAATATCGTCAGGATATGTGATTCCTATTTCTCTTCATGGACATTCAGATGTTTCACTGCCTGCCTACTTGGCAATTAAAGCTTAATATATTTTGTGGTTTAATATATTTTAATGATTTTGTTATAAACTTATTATTAGGAGTGTCTTTTCATTATAATGGATTTTATCTCGTCAGAATTGAGAAATCAATATGGCTGCTTATATCACCACAATCCATAAAACAATGTCCACACAGGCACCGTCCTGAGGAGAATATGATGCAGGGTTTTCAATATTTTAAAGCAATACAAAACTTAATCTTATTTGTACTTTCATATATTTTTTAAAATTTTAATCGATGACTATGAGAGATCTTAATTTATGTTGGTGTTATTATTACTCCCATCTATGGTGAATAAAATTATTCATGAGGGTTAAAAATGAAATTGGCCTCTGAGTTGAAATCTATTTGTCTTCCCCGGTCCACGGAGAACACATTTCCTCTGGAGAAGGGAACAGACCATATTTTAAAGAGATACATAAGGTAACTGGGCAAGAATGGCGATATCACTGTCTTCCTTGGTCCATTTGAAAACTGCTGAGATTTGTTATCGGCAATTTTATCATCATGGAGCCGAGCGCTGAGGACACCACTAACTGGGCCACCTCAGGCATCTTCTGCCTGGCCCCTTGGCACCCTGTTTCCCTAGGACAGCAGTGGCAGGGTGCTCCTGGGGCCACCCACTCACTCACCCGGATGTGCAGGTCCTGGAAGAAGGTGAGGAGGGTCTGCCGGATCAGCTGGAACTCCCCCGCAGAGAGGCCCCCGTATGTCTGCCAGAGGCAAAGCAGAAAGAAGCACTTCACCTCCAGAAGTGAGGTGGGAAGGGCAGACAGGCAGGGCTAGGCGGGCACTCAGGGGCTGGAGCCAGAGAGGCCAACAGGGGACTCAGGGAACTCGGCTGCTGGGGGAGGAGGGGCGGCAGGAGAGCCAGCCCGGCTCCCTCCCCAGGGGGAGAGACCCCATTATGGTACCCTTCACTTCTCCCTTCTCCCGTTCAGATTTAGCAGAACATCCACCGTGAACTCCTTCTCAGAAGGGTCAGGAGAAAATGGCCGTGCTCGTGCTCTGTGTCATTGCTTTCCCAGCGTTGAAGGCAACGGTGAGAGCGCATAAGATGGGAAGGCCTATTATATGACCTTTTAATCTATTTTTAGATACTTGTAGATTTTTAGAATTTTGGGGAGAGAGGCAGGCTTTGCCTATTCTGTCTGTCATAGAATCTAGCTGTTCTTTTTTTTTTTTTTTTAAGACGTTTATTTATATTTTGAGAGAAAGAGAGAGAGAGACAGAAAGAGAGAGGAGGGAGGGGCAGAGAGTGGGGGAGAGAGAGAATCTCAAGCAGGCTCTGCACTGTCAGCACAGAGCCCCAAAGACGCGAGGCTCGAACTCACAACAGTGAGATCATGATGTGAGCTGGAATCAAGAGTCGGACACTTAACTGACTGAGTCACCCAGGAGCCCCAGAATCCAACTGTTCTTATCAGGGGGAATGAGAACAAGAACAGGGCTGAGGGATGATGAGCTGGCGGTGACCTCTTACTTCAGTCAGCTGCCGGAAAATCTCCTCCACTTGATGCAGGATGGCTGGGGAGTCTTGGATGAATCCCTTGATGGCATCTAAATGATTGAAAGTGACGAGCAACACATCCTTGGGGCGGGGGCACAGCAATACTTGGTGTTTGAAAGCCATAGTCATCAGGTCATAGAGCTGAGCAAAATAAAGGGGATCAGAGAA
Organism: Panthera uncia; assembly: GCF_023721935.1. Taxonomy (NCBI): domain Eukaryota; kingdom Metazoa; phylum Chordata; class Mammalia; order Carnivora; family Felidae; genus Panthera; species Panthera uncia. The sequence goes on along the minus strand of NW_026057585.1, from coordinate 77,143,872 downwards.
GTAGACATCAGCACCTCCATACAATCATTCGGTCAAGCATTTACTGAAAACCAGTTCTCGGCATATCATACAGCTCGGGTGACCACGTCAGTGATCACTCAAACCAAGATACTTTTGAGAGTCAAAGGGGATAACATTAGTAATTAAGCCAGAGCAGCAGGAGGAGCATGAAGCCAGACCAGTGGAGGAGCATTCCTGAGAAAAGGAGGATTTCTGGTCAGCTCACATGTGTTGCTAATGGAACACGTTTGGGACAGTATCGGCAGCCACGGGGCCCTGGACTGGTGCTGGCCTCAGAGAGCGAAAACCCAAAAGCCAGCCCTCCACCACTGTGGCCGATGTGCTGGATGGCCCTGGCCAAGTCCCTCCACCTCTCTGGAGCCTGAGCTTTCACATGTGTAAAAATTATTCCCTAATTTCCTGTCATTGCGGAACTGCTGAGAGGAGGCAGGGAGATGGTATGTGCACATGTGGCAAATGTAAGGTCCCACAACCATGTAGGAGCAGTTTTAAACGCTGAACGGTACTTAACGAGATATCAACAAGCCCCCCATGGGGTCTGACCGTCCATGAGCGGGAAGAGGCGAGACACTGGTGAGGACCAAAGTGGTCACGATAGGTTTTGTGGGAGCAGAAGGCTGCAGTCGTAGGTTCACACCGACTGAGGGAGGGGACAGGCATTCTAGCTGAGGGCAACAGCATGTAGGAGGGCCTGAAGGCAGCAAGGAGTATGCTATTTTCCTGGGAGAAGGAGGAGGACAGCCTGATTGGAGAGGGGAATTCGTGCTGGGGTCGGTGGGAAACAAAGTTGGATAAGTATGGCAAGATTAGAATATTAAAGGTTTTAGAAAGACAGGCAAACTTATTTACTTATTTATTTTTAAATTTTTTTTAAATGTTTATTTTTGAGAAACAGAGAGACAGAGCACAAGCGGGGGAATGGCAGAGAGAGAGACGGAGACACAGAATCCCAAGCAGGCTCCAGGCTCCGAGATGTTAGCACAGAACCCGAAGCGGGGCTCGGACTTACGAACCATGAGATCATGACCTGAGCCGAAGTCAGACGCTTAACTGAGTCACCCAAGCGCTCCAAGGCAGGCAAAATAATTTGGACTAGACGTGGTGGGGATTAGAGAGCTACTAAATTTTTCCGAGGTGTCGTGACAGAAGTAGTGGTTAAGCCAGATCAGTGAATCTGGCAATGATAAAATGAGATGGAACGGAAGGGAGACTGGAGTTGGGGAGATTGGCTAGTACCTGGCTCCTGATAGGTGTGTAATAACATCTAGTGACTACAAGAATGAAAGAAACTGGGCTCGGTCTGTCACATCCGGCATCGGGCTTCCGGCTCAGGTCACGAACTTGTGGTTCATGGGTTCAAGCCCGGCATCCGGCTCCGTGCTGATGGTGCGGAGCCTGCTTACGATTCTCCCTCTCTCTCTGCCTCTCCGCTGCTCCCAGTTTCTCTCTCTCTCTCAAATTAAATAAATAAAAACTTAAAAAAAAAAAAAGAATGAAAGAAACTTTGCTGGAGTAATCCAGATGTAAGGCCTGGTATAAAGACGGTGGGCATGGAAAAGGCAGGGCAAGGAAACACACGTGACTCTTCAAAGGAAAAGCGTCCCATGTGGCGACTGCCTGACTAGGTTTGGGGACGAAGATAAGGGCTGTCTGAAATGCGTTTTCCATCTAGTGCTCAGGAGAAGGCCAATGCTGACAGTGGCAGGGCAGTCTGGGGGATGCGGGGCAGAAGGAAGCAGTCTGGGAGAGAAGCTACTGGCACGTTCGAGGCAGGGTGGAGACTATACGCTCTGACGATCTAGTGTGGTGCTGAGCACGATCACATACATCACCTAGTTTGGTCCTGTTTACTCTTCACACAGACTCTATGATGGAGAGGTTAGCCCAAGTTTAAAAACGAAGAGACTTGCCTGATTTTACATAGCTGGTAGTAAGTGGCAGGGCGAGATTTGAACTCAGGATGGTCAGATCCTACGGCAAGAGGAGCACCCTGGTGTGTGTGTGTGTGTGTGTGTGTGTGTGTGTGTGTGTGAACATAAAATACTAAAGATATAGATTTGAGACTCTCTGCCGTCATTGCCAGACATGAAGCACCTGCTGTGGATAGGACACCACGCAAGGAATCAAGGATAAAAACAGGTATAAGATGAAGAAATGAAAATTCAGATTATTCAGTAAATTGAGTCTCATAGCTTGTAACTGGTAGAGCTAGATACTTGAATCCAGGTTAAAAATTTTTATTTATTTATTTACTCTTGAGGGAGTGTGCATACATGTGAGTGGGGGAGGGGCAGAGAGAGAGGGAGAATCCCAAGCAGGCTCCTTGCTGTCAGTGCAGAGCCTGACGCAGGGCTCGATCCCACGAATTCTGAGATCGTGACCCAAGCTGAAATCAAGGGTTGGATGCTTAACCCACTGAGCCCCCCAGGTACCCCAAGAATCTAGGTTTTTTGATTCCAAATTCTGTGTGCTTTCTCTACGAAAACGTAGACCTTCTTAAAGGCAGAAGAGTGAGCAAAGCGGAGAAGATGATTAACACTGATTGAACATCTATTACGTGCCAAGCCTAGGTGTGCTATGTTTTCTCATTGGATCCTCCTTGAACTGATACGAACAAGCTATTATTATCCCCATGTTATAGATGAGAAACCGGAGGCCCAGGGAGATCAAGTAACTTTCCAGAAGTAAGTGAGAGGGGGTAAGGGCACAGTTAAAGCCAGTCTGTCTCCCCAAGGTTCCCAGCTTCCAGCATTAAGTGAGCACTGATTTTGCACACTCAGCGCTCACTGTCAGTCCTCAGGATTTTAAAACCTTCACATAACGGAGACACTAAAAAATAAATTATTTAAAAATTATTATTGTTATTGCTATTATTAAAAATAACTGAAGCCCATATTTCATTCAGATTTCATTAGTTTCCCCTAACGTCCTGTTTCTGTTCCAGGACCCCATGTTACATTTAGTCATCAGGTCCCTTAGGCCTCTCTTGGCTGTGACAGTTTCTCTAACTTTGCTTGGTTTTGGTGGCCTTGCGAGCTTTGAGTACTGGTTAGGTACTTTGTAACGTGACCTCCAAATGTCATCTGACGTTCTTCTCACGATTAGACCGGGGTTGTGAGTGTTCGGGGGGGTCGAGTGCCATCCTCATCACATCCCATCGGGGTACATACTACTGACATGACATCACTGTTGACGTGGACCTTGATCGTCCCGGCGGAGGTAATGTTTGTCACTTCTCCACTGAAAGTTAGCTGTCCCCCTCCCCTTCTGTACTGGCCTCTTTGGAAGGAAGTCACTGAGTGCAGCCCCCACACAGGGAGCGCGGGGTTATGCTCTCCTTTCTTGATGGCAGAGCATGCTCTGAACAGGAGATTCTTCTGAATAGGAGATTTGTCTGTTCTCTGCCATTTATTTATTTGAAATTATCGTTTTAAAAATCAGAGTGCCCCAACAATTTGTTCCCCAAAGGAATAGATATGTTCACGTTCTAAGTAAAGACTGAGCAGTCTCGAATTTGCTTTTAAAAATGTCTGGTTTCCTCATCACAAAGCTTAGATTTGTTAAGAATGAAGCAGAATTAGTGTTTAGGCTGGGGCACCTGTGTTGGGTTGAGGTTCCTAGGTGTGTTCCTTGTGTTCCCAAATATGGGCACGGATGCCAGCCCTCTCTGGGCAGGTGGAAGGACACGAACATCAGAGGGGTTGGGATGGATGACTTGAGGTCTTTTCTAACTCCAAAACTCAATACCAACACCTGATACTTGTGAGTGCCTTTTTTTTTTTTCTTTTTGGCAAGGCACCATTGCATACATCATCTCATTTGACCCAGTCTGTGCTGATTCACAAAGGGTGCAAGAGGTGCAACCAAGGGGACAGAGGCAGCTGTCTGCTCTCACCTTATCCATGCTGGCCTGGTTCAGTCTCATAATAGAGGCATGAGCCAGGCGGTCGTAGACGGTCCTCAGGGCCTTCTTGGAGTAGAGCTCTTGGGGTTTGAACAATTCCTCCATAAACTTTCGATTGAACATGGTTGAGATGATGTCGTGCAGAACTGTAGAGACAAGAGAGGATACAGCTGAGCGAGGTACTGGAGGAAGCTGTATTCGGGAAATGGTCTCTGTGTATGAATGGGATGCAGGGGCCGGTCTAAGCAGAGCTGGGGATGCCGATGTGCTGGTGAGATGTGCTCCCTTGGGATAAACCACACAGGTGTCCCAATAGAAAGCGGGGTCCAGAGTGCCTTATGAGCCTGTCCCAGAGCAAACATAAATGTGACAATGTATAAATGTATCATGCTTTAGGGGCTATAAGCCACTTTTATACAGGTATTATCTCACTTGATGGGGGAAATGTTTCTTCTTTCTTTAAAAAAGATTCCTATGAACATTTTCGATCTCTTCCTTGAAATGAGAGGCAGTATTGCTCTTTTTGTCTGTTTAGCTAATCTGTAACGTTTTTACTTAAAATTAAATTTCATAAAAATGGGACCAATAATGGTAATTGACTCTGTTTAAAGAAAAAATACTTTATGAAAATAGACAAGTCTACCCACTGGTTAGAGATTTCTAGTGTTTCTACAAGACATGTACTTCATGCACCATTTTAGAATGCCTTGATTTCTACATTTGATCTATAATATTGATATTACACTGTGGTGATATGTCTCAGTGTTGTTCAAATGGAAAGTTTCCATCTGGTGAGAATAAAAGTCCTAAGGCATGTGCAAACCAAAGTGTCTATAATTCTAGTCGTTCATTCACTCATTCAATTAACTATTTTGTGCTGCTCAAATAACATTAGTTGAGGGCTAGGAAAACCATCTGGTACAAGAAATAGGACCAGGTATGTATGAACACAGATTATTCTTAATTAAGCCAGATATATGCTGACCTCAGGGTGAGAGTATATGAATACTGAGAATATACATTCATAGCAATTAAAACTTGCAAGAAAACTGATTATTTAGAATAATGATACAAAATCAATTACTAAACATGAGTGATTATCACCGAAGGATACAAATGCCCCTTTCTCTTGCCACACAAAGGTGGCACCAGGTGATTGGTTGTGACCATGAATTTTAGAGACTGAAGGCAAGGTAGTGTGGTCAGGTCATACCTTTAAGTCATGGATAGAAGTACCCTGAGCGCTCAGGCCAGCACTAAAAAGCATCTGGGCGCCTGGCTGGCTCAGTTGGTGGAGTGTGCGACTCTTGATCTTGGGGTTGTCAGTCTGAGCCCACATTGGGTGTAGAGATTCCTTAAAAAAAGTAAAATCTTAAAAAAAAGGCATCTCGAAGAACATTTTGGGGGAAAAGGGGAGCTGGGGGCTAGTTGTGTCTAAATCTTTTTTTTTTTAATGTTTATTTATTTATTTTTAAGAGAGAATGTGTGAGCAGGTGAGTGGAGCAGAGAGAGAGAGGGAGACAGAGGATTTGAAGCAGGCTCTGCGCTGACAGCAGAGAGCCTGATGCGGGCCTTGGACTTAGGAACCATGAGATCATGACCTGAGCCAAAGTCAGACGCTTAACCGACTGAGCCACCCAGGCACCCCCAGGCTGTTTTTAAATCTTACATGGAAAGGCTACGGAGAAAGAGCAGAAGCCCCCTCCCCACCTTTTTTAACAGAAAAGAACTAAATGACTGTGGCTCCTTGCAGAAGTGTTGAACTCACACTTGACCTTAGGACTTCACTCTAGGCTCTATCTTCTTTGTGAGGAAGAACTCCATTACCAATATAGGGTAGGCGTCACCTCGGACAATTTGAACCCATTGCAGCATGCCCCTAATGTGCACTAACATTTCCCCAGTGTGGACAGTTTGGGGACATATGAACTCTTCTGGGTTTGCTTCATGAATGGTCTTTTGTCTTTGGCCAAAACAAGCAAGGGCCTGCAAGGAACATAGCCTAGATCAAGTGCAGAATTTGCAAGGGAATAGGTACAAATGCAAAGCCACATATAAGCCCTCAAAAGAAAGAATTTGAAGAATTTTCCAGATTTATGTAGGGCAAGGAGGAGTGCCAAAGAGGCAGAATTCCAGTTGAAGAATCACATCAGCTCTGGTTATGTCAGTGTTTACAAAAGCTGCCATTTACCTGGGTGCTGGGTCGTTTCTCTAGAGTCTTTGAGTCCCTAGCAGCTTAGACCCAAATACATCAGTTCTAAAAGAAAGAAAATGGCAGGGTGAGTGTTAGTCACTCTGGCAAAGTAAAAAGCAAAGTGAAACCTTTCCCTCTGGGAAGTGAATAGGCCACGTATCACCATGGCTCCTTGTACCAGAACAACCAGAAAGTTTACCTGTCATTAGGAGTACAGCACACCCTGTCTCTGTGGGCAGAGCGGTGAACACAAATGACCCCAAAGAAGAAATGACAGTTTTATGATTGGGCTCTGGCACCCAGGGCTCTCGCCTCTCAAATTTAAGTCTTTGGAAAGAGTATGGGGGCACAAATTAACAGGCTTACAGCTCACGATGCGCTTTACCCAGCACTTGGTTGAGGCGGGCCTAAATCTGTACCGGACTCGAGATAAACGCCAGGGCACGAGGAACGGAAGGCTGTCCTTCCCTAGAGAAGCAGTCCATGCTGTATTGAAGTTAAACCCGAGAAACGATTTTAAGCAGACCTGTCGGTCTGTCTTGGTGTTAGCTTTCTGCACTCACATGAGCTCTGCCTAATTTCACGAGGCAGGAATGTGCTAGGAGCTAGGCGACAGCCTGCAGGGACTAAGGGCAGGGAAGGAAGTAATTTTTAACAGGTGCATCAGAGAGGGTTAGTAGCTGAGTTCTTAACATATCGGGCTGCTTGTCCTGGGTTCTGACTATGAGGTCAGGTTCTGCTTGTTATTTAAAAATGCCTAAGTTGGGGTGCCTGGGTGGCTCAGTCGGTTAAGCGGCCGACTTCGGCTCAGGTCATGATCTCTCGGTCCGTGAGTTCGAGCCCCACGTCAGGCTCTGTGCTGACAGCTTGGAGCCTGTTTCAGATTCTGTGTCTCCCTCTCTCTGACCCTCCCCTGTTCATGCTCTGTCTCTCTCTGTCTCAAAAATAAATAAACATTAAAAAAATTTTTTTAAATGCCTAAGTTAAAATAAATTCCAGTGATTCAATTATGTATACTCACAGCCTTCATAATTCACGTCTCACCTGAAATTCCACCATGTGTCAAGAGGTGGGCCAAAAATCGCTCAAGAGAAGTGGTAAAATGCAATAAAAGTGTATCGAGGACTTTAGGTGTGTTTTTCTTGGATCCTGGCCTAGATGAAATAATTCTCTTGATGAAAGCAACTGGGTTTTTTAAAATTTTTTAAATGTTTGTCTATTTTTGAGAGACAGAGTACAAGCAGGGGAGGAGCAGAAAGAGAGAGTCACAGGATCTGAAGCAGGCTCCAGGCTCTGAGCTGTCAGCACAGAGCCTGACACGGGGCTTGAACCCACGAACAGTGAGATCATGACCTGAGCCAAAGTCAGATGCTTAACCGACTGAGCCACCCACGCACCCCTGAAGGCAACTGGGTTTTTACCAACTACCTCTGCTCTACATTTAATTGTTATGGGGAATATGCAATTTGGAACCGAGCCTAAAAGGGAGAAGCTGCTACTTCCAGGTGGTTACCATTTTTGAAACCTTACTATGTTCCAGGCACTGGGCTTAGAACTTTCCGTGCATTATCTCATTTAAACCCCAAGACAACACTGAATTACTCTCCTTATTCTATCAAGGAGGACCACTGAATCTTAGGTTAAAGTCCAAGGTCACATAGCTGGTGGTGGAAGCGAAATTAGGATGGGTGTTTGATTTTACCGTCTGTGCTCTTACATATTACGTATGTCATCTCCTCGGCATACTTGGTATGGTGAGAGCATTTAAAATCTTGAGGACGATGGCCGATGGCGTGCATAAACCACACCCAAATGTCAAGTGATGGAAGGTACTTGTGACATTTAAAGGTGGGGAAGGCTAAGGTTTTATTCTGGGGAACTGGCCAAATTTTCAGGTTTGCTGCTGGTTGTAGGTGAAGGGGAAACTGAAGATTTGGCACGATTAGGTCCTGGTGCATGCATGCTGCAGCCCACAGGCTCCCATTTTTCTCCGTTGCTCAGTAGAGATCTCTGTGTGCTAAGGAGAACGGCTCGGGGAGGAGCACCGGTGTCGAAGCGCAATTCTTTGGCTGCACGATACTGTCACGTAATGGTTTTAAGGACTACCGGATAGGACAGTCTCCCCAGATGTGTAGCTGCTGTCTTGGTGGTCCCTGTCAAACTTGGCACTGATGAGAAGAGACAAATACCTAGGGCGCCATATGGTCCTTTGGCCAAAGTTTGCTTGGTTTTCATCTTACGTGCTGCATTTATTTAAGTAAGAGATTCCACCATACAACCAACGTCTTGGCTAAAGAGAAACTCACGCCTGTGTTTTCCCTTAGGAGTATTTAGAGTGGTCCCACAGGAAGCCCAACGATACAGGACCGAGTGAGCCTGTGGATGCAGACTGAACGCATGCAGCCCAGAGATAGCATACCTCGTTTTCTGTCCACCTCTGTCCATTCATCTACATGAAGCATATAAAAAGAAAACACCAGTTCATGAAGCAATAACATTTTTTTCAAGGAGGCTTTAAAAACACCAATTCCGACGTTGTGGCCTATGAAACTTTAGTTTGCAGGTGGGCAGTGACGTCTAATGCGGATACCCTGCCTTCCATTTGAGACTTCAGAAAGGACGATAGGTAAATAACGAGTTCCAAAAGAGCCCTGGAGAGGCTATGTCTTTTAGAGGAGGGCCTCGTGGGAGAGGAAACCCAGGAGAAACTAGCTACCTTGGGGTTGATCTTGAAAGGCCTGAGGAGTCATTTTCTGATGCTGTGAGAATACACACTATTCAAAGGCTTTTACAAACACTAACTTTCATGAGGAAGACTCCCCAGAGTAGGTAGAGAGAGGATTTTCTTTTTCTACAACCTGATTTTTTTTGATTAAGATTTCCCTTTCCAGAGTACAGATGGAACTGCTCCAGATAGAAAACTTAAAAGGTGAACCAAAAGGAAAAAATGTCCATTTGTTTCTGATTTACTTTTTACATATAGATGCATGACTCCCATGTAAAAAGAGGGCAATAATGAGGGGACCACTGTAAAAGAAAGCCCCTGAGGACAAAAGCGGGTGGGGACATGCCAAGAGGAAACCAAATGAGGAGAAAGGTACTTGGCTGGAGAAATCCGTGAGAATCAAGACCCTTTATAGGTTGAGATCCGGCTCTACCATTTGCTAGCTATGTAACTTCAAGCAATTTATTGAACCTCAGTTTCTTCATCTGTAAAATGGGGATCGGAACGGCACCTACATCACAGGGTTGCTGTGGGGATGAAGCAGATAACACGCATCAAACACTTAGCTGGCTTCTCTTCTGGCTCTGCTTTCTGTACCGCACAACTTTGGACACTACCCATAAAGGATGAAATGTGGCTTTTTTCTTTCCTTAATTTTCTGGGGGCAGATTTCAATCTTGAACTCCAATACCACGCCCTCTAAGCAGGGTTCTACGTGCATCCACATTCTTATTTATTTATTTATTTATTTATTTATTTATTGCATCCACATTTTAAACACATTTTGTAATTAATGGTCTCTTTTGGAAACATTTGCAAAATAGGTTGTTTCAGAGGTGATTTCTGAAGTTATAATCGAGCATCCATGCGCCTTCAACATACATCACCAACAGCACCTAAGAAATCAGTTTGAAAGCACAGCCCGTGCCATGTCCTAACTGGTGGCAAAAGGTTCCCACTGCAAGGTTAGACTCCTCTGGGAAAATTCACCATCTTTTTCCCCACAAGTCACAGGCTTTTGGAGAGAAAATACTGGGGGAGCAGCACCAAGAACCTGGCCTTCTTGGAGCAGATACTGGTTTCTTTGGCATAATGTCCACATCCTCTGTCTTTCAGTGGCATTTATTTTACAGGCGGTCTTGCCTGATGCGTTCGTGGGCAGAGGGGTGGTGCTGCAAGGGGCCCGGTACTCTAAGAGACAGTGGCTCCCTGCTGCTGGCAAAATCGGGTCCTGGGTACGGGCACTCCTGCAGGCAATGACACTCAGCTCCAGCAGAGGTCGCTCTAGTGCTGTGCGCCCCACGTCCCTGTCCTCCTGAGGACCTCAGGAAGGTAAAAACCATGTCTTGACTTTCTGTTATTTTTCCTGATGACTTGGTTGCAACAATTCCACTTTAGTATTTTGAATGGGGGGAAGGCTCAAGATTATCCAGAGCTGCCTGCTAAATTGGAACTAGAAAAATAAAAACAGAATCTTACCACCATTTGGTTGCTCAGTAAGTACTACACTGTGATCTGCTTGTCCTGGAAAAATCACTTCCTGGCTCTATGTCTCAGTTTCCCCTTCTGTAAAATGAGGAATGTAAACAAAATGTAATAGGGTCTTATTTAGGAGTATTTTTGAGAGGACAGGAGGCAAAGGCAGCTTTTATTATTCTTGCTATTGCTTAAAACGTGGGACATTCATATGCAACACTCAAAAGTTGCCCCACAGAGACGGCACTTCCTTTCTGTTGAATGCTAAACTAGAGGCTGCATTGTGGCGAAAAACTGCAATATGTGCGCTGGCCTTGTGGGAGCGGGATGGCCTCCAGGAGACCAATTAGTCATGTAAGATACTGAAAACACCTAGAAGAAATATGATTTCCATTCACGGCATCAACGAGGACTTGTTTACCGTGTCTGGTGTTTTATAGGCCTCTGTGCGCCAGTAATTGCCACAGTGGCTCCTGCAGCTACGCCAACTCTCAATGGGGGGGACACAAGGGCGTCTCTCAGCTTTGTGAATCCTGAGCCCTCTACCCTGTTTTGTCACTGTCTTCTACAAGTCCCCATGAGCCAGCTACCCTCTGTCATTCCTTTCCTAAAATCAGTGGGGTATGTTGGATACGTTTTTCAAAGCTCTCCCTCTCTTCTCCACCTCCCATCCCCCCTCCCAATGATTCTGATACAGTCCCCCCACGTATGGAAGTATAGTGCAGCAGTTGAGGACATATTCATTGAGAGTGTGAGCTCTGGAGCCTGATGACCTGGGTTCAAATCCTTTACTCTTCCTCCTACTGGCTATGTAACCCTGGGCAAATTAGCTTCCCCAACTGTAAAAAGGGGATAGTATTACCTAAAGGATAGTATAGCTGTGGGGATTAAGGTCTTCAGAGAGGTCCTTGGTACATGGTAAGTGCTTAGTAAATGTTTATTGTTGTTGTTAGGAAGATATGTCAGCTCCCCCCACCCCCCCGCCCGCCCCGTTTTAGAATCAGTTGCTGGATGAGACTGATCCAAAGCCCTGAATTCTGTGAATACACAGAACGGCTGGATCAGGCTCCACCCAGCATCTCACAGGATGTCTGACACCCAAACTGTGGAAGGAAGGAACCAGCGAGTGGATGTGAATTGCTAACGATGGCCGAAACTCCCTAGAGCTGCGCTCAGCAAACCCAGAAGGACTATAGCTCTTGAAGACAAAGGAAACCGGTCCCTTCGCATTCAGAGGGTCTTGTCCTGACCCCCCCCCCCCTCTTGAAAGCCAGCACCTGCTACTCATTGTGCAAAATATGCTGAATACAAGATCTCATTCAATTCTTACAACTTTGCTGTAAGTATGTATGATTCCCATTTTATGGAAAAAGAAACGGTCTCATTGAGGTTACACTCCAAAATCACACAGCTGGTTAAATGGCAGAGCTACAGTTGGAACCCAGTTGTATGACTGCAGTGAGTGTGCTCTTAATTGCTAATTTACACTGTCTTCTGAGATGCAGGCAGCCAGGGCAAGGACTACCTGTCAGCTCACTAGTGCCATCAGGCGCAGTGAAATCACAGAACATATGGGCCAAGGAAGACAGAAGCCTCTTGAGGAAGAAATGGCAACATCATATAAAACAGCCAATTTAGATCATCAGTTCAACAAACACTGACTCAACACCAATTTATTCTGGCCTAGGCATTACGCTAGGTGCTAGAGTACAAAGCTGAATAAAACCCTCACGTTGGGGGGAGACACCCAAAGACTGTTTCAGTATAACATGGCCAGTGACAAGGTAGGGAGAGGCATGCATGGAGTGCTATGGGAGGATTCTCAGACCCTTTCCCCATCTTCCCGAAGGAGATGATTCTTAAGCTGAAAATGCAGGATGGAAGGGGAACTATTAGCACAGAAATGGCAGGTTTGGGGTAGAATGGGGATTACTAGCATGGAAATCTGAATGCACATGCTTTAAATGTAGACCTATGATTAAGATACACAGTAGGAGGCAGGCAGTGGTGGAAGGTAGGACTGCAGAGGTGGAGAGAGATCATGTCAGCGAGGGCCCTGAATCATCCTGCCGAAGACTTGGGTCTCCATCCAAACAGCAGTGGAAAGCTGACAACGGGTTTTAAGTAGCGGGGAGTATGGACAGATTTGCATTTTAGAAAGCTCACAGGCGGCAGTGTGCAGAATGAATGGAGGGGGTATGCTGCAGGGAACTCTTTTTATCTCTTTGTGCATAGACTTGGACTCAATCGCACAGGCACAACAGTGAATATCTGAATATGTATGCTTAACGTCCGAATATGCATGTTTAACATCAGTTGAGCATACAGACTGTTGGAGAGAATAAATTTTTAATCTTGGGTCATGTCAGTTACCTTTATATCAACTCTTCTTTCTCTACCTTGAAATACAGATTTCTTTCATACTTAATCCCAGGAAACTTGGTGAAAGCGGATGTTGGTTGAGAGGAAGGAAAAGAGGGAGAGGATAAGGGTGGCAGAGAGTTCTGGGTGGTCATTTCTCTGGAAATTAGACGTGGTGTATATGGGTATATATATGGGGTATATGGGTGTATGGGTGACAGCGTTTGCATTTTAGAAACTCTCATATAATTATCTCCAGAACTGCCTTCTCTTCCAGTAATTGTAAAGAGAATAACTTAAAAGTCACTTGTGTTTTCTTATTTATCTGTTATTCCAGAACCCCATCTTTCTAGAAATAGCTTCTGAAATGAGCAAGACTTGCCTCCAGTTCATGAAGGAGGCTACTACACAGAGGACAGGAGAATCCACACCTCGTTGGAGTAGAGGATTCTTGGACTGGCAAGGAGTTTGTCGCCAGGTGGTGGGCGGCTGGGACTCCTACATTTGGGAGGGATCATTTGTCAAGAGAGATTGGGAGATCATCTCTCCAATTTGAGGGAGGGGGGGAGGAAATTGGAGGTGAGGGTGTCAGGTCCCCTAATAATATACCTTAGCGCGGGTATTTAATCCTTCTGCTGCGAAAATTTTTTTTTGGAGAATTTGACTCCTGAGGGGCTCTGACCAGACGGGGCTGTGGCGTTACGGGGCTGGCTATAGGAGCGCGGGGTGCAGCGGTGTTGGTCAGTCTGCAGGGGGGCCTGGCTGGGGGGACGGGGTCCGGCTGTGAGCGCCGGGGCGGCGGGGAGGGGGCCGGGCTGCGGGGCGTGGGGCCGGCTGCGCGGGCCGGGAGCCTCTCACCTTTGCGGGCCTTGTCTCCCGGGATGTTCTGGGCCCGCAGCCGCTGGTCCAGGATGTAAAGCATCTCCCCGCCCAAGTTCAAGAAGAGCAGCGGTAGCGTCCGCACCGACATGGTGCCAGATACCAGCGGGGCAGACGACGAGCCCCGGGGTTGGGTGGCGGGAGGCCTAGACTCACAGCCGCCGCGTCGCCTCGCTTGGTTGCCAGGGTAACGCGGCGGGTGGCCGAGGAAGCCAATCAGCGGGCCGCTTGTTGGGAGGCGCCCGAGGCGGGCGCTTATTGGGCCGCCGGCTGCCGCCTCCGTGGTGGATTGGGACTCGCGGTTCGAGCGCTGCTTTCGTCTCCAGCTGGGGTGGCTGGGCTGCCCCCTGCCGGAGGACGCGGAAAGCCCGAGCAGAACTTCGGAGTGGGCAGCCGGACCTGGGGTGGAATCCCGGCCCCGCCCTTTCCGAGCTCTGCGAGGCTGGCCTTCCCTATACGTGGAGGGGTCACCCGCCACACAAGGTTGCAGAGAGGCATCCCTGAGATCGTGCAAAATGCCCGAAAGCCCTCAGTAATCTTTTGGATGGGTGAAGGGCCAGAAGGCCTTAACTTGCGTTTCCGTCCTAAAAGAGACTTGGAGTGAAGTCCCACCTGGGTTTCGTGCTCCGTGAAGCAAACCAGTCCTGTTCACGCCTGGCCGCCCCGCGAGCAAGCGTGCTGGGGTTTCTCTGAAGCTCCCTCCTTTCACACTGTCGAGCAGTTGTCTGCTTGGAGAGCAGCGACCCCACACTTCACTCACGTCATGAGCTCCAGCATCACCTTCTTGTTTTCTGCTGTACGTTTTTACTTTGATGAGCAACCATTTCTGTAAATTTCAATACTTCTAAAACCTACGAATCCTCTTTCCCTCCAGCCACTCAGACTTGAAATCTGAGCCTTGGCTAACAATTCTGGTCTCCTTGGGTCCTATTATCAGTCACCACTTCTGCTTTTACCTCCAAAATCTTTTCCACACTTATCTCTTCGTTTCTTTTTCTGCCTGCATTAGTATGTTTTCTCTCCACCCGCACTGGCTGCTAGGCTAAATTTCAGCAGTTGCCATTTTCCATATGACACATCCCTTCTGTGCTTTCCAACTGTTTGCCAGATCGTAGTCTAAGTGCCTGGCATGGCATTCAAGACTCTCCACTCTGACTGTAACTACCTTCTTAGAGACATCTTCAGCACTCCCCCATTTCCCCCTAATGCAGCAGAACTCATCTATCTCATTGGCTTTGCCCCCTCAGTGGAACAGCACATCTTCTTCATAACCACACCTACTACTGCAAAGTCTTGCCCTGACAGCTCAAGTCCTTCCCATTCCTTCTCTAGTCCCCTTCCCTTCCCAGCCAAGTTCTCAAAAGTAGTCGAGGGGCACCTGGGTAACTCAGTTGGTTAAGTGTCTGACTTCAGCTCAGGTCATGATCTCAGGGTTTGTGAGCTGGAGCCCCACATCTGGCTCTGCACTGACAGTTTGGGGCCAGCTCAGAGCCTGCTTGGGATTCTCTGCCTCTGTCTGCCCCTCCCCTGCTTTCTCTCAAAAATAAACATTAAAAAAAAAGTAGTCAACGCTCACAACTTGAATTTCCTTAACATCCTCACTCCGTACCTCACTGCAACTTGGATTCAGTTCTCTCCATCCCACTGAAACTACTTCGCCATGAAGACTTTTTGGTTCTTAACCAACATTTCAGTATTGGATACTATATGGTCATTGAAAGGTGGCAGCCCAAGGCTTTGATTTGATTTTGCCTATCTGCAGTTTTAAAAGGGGAAATAATTGGGATAGGAATGTATCAAGCAGCTATACCTGGCCTTTCATACATCATGTTAACCTGCCTGATTGCTAAAGGCATTTAAGTTTGCTGTAACATAAACTCCTTCCATGGTGTCTCAGGCCATTTTTTTTTTTTTTTTTTTTGCCCCTAGGCAACGTGGTAAAATGAGCAGAACACAGGCTTGGAATAAAGATGGATGTGGGCTTGAATTCTAGGCCTGCCTCTAACCAGCTGTGTGAACTTGGACAAGTTACTAACCTCTGAGCCTCAGTTCTCCCATGCTAAAATAAGGATAATCGTGCCAATATGGGATGGTTGGATAGAGAAGGTGACTTAAAAAAAATTTTTTTAATGTTTATTTATTTTTGAGACAGAGACAGAGCATGAATGGGGGAGGGTCAGAGAGAGAGGGAGACACAGAATCCGAAGCAGGCTCCAGGCTCTGAGCTGTCAGCACAGAGCCCGACGCGGGGCTCGATCTCACGGACCACGAGATCATGACCTGAGCCGAAGTCGGCTGCTTAACCGACTGAGCCACCCAGGCACCCTGAGAAGGTGACTTTAAAGATTAGATGATACTGTGCCTACAAGCACTTACAACAATGCTTTTCTTGTAGGGTCTGCCCTGTTGTGTCCCTTTTCTCAACTTCTCCACTGGTCCCCTTATATGATGGCACCTGGCCCTCCAGCAAGTATCTCCATGTAGCTGTGTCCACTCCAAGTCCTGCCCCATAAAGGGCCTTCCCCGCTGTTCCTGGAGGTGTTATCTGAAGAGCTCGTCTGCCGTTCTGGGCCTCTCATCCCACTTCTGATTCTGCAGGACCCCAGCCTCTCTGTTCTGCTCTCACTTTACCATCCCCCACCCCTCAGCTGCTCCTGAGTCAGGCTATGCCCTCAGAGATCATCCTTCCCATCCTGACATGGCCCTTTCTTTTTCATTTACACTCCCTCCTTGGGCAATTTCACCCACACCCATGGTTTCACTCACCATCTAAACATAACCTGTAAACTTGTGTCTAGCTTAGGCCTCGCTGCAGTCCTGGATCTAAGTTTCCAACTTCTCCTTGGACGTCACTTTAACACAACTTTCCCCCGTTCTTTCCTCCATGGCTTCCCGTCTCAGAATGAATTCCAGAATCTTTTCCCCGCTGTTGTGGACTGAATGTGTACCTCCCCCAATTCACATATTGAAGCTCTAACACCTAACATGATGGTATTTGGAGGGACCTTTAGGAAGTAATGAGTTAGATGATGTCGGGAGGGACCTTTAGGAAGTAATGAGTTAGATGAGGTCGCGAGGGTAGAGTCTTCATGATGAGATTAGTGCTCTTATAAGAGGAAGAGATCTTTCCCCCCTCGCAAGTGAGGACATAGTCTGAAAGCGGCCATCTGCAAGTCAGGAAGATTCCTCAGCAGAAACCAAATTGTCCAGCACCTAGATCTTGGACTTCCTAGCCTCCAGAACTTTGAGAAAATAAGTTTCCATTGTTTAAGCCAGTTTATGGTTTTTAATGGCAGCCTGAGCAGACTAACACACCCAGAAAGGTCTAGATTATCTGGTGTCTGCTTTTCCCTCTGACCTCATCTCTTCATTCACTCTTTTAGACAGTCTCCCTTGCTTCTGCAAACCTGCCAAGCACGCTCAGACGTCAAGGCCTTGACACTTCACTTGGTATGAATGGGTGAACTTTGCAGGAAAAGGGGTACTCGTAACTCCCCAGAACTTATAAGGAATGTTTTGCGCATGTGCAGTTTCTCATGGATAGAACTTGTAGCTTTTATCAGATTCTTAACCTGAACACCAGCAGCTCTGCCCCCCAAACAATAAAGTGCTCTGATCGCTCCCCCTCTGATCCCCCACCCTGCACTGCTGCTGCTTAACCATCTAAACAGACCTGGTGCTGTCTTCACTCCTTTGGTTTTAAACCATGACCGTCTCCCCACTCCCCAGAGGGCGGCCAGCATATCAAGCCTCTCACACCCCAGCTTCAACTTCCCTGTCAAGCTCTATTTCCTGTTCCCAGTGTTCTCTGGACACAGCTTGCACCTGCTGACTTCTTTGCCTTTGTACTTGCAATTCCTTCGGCCCAGGACACCTTCCCACCCCATTTCTGTCTGGTGAGCTTCTACTTCAACTTCCAGGGCCCTGTCCAGAAGGCAGCTCTTACAGCCGGCTTTCTCACTCGGCCGCCAGCCAGCCAGCCAGCCGGCCACACTTCCTCTGTGCTGCTGTGTGCTCAGTCTCCCCTCTGCAGGAAGGAGGTGGACAACAGGGCGCTGTTTATGTGAGTGTGTGTGAGGGGTGTTGTGAGAACGTGTCCTCAGGTGTGTGAGGGCAGAGGCTCTGCCTCCTAAAACCCTGGGATCCCAGAGCTGAACGAACAAATTCCTCCTCCTTGTCCTCGGTGCACAGAGCCCCACCTTCTCTATTATCCTTTAAGGCAGAAAGACAGAACTCTAATACAATTTATTGGTTTTCTTTGATTGCCTCTGGTCCAGCTCTGGAAGGGCTCTCCGGGTTCTTCTGGCCTTGTTTCCGGGCTGCCGCTGCTGCAGCTTTTAAGGCCCTCTTTTGCTTCTTCAGCTTCTGCACCTCCTGGAAAACCTGGGGATGAAAGGGAGCAGGAAGAGACTGTAACTCTATGCAAAACCTCAGACTTGGAGCAGCTGGGGTGAGAACGGACTCCCCCGGATGGTCACATCAGCCTTTCTCCATGGGGCTGACGGCCTGGGAGCCTCCTCAAGGCTTTGGGGCCAGTTCCATGCCTCGGTCAGGAACAGACTACCCTCCCTTCTGACCTTAACACCACAGTCCCAGAGTGGGGCCAATGAAAGCAGCAATTCCGACTCGTACCCGAATGCACAGCGCCTTCTTGGTCGCCCAGCGGTGGTGGGCTTTCCGGTGGTATGGAGGAGGGAAGGTGTACTCAATCCCCAGCTCCTTGCAGGTCTTCTCAAAGACACTATAGTTGGTCTTACGGAGGTTTTTGAGCATCTTGTTCCTCTGGTCGATGCTCATCAGCAGATAGCGCTTATGGGTTTTGTCCTGCGAGAGAGTTGGTATATTACTTTTAGTGTCCTATTTAAGTGTGAGCCACTATACAGTAACAAGGGATGGTCATTTCATCATCTCATTGAAACCTCCCAACAATCTTATGCAAATGTCAGTGCAACTCTCAGGTAGGTACTGTCATTGTTATTGCCATTTTACAGACGGGAAAATAAAGGCTCAAAGATGTCACCTGATTCATAGGAGGTCCTAGAACTGTGCCAGGCAGGGACCTTGTGTGAGGTCAGGTCTGGAATCCACATCTATGGGTCTTACTCCAAATCTCATGCTCTTTCCCCTACGCCACCTACTCAGCCTCCCTACAGCTCAGCAAAGTGTCAGCTGGGCTGGAGAGGAGGGAAGGTCTGTGCTCCTCTGTGAGGGCTGCTGTTCACACTCCAAATGAGCAAAACTCTCCTCGCCAAGAAGCAAGATCAACCTGCTCCAGGGAACCCTGAGGTGCTGCCCATGCAGAGCCGGACCACTCTGTATTTATTAAAAATATGGGCAGCTGCCTAAATTACAGTAGCTCTGTGCCCACTGCTGTGCTGAGATATGGCATCATGGTTAAGGATATGGGCCCTGGAGGGGCACCTGGGTGGCTCAGTTAAACATCCAACTCTTGAATCTCGGCTCAGGTCACAATCTCAGTTCATGAGATTGACCCCCTCCCCCCCCGCCCCCCGCGGCAGCGTGGAGTTGCTTGGGATTCTCTCCCCACCCCCCCTGCCCTCTCCCGCTCGTGTTCTCTGTCTCAAAAAACACAAATTAAAAAATCAACTTGAAAAAAAACCCAAAAAAACCCCAACTACGAGATAATAAACTTGTGTTCTTTGCAAAACAAACAAACAAACAAACAAACAAACAAAAGGAGAATATGGGCCCCAGAGCAAGACCACCTAGTTTCAAGTCCTAGCACATCATTTCTCAGTGGTGTGCTTTGAGGAATGACTTAATCACCCCACGCCCAGATTACGCCTTTGTAAAATGGGATAGAAAGATGGTTCTAAGGGTTAAATGAACTGATGCACGTGAGGTGCTCTGCACAAGGCTCAACACTTCATATGACCATGCTGGTGCTTTATTATTTCACCTAGTCCTTGCAATCCCATCAGCAGGTACTACTACGCTCCCCACTTTACAGACAGGAGAACTGAGGCTTGGGCATGTAAAGTAACTTCCCCAAAGTCACGCATCTGGTTAGTGGAAGTGGCAAAGCTGAGATTTGAACCGA
The DNA here is from genome assembly GCF_023721935.1 of Panthera uncia. Lineage (NCBI taxonomy): Eukaryota > Metazoa > Chordata > Mammalia > Carnivora > Felidae > Panthera > Panthera uncia. Next base: position 77,124,251 of record NW_026057585.1, on the reverse strand, counting down.
GTGCCAACCTGACTCCCTTCCTGCATTCTAGAAATACTGAGCACCCACTATGTGCCAGACGCTGCGGTCATGCCCTGAAGTCTGCATTCTTGACCATTGGTGACACTCAGCACAGCACGGTAAGGCTCCCATTTTTCCACTGGCGGCAGGAGGGGAATGTTTTTTCCACCGCAGCTGAGGGCCGGGCACCTTGGCGTTGTGGCCATCTGGCTTCTCAAGTTGCTTCTCTGGACCCAGAGTCCTTCACCTCTCAGACTCCTCTCCCCCGGCTGCTGGCGTTTAGCTGGGAGCGATGCCCAAGGTTTACCTTTCGGTGTTTCTGCATGTGTTCTTCATAATTGCGGATCTTGACGGTCAAAGCAACAACTGAAACCACAAACCACAGAGGATGAGAGCTGGCACAGAGGAAGGAAGGGCCCAGGCCGGGGTTATGTTTTAAGACCTCAAGGAATAACAATCACCAGTGCTCTTGTGTAGCTCTCTACAACTCCCAAAGCACTCTGAATTTCAAGATCTCAAAAGACTTTGGACTCTCTTTCCTTCAGAAAGCAAAGTCTAAGGAAGGCAAGTTCCTTAATCTTATGAACATATCATCCCCAAACCATAGCACATAGCATTCTTAATGGTAAAACTTTAGAGCGTTCCTGTTGAATTCAGGAATCAGTCTACTGTCCATGCTATCATTGTTAATCATTCAATGCTGCACTGGTGGTCCCACCCAATGTAGTAAGACTAGATTCCCAAACCATCAAGGGTCTACTCCTTGCCTCTGCCCTTCCAGTGGCTACCTTTCTGTTTTTTGACTAGTGAGTTTTCAAATTCTTTTAATGTTTATTTATTTTTTTGAGAGAGAGAGACAGAGTGCGAGCAGGGGAGGGGCAGAGAAAGAGAGAGGGAGACAACAGCATCCGAAGCAGGCTCCAGGCTCTGAGCTGTCAGCACAGAGCCTGACGCGGGGATCGAACCCACAAACTGTGAGATCATGATCTGAGCCGAAGTCGGACGCTTAACTGACTGAGCCACACAGGCACCCCTCACTAGTGAGTTTTCAGAATTACCAGCTCTCACTCATCTCCTAAACTCTTGCAATATCCTTCCTTAGGTAGCCTCATATTTGATCCCTGCCTTTATTGCAAAGACGGGGGCAAAGGCAGAAGCGGAAGGTGGCCCCAAGGAGATGCTGTCAGTACAGCAGGCCCTTCCTGGACACACAGTAAGTTCTGGTAGCACTGTGGAGTGAGGTGGAATCTTGGCCCTGACCACTTGCCCCTTTATACCACCTTAGCTGCAGAGTAGAGAGAGACACAGAGACAAGCTTTGGTTCCTGAGGAAACTCTCCTGAGCTCACACAGAGGTATGAGGTGGGACCTGGGCGCTGACTCTAGCATCACAGAGTCCAATTTTCATCACTCTGGGTCCTTCTTGTCTCTCCCTTTATCAAGTCACATCTAATACCTAGTGTACTTATAGACAAGAGCCCTGGATCAGGTACCAGCTAGCAGACCCCCCTCCCCTTCCCGCCGCTCTCCCACTCCCCAAGGGTCCCCTGACCAACTTCGAGCCTCCAGGGAGCTGGTGTCCTCAGGGTTTGCCACAATCTTCTTCATCAACTGCTCTTGCTTGACTTTTAGCTTCTCCTTCTGTTGAGGATAGAGACAGAGAATCTGTGTGGTCTGCCAGCCCCTAAGAGCTAGCCTTCATACCACACAGGCCCTGGCTACAGTCATAGAACCTAGGCCATGAAGTTCAGCGCCTGGCTTCACTCTGTTCATCAGGGCAAGGCCTTTGGTCAGCACGTAGCTATTCACATCTAGGTGAGTCCGAGGCCAATGACAGGTGAAATGGCTTGTTGAATGAATGTCTCCAAACCTTGCTCATTCATTCAGGCATTAGATCATTACTGAGTACCTACTGTTTGCCGGGTGCTAGGGATACAGTGAGAGAACAAGACCGTCCCTGCCCTCGAGATGCTCAGTCTGGGGGATGGACGAGTGGTCACAGAATGACACTGGGATAAATACTGTGACTTGAGAAGCCTGGGGTAGTGTTACCACGGTAGGAAGAAGTCCCAGAGGAGAGGACTAGGAGAGGCCGGGGTTTTGCACAGGTCACTTACCTGGCTGGCCATTTCCAAAGACAAGAGTCTTCTTACAACATCGTCAAACCTGTGCGGAAACCAGAGCAATGAGAGACAGGTGTGGGGGGACGGGGAGGAAGAGGAAACGATGCTGTTTCCATTTTAGTTTGAAAAGCAATTATGGTTAAAAAAAATTTGTTTTAATATTTTATTTTTAAGTAATCTCTACATCCAATGTAGATCTCTACGAGATCAAGAGTCTCATGCTCCACCAACTGAGCCAGCCAGGCGCCCCTGAAAATTTCTTTTATGACAAAAGAGTCTCCATGGAAGCGGGGAGCCATTTCTCGGGGATTAACAGTCAGCATGAATCTGATGTGCTGCGCTGAGAACATGGAATGATGTGATAACTACACAAAATTGGGGCTGCCCGTGTGAGTGTTCCAGGCCCATCACAGGGAGGGCAAAGGGAGGATTTTCATTTCAGCAAAAGGTATGGTTCAATCTGTCTTGAGACATTTCAATTCTATAATCGTTTTCTTCTCATGTCACACAGGACAGCTCCTAGGGCATAGGGCAGGGACTGAGCAGAAGGATCCCGGCTTTGGTGTCTTTCAGCTCTGTCCCTTAGGAGCTATATGACATAGGACAACTTGGTAATGTATAAAAGGGGGACACTGTTTCTTCCCTCAGAGGGCTTTTTTGAGGATCCAGAGATGAGAGATTTCACAAAGACCCATGAGATATGTTGCCTCCCTGCTAACTAAACCAGAGTACAAAAAAAGGCAAAAAATTGAGCTCCATGAATGCCATTCTGCCCTGCCACTCACCCTCACCAAGCCTGGGCTTCAAGAGTCCTCTGCCTGATTCTATAACCAAGCTTCAGATACAGTGGGCCAGGCCGGACCAGTCACTGTCTTCCCTTCCTCCTCCTCACTCCTCTTAGGGCACCCTACCTCATCAAAGAGATTTCTTTTTGCTTACTTCTCAATTCCGGGAATGTTCTGGTAGTCTTTGAGCAGCGTGGAAGGGGGCGGGTCATCTTCTTGGCTGCGCTGGACTGTCAAGTGTAGGGATGGAAAACACCAAGAGTCAACTTGCGCTGCCCACACCCTCAATTCTGGCTTTTGTCACCAACTCCGTGAGGCACCCAGGGTCTCAAGCAAAACTGGATATCTCTGGGCTCAGCTTCTCCTCTGCAAACGCCGCAGGCAACTGTCTTGATATTTCACGCTGGGAGTAGATTGCCTTTCCTAAAATCCCATATTGTGCCTCCACCTCTTACGTCTCTGACTCTACAGTTATCGAATCCCCTACCAGGATGGGGCCTTTTGTGGACGGACTGAGTTTGACTCCTTTTGAATCCCTGGTCTGGTCCACGGCCTCATGTAGAACAGGTACTTGACAAACGGTTGCTGGCTGACTGCATGAATGAAATAAGGGGATTGAGGAGGGACCCCTAGCTTTAGGACGCCTGAAATGTAAGCACAAATTGGAAACCCTCGACCTCGGGCCTCGGTGTGTGTCCTATTCCCTCGGGGATGAGGGAGAGGTACAAGGGAGATAACTTGTCCTCTCCAGTCAGACCCTGCTCTGCCGCTATGTACATAATATTAGTAGCAATAAATGCTAACATAGACTGCATTTATTGCGCTCAGTGCTAAGAATGCTTTTCATGTGTTATCACTGAATCCTAACAACAATCCTCTCAAATAGATAACTTCTACAATCATTTTAGAATGTGACTGGAGGAAATAACTTGCCCAATATCATGTGCCCAGGAAGAGAGATCTCTTTAGTAAGAGAGATGCAGACTGCCTTGGAAGGGGAAACCAAGCCCTCCACCACGGAAGGGTAGACTAGACTCTAGGTAGGCCTGGGTACGCCCAGCACGCCCTCCCCCTGCTAGCTCACTCTCACTCAAACCCAGTCCGAAAGCTCCCGCTCCGGCTCGCCACCCCCACCCGGTCCCGGGCAGGTTTCAGGTTACAGCCTTTTGACAAGGCGGACGTGGGGCTCTTCTGCTCAGGACCTCTGGCCCACCCCCATCGAGTGGTTCTAAGTAGCCACCTCTGTCCCCTTGGCCACCCGGCGTCCCTCCAGACGTCCCTCTCTCCGCGGAAATCCCACCCCAAGAGCTCCTACCTGGTTTCTGGATGGCATATCCGCGAACGGCCGGAAGGATAACACCTGTGCAGAAGAGAGAGGGGCGAGGCCCATCTCCTTAAACAGTCCAGCCTCGACTCCTTTCTGTGGCCCCTGCATTTACCCTTCCTGCAAGGTCTTGGCGCTTCGGCGCCTAGCAGCCGCCCCATTTCTTCCGCACCCCGCGGCCCCACGCCTCTCCCACCTCGTCTTACTTCTTCCCCACCCGCTGGCCTTTCTTCCCCATCCTCGTCCCGCGTGTCCCCCATCTCCGCCCAACCCCCCCTCCCTGCTCGAGTTGCTTAGGTTCTCAGCTCCTCACCTCCAGGAGGAGAGGGAAGGCCCCACTGGCGGAAGGGAGGCCTGGCGCAGGCTCCGCCCGGCAGCCCGCGGACTGGAGCCTGGGCCACTGCCTGGGTTGGAAGCGACCTCAGCGCCCTCCACGCTGTTCTCAGCATGCCGACTTGTGACCCCGCGGGGCCGGCACCACGGCCGCCGCCGTCCCTTTTGCGGCACGGACCGCGTTACAAGGGCGCCGCCATGCTGGCTCAGGCTCGACCAGTGGAGTGCAGTTGCGAGACCGGAGCAGATGAAGACCGAGAGAATGGATGGGAAAGGCAAGACCCTTTGGGTGCGGCGCGATTGGGTCCAGGGGAGAGGTCCGGTTAGCAGCCGTGCGGGGCTGGGGGCTGGGTGATTGCGGGCCTGGTCAGTGGTGTGCGGTGCTGTATAAATTCTAAGATGCCATTTTCCCCCTTGGGCATCCCGCCCTTAATCCCACTCTATGTACTTGGCCTCGGGCTCCGGTCATTTTGCAGGCTCCCGTGGGGGCTGCCATATTCTTCTCCCCCAGCCTAGTGTTTCCACCTCCTCTCCTCCTGTATTCCACGACGAGGCCCCCTAAGAACTACTGGGTTCCAGCCTCCTCTCGGGCAGCCTGGTTAGCCTCGTGATGCAGGTCGTTGATTTTGGAATGGGACAGTCCTGGGCTGAAATCATAGCTCATTTTACTCATCAGTATTTACTCACTGTATGATCCTGTGGGCAAGTCACTCCACCTTTCTGGGTCACGGTGTACTTATTCATCACATGGGAATGGTAATAACAGTATCCGTTTTTTACATTGTTGGAGGATTACCTGAGGCAGTTGTGTGCCAAGGACCCGCTATATAGTAGGCATTTGATAAATATTTGCTGTGTTAATATTGGTGAAATGAGGGGTGTAAGGACAACTACAAATTAAAAGTAGGGAAAATAAATTTTTGATGACACAAAAATAAAATTTTAATCCTCCCTGGTGCAAAGAGGGAGAAAGCTCTTCTCCCCTTCACTTTGCTTAAAGCATTTACTTTTGAAAACTTGTAAGTGTAAATTCTTTCTCTGCCCTTTTGAGGCACTGGTAAATCTTTTTAAAAGCTAAATAAGCCTCTTGCCAGTTTTACAACATGTTTTTCTCAAGGATCTGGGAGCCATCTCTTGAAATGTAATCATTAAGGGAGGCAGTGGCCCTGTCTCCCAGTTTCTGCCTGCCTCTGAGTAGCAAACCTGACTCTTCTCATAAAGATATGAGAAATTTAGTTTTCTTTTGGGTAAAGACAATTAGTAAACTTGCGTGGCTACCCCATTTACCAGGAGAATTTAGGATGAACTTTGTGTGACAAAGACAGATGTTGTCATTGAGGACAAGTTACTGTTTATCTTAAGAAAATGTATGCAATAATCTGTATCCACCTGGCTATATACAAGGGTAAGACTTCTTTCTGTCTTTTCAAGCTCTTTAGGGGATTGCTGGTGATGCACATGCGTTTCACATTCTGGTTTAATATTCATTCAATAATAAAACAGATTTCTTTTTCTTCTACCCTTGTAGAGAGGTTTTCTAGGTTGGCAGGATATATATATATATATATATATATATATATATATATATTTAATATTTTATATTAAATAAATATATATATTTAATATTTAATATATACATTTAATATTTTATTTTTAAGTAATCTCTACACCCAACATGGGGCTGGAACTCACAACTCTGAGATTAAGAGTCACACATTCCACTGACTGACCCAGCCAGGCAACCCAGGAGATTTTGTTTTTAATTATATTTTTCCAATAGGGATTGGTCTTTTCTGAAGTGTATTCCCCATATCCCATAGCATTTTGTGACCCCTCACCCCCACCCTCACAAGATAACTCTGGCCACTGTGCCCTAATGGCCAGTTTTCAAGTCTCCACCACTAGAATGGGAGTCCTTTGAGGGTGGACTGAGCCAAATCATTTTTGAATCCCTGCTGCCAGCACAGGACCTAAATGCTACATGTGGGCTGGTGGAATTAATGAGCGAAGGAAAGAATACACAAACGAACAGTTCTGATAAGTACCCCCATCACTGCTAGGGCCCTGAAAAGAAAAAGAACAGAGACTCAGGCACACTCAAGAGTTTCTCGAAACCAAAACAAACCAAACCTTTAACCGGTTTAAGAGACTAAAATTACAGGAATTAAACACAGAAGGCTAGTGGGCAGGGTTGGATGAAGCATTCTCTGGCCACTAAAGTGAGAGGCAGGGTCAGCCCATGGGGCCTGGGAGGTGGAGGAAGGATGCTGGGGACCAGAGATAGGGAGATACTGGTAGTCTTCCTGCCCTTCTGGGATGAGATGATTTTTTCATGGTGGGCTTACTGATATTCTCCTCTCCTCTGGATGGCCCAGGCCTTTCAAGAGGCAGGCCTGGGCGGGGGTCCCAGGAAGCGCTAGATGCCCCCCAGCCCCTCCACCCCATGGACCTGGAGCCCTTGCAGGAGGGGGAAGTCAAGCAGTGGCCCAAAGACACAATCATCCTCCTGGTTTGGGACGAGGGGCTCTGGGGTCCCCAGGGGGCTGTTCTGAAACCAGACGTTCTCATAAAACTTGGGGCTGGGAGTAAGGCCCCCTAGGAGGGGCTGAGTAGAGTCACAGCGGAGGTAGTGCCCTGGACCTGGGCCTGTGGGGCTGCCCAGCACCTGCCCATAAAAGACCTGGTCGTTGGTGCCAGACGGGGGCTGGGGCTGTGTGGAAGGTGTTCTTGGGTCCCCCTGGAGCACATAGGCCTGGACCAGGGTGGGGAGGCCACAGGTCCCTGAGCTGTCGTTGGACTCCCAAGGCCCCGGCTTCTTCTCTTCTTCCTCCAGTACTGTGATCTTGGTGATGGGTGGCATGCCGGGGTCCCGAAAGCTAGGCAGCTGGAAGGCCTCCTGGATACAAGGACGTGGGGTGAGGACATGATTTATCTCGTAGTCATCCCAGCCACTGTGCCTTCCTGCGGTGGGCCAGTTGTGGGGATATTCCTGCTGCTCTCTGCTGGAGCCCAAAGGGTGACACTTGCAAAGCACCTCATACATTCCTGACGCGTGCTATGGGCTTCAGACTTAGCTCGGTGCATGTCTCCAATGATTCTGTGTGAGATTCACCTCAATTCACAGTGAGATGGCTGAGGCTTTGAAATGGGTAGAGCTGGGATGCAAACTCGGATCTGCTCTACTCCAGAGGGAGGGCACCTTGCTAGGAAGTGATGGGAAGGCCTGAAGACTCATCCTTGGGGGAGGTTCCTTTTACTTTGAGCCTGGGCCAGCGCCCCCGGCCCCATTTCCCTCTCCCATGGGGGTTCTTACCTCAACCATGATGGTGGGCACCCAGGAGCCCAGGCTGCTGTGGGCTGGGTCTGGGACACTTGGCCAGAGGGGATTCTTCCTGCTGGAGAAGAAGGCAGGTGAAGGCTGGGTCAGGCATGCCCCCTCCCATCTTGCCATCCTTTCTCCCACCCGCTCTAGCAGTTGAAGGCTCCCTAGTACAGAGAGAGGTGGTGCAGGGCTGGAGCCAGGCATGGGCCCCGACGCCTGGGAAGGCAAAGAGGGACCTGGACAGTCCCGCTCCAGCCTGCAGTTCCCTGTGGGCAGGGGTAGCTAGGTGGTAGGTGTCTTGAGAGGACTCACCTGGGTCTGCAGCAGAACCGGGAAGCCCCACAGAGACAGATGAGCAAGACAAGGAGGCCAAAGAGGCCCAGGAGGATATGCAGCTCAGACTCCTCTGGGGTGAGGGGAAAGCCAGAAGAGATTAGAGTGCATGCAAGTGGGGCTGGGCCTCTTCCCTCAGATTGGGCTCTGAGGGCAGGAATGGGCCTCCTCCCTCAGCCTGGGCTTCATGGGTTGGGCGCAGTCTCCTCCCTCAGACTAGCAGATCCAGGCAAGGCCTCAAAATGAGGGATCCGTTGGGTGATGAACCTTCCCAACAGCCTTGGCTGGCCAGCCCCCTGCTCTCCTTACCTAGGGCCAAAGTCATCAGAGTAAGGCTTGTACTATTGGTGGCCCCGGCCTTGCTGGAAGCCATGAGGCGTACGTGGTACAAGCTGGCAGGTTCCAGGCTGTGGAGGACCAAGCCACGGGAGGAGGCATTCAGGGTGGTGACTGGGAGTAGAAGAGAATGGTCAGCCTGGGCCCAGATGCCGAGGCTCCCTCCAAGGCTGCTGGGCGTCCCCTCCCAGGCCTTCTGGGACTGTGAGGTACTGAGCAGAGACTCACAGAAGGACTGGTCCTGAGCGTTGGTCCAGAAGATGGTGTAGTGGGTCAGGGGGCTCTTCCCCAGCTCAGGGGCCTGGGGCTCCCACTCCAGCTGGGCCCAGGTCTTGCCGATGTGCTTTAGATGCAGCTCTGGGGTGTGGGAGGGGGCTGCCGGAAGAGAGAGAGGTGCAGGGGCTGACGGGGAGCAGGGAAGAGTGGAGAGCCTAGCTGGACATCTTGTGGCTCCCCAGAGCCCAGAACTGAGCCACACTATGGCGGGGAGTGGGAGAAGAGAGTCCAAGGGGACCCATGCCCAAGCCTCATGTTGCCAGCACCTTTGACTGAATTCCACAGACTGCTAATAAGTGGCTAAGTCAGGATTTGCACTTGGTTCTCTGACTCCAAAGCCTTGCCGCCTGATTTCTGCCAGGCTTGATTTTGTTGGGCTCACTATCTGATTTCTGCCACTCGCTCTCTGACTTTATGGCGGGCCTTCTCTCTAATTTCTGCCACACAGGACACTTGATTTCTTTCAGGGAAACTGGTTGATTTTTGCCAGACTCGCTTCGTGAATTCTGCCCAACTCACTCCCCAGTTTCTGTCACCCCAGTTTCTGACTTCTGTCCGGCTGCAGGGGTCCACTGTAAGCCAGGGGTCACCTTAGGGTTGGGAGAGGGTCTCCTGTGGGTCAGAGGTGGGGGAGGAAGGAAATGTTCCCTCATAGTCCTGATTGTGGGGTCCCAGGCAGGCGTTGAGAGGGGAGGATTCTGGGAGGGGCCTGGTGGCTGACGCACCCATCTCTTGGGAGTAGGCATAGATGTGCTGGGAGGGTCCCACGGTGTCCTGGTATAGAGGGGTCACGGTGATCTCGTAGAGCTGAAAGGGCCTGATGTTCTCTGTGGAGCGAAAATGGGGCAGGCCCCCTGGTGAGGGGCTAACCTCTGCAGATGATCAGAAGCTAACCTCAGACCTCCAGTGGGGAATAACCCAGGCCTTGTGCTGCAGGGCTAGCCTCGTCTATCTCTTCAGATCATTTGATGGACGTAAGGGCAGAAAAGGAGGAGAGCTAGGAAGGTGGCAGGGCAGGGCTGTGAAAAGGGAGGATCTGGCTAGACTGGGGGAAGAACTTCCTGATTCTGGGGGTATGAGACGAGACTAAAGAGCCAAGAAAGACTGGGGAGTCTGCTTCTTCTGTAGGGGGGTTCAGCCTGCCCCTTGCTTTCTGCCTGACAAACACTGCCTCCTTGCCTCCCAGGTCCCCAGGCCTGCCTCACCCTGCAGCAGCGTCCTGGAAATGTTTCCGTTGTGTTCCATCTTCCAGGTCATATTGCTGCTGCTGGGGCTGGGGGGACCCAGGCCCCACGCAATCACATAGCCCCGAGGCCGAGGGCTGGGGGGCTCCCAGCCCACCCAGAGGCTGTGGGGATCTCGAGCTGTGGTGTGGAGCCTGGTCAGGGGTGGGCCTGGAGACAGGGTAGGAGGTGAGAGAGCAAAAGCAAGAAGAATGCGGGTCCCAGAGCCAGAAGCCTGGGTTCAAATCCTGGCTTTGTTACTTACAAACCGGGTGGCCTTGAGTAAGTCAACATCAGGACCTCAGTTTGCTCCTCTGTAAGGGTCCTGATGCAGATCAAATGAGATGATGCCTAGAACAAGCCTGGCACAGTGCCTCGTGCCGAGGAGTGTCTGACAGGGATCGGTGCTAACGCTGTGTAGTTCATGGTCTGTGCGGCTATGGGCCTTGGTACGTGTGAATTTACTGAGTCCGCTAAGAGTCCTAGGAGGAAGGCGCTACCCTGGCCCCAATTTATCAAGGAGAAAACTGAGACAGGTTAAGTAATTTGCCGAAGGTCATGCGGCTCATAAGTTGGAGTACGAGCTCTTGTTATCTCTGGTGTCACCTTGTGAGGACCCATGTTCAGGGGAACCTGGGGGTGGTGGTGGCCGATCCCCTGAGAATGAGCAATTAACGCAGGGACCGTGTTCCAGCCGGGAAAATGTAGGGCTTTCTTCCTATCTTCTTTGGCAGAATGGACTGTGTGTGTGTGTGCGTGTGTGCGCGCGTGCACGCACGTGCATACACGCACACGCGAATGCGTGTCTATGAGCGTCTGCACTTGTGAGCGTGTGAGTGAATGGGAGCGTGTGTGGTACCACCACCAGCTTAACTTGGTTCCGGCTGATGATAATGAGAGTAGCTAACACATACTGAGCGGGAACGTGGTGCCAGGCACATGTCTTAATGGATGTGACCTTCACAACAGGGCTTTGAGGTAGGCACTGGATTGTCCCCCTTTGCTAGGTGAGTAAACCGAGGCCAGGGGTCACTTGCCTGGGTCATACTGTTAGCAAGTGACGGGACTAGTTGTGAACCCAGGCAGTCTAGCCTCTGAACGTTACGTGCTCACCCACTACACTCTACTAGCCGCCAGCGCCCTTTACCTCTGCTCTCCAGGAAGACCACTGGGGTGGGATGAGAGGTCCCGGCTGTGTTATAGGCCACAAGGACCACCTCTCGGGCTTCCGAGGGCAAGTGGAAGGTGCAGCTTAGCTCCGTGGTGTTGCAGAGGGCTGGGACTGCCCCAGTCTGGCCTGGTGGTCTGACCAGGTACCCTTGGATCTGCCCGCTGTATTTGTCCAAGGGCACTGGCTGCGGTGGACACAGGAAGAAGAAGATAAGGGGTGGGGGCGCACGGCTCATCTTGAGTGGGGAAGGGCTTCTAGATGGGGTGGGTGGGTCATAGGAACTGAGCCCCCACAGGCTGGGAGCCAACCTTCCTCCCTCCCTTCCTTCCCTGTTCCCCATGCCAGGTCCTAGGAGGGAGGAAAGGAAGGAGCAGGTTGGCACTTAACCATTCCCTGAGCTGACTCTTTGCCATAGGTGAGTCCTACATTGTAGTCTCTCCAGAACGGTGCTACCCAGCTTCCTAGGTGCATGCAAAGTGCATGCAAATCACATACAAATGCATCCAAACCTCCCAGAACTGTTGGAGTCCTGAGCCCCAGCCCACAGGGATCTGTCTGGGTTGGGAGAAGTCTCAGGGGTGGAGGGATGGCCTTCAGAAGGGGTCACCTTCCAGAACAGCTGCACATCCGCAGTCCTGGGGTCCAGCTGCCTCTGCCGCCACCATGTGTCCAATCTGACGATGGGGGCTGGGGACGGAGGAGGAAGAGGGGCTCAGGGAGGGCCCCGAAGGCTGGACTTTGTCCTGATGGCTGCTCCTGGCCCCTCCCCACCCACTTACCCTGTTGTGCGGTGGTCAGTATCAGGCTAGGGCTCCAGTCGCTCCACTGGCCAGGCAGGGGCCAGCGGACGCAGCGCATTTGCAGGGCGTAGGCTGTGGACGGGAGGAGCCCACAGAGCTCATACTGGAGGGTCTCAGGGAGCAGGGGGCCCACCTGGTGGGATGGCCATGGCTCTGAGCCTGGATCCTTGTGCCCTTCAGGCCCAGCTCAGCCACCCTCCCCTCAGCCACCCCCACTCCGGGCTCTTGAGGTTGCCTTCCACCTCACCAGGGCCCAGCTGGCTTCTCCGAGCTGTGGCTGGTGGCGCAGCTCGCATTTCTGTTCTATGTAGAGGCTCGGCTTCCATAGCTCCCAGCGCAACAGCAGGCAGCCTGGCTGGGGTGGGGCCACCTCAGGGCTGGGGGCCAGGGCCCACAGTGTGGGGGGCTCCAGCTTCACTGTAAGGAGGAGGGGTTGTCAGAAACCTTCCCTGCCCCATCCTATAGGGCTCTGCCTTATTCCTGCTTCTCTCTTTGCCTGTTGTTCCGTTTTCTGCCCTGGGGTCTCCACCCCTGGGGTCTCTGTCAGCCTGCTTCTTTTTTTCTCCGTCTCTCTGTGTCTCTTCATCTCCATGTCATCATGTTTCTGGAGGTCTGTCTGTATATATGTGTCTGTCTCTCCCTAGGTCTCTGTCTCATCCTTCTGCCCCGGGGCCTTTGCACTCGTCATTCCCTCTGCCTGGAGATCTTACCCTTCAGATATCCAGCAGCCTGCTCCCTCATTTCCTTCAAGGATCTTCTCAAATGTCACCTTCTTAGTGAGGCCACCCCTGACCACCTTACTGAAAGAGCAATTGTCCCCCACCCCCGGCTTTCCCCACCTCCCCCTCTGTGTTAACTCCCTCCTCGTACTTCTGGTTGCCTGACATTCTATTTTATTTATTTTGCCCACTAGAACGTAACATTCCAAGGGCAGGACTTCTGATATTTCGTTCAGGTCTCCAGCACCTAGAACAACGCCTGCCTAGTGTGCCTTGGGCACTTCAAGAAGCTCGCTGAAAGAACGTGTCTCCCTGCCTCGGTGTTTCTCCCACGTCTGTGTGTCTGTGTCTCCGTAGCTCTGTCCCCATCTGCATTCCACTTCGTCTCTGTCTCTCTCGTCTGCCTCTATCTCTAGGCCATCCAGGATCTCCTTGTCTGTCACTGGGTCTGGGAGTCCCTCTCTGTGCCTCTGTGGATCTGCCCATTGTGGGGGCCTTTCCCCTCCCCCACACCCAGCGTCACCCACCAACATCCATGGGAACGAGGCACAGCTGTGGGGACTTTCCAGTCCCTAGTGCGTTCTCTGCCTGCACCCAGATGCCCATGTGCTGGTACAACTGCAGGTATCTGCGTGGGATAGAGCAGTGGCTGTCTCCGTCCTTAGGCACGCAGTCAAGGATGGAGTCCTCTTGGGTCTGGCAGTTGTCCCGGCTCCTGCCAATAAGCCAGGCTTGGGTGTCTAGCAGAAGAAGAAAGCGAGGCTCCCTTCTCCCTCCCGTGTTTGCCTCTGGCTCCCCCAGCCCCACTCCCGCCCATGCCCCACCCCAGGACCCAGAGGAACGGGGCCAGAGACCCCTCCTTACTTGAAGCTCTTGAGGGTGAAGTTGGTAGGCAGGTGGTTGTGGGGTCCTGGCTCCCACTGACAGATGAGGCTGTTAGTTGTGAGGTTCATGAGGCAGGACAGGTTGTGGGGCGCGGCGGGAGGGTCTGCACGAAGGGTGGGGAGAGTGAGGGCTTGGAGTAGGGCCACTCAGAAAGCTCTGACTGGAACCAGTTATTTTCGTTTCCTTGCTCGGGGTTGTTCCCTCTGGGGTCACCTTGTCTACTCGCTCGCCTCCTTCGGGGTGACCCTGGAGGGGCATCCCTGGGGCAAGTCAAATTATAGGCATGTACAGGGCGGGCATCACAGAGCCTCCGACCCCTTCAGCTCGGCCCCCTTTGACCGTGACCGTGTAGGTCTGGGTTTTCATCCTGGGTTTGCCATTTATTAGCCATTGTGATCTTCATGTCATTTAGCCGCTCTGTGCCTCAGTTTCTTCATCTGTAAAACGGGGCGATGGTGATATGCCTACCCCCCGGGTAGTGAGTGACTACTCACTATGTACAAAGCGCTCAGGGCGATGTCTGGCACATGGCAGGTGCTGTGTAAGTGTTTGCTCTACTCCTAGTGACTCTTAACAAGGAAACCTGGTCTTAGTTCTCCCCTCATGCACTGGCTTGGCATCGTCTCCTTGCTTCTCAGTTTGAGCAGAGGGCTGAGACTGAGTTGCAGAGAAACTGAGAGCAGGCCCAGATGGTAAAGTGTGTCCTCCCTGGGCACACCCTCCAGTGGCTGGGTAGTTGGGCTTATGTGGCAGCTGTATGGAGTAGTGGTTACTACAGTGACTTCAGAGCCACGCCGGCTGATATAAATCTCGGCCACATCCTTATTCGCCTGTGCCCCTCACCAAATGAGCCTCAGTTTCCTCATCTGCAAAAAAAAAGAGCACTCCTTGCTGGTAGGGAAGGTTATCTGATACCATGCCCATAATGTGCTTACTGAGCAAGTGCTCGGTGAATCCTAGCTCTTATTCGTGTTGGCAGGAGGGCACAGAGGCGGAGTGGGTAGACGGCCGCAGGGACTTACAGCCTGCCCACAGCTCAGCCTGGTCCAGGATCTGCACACTGTTGCCCCAGCGCAGGCAGCAGGAGAGAAGGTCCCGCGGGCGGTTGAGCGGGGGCAGCGTGATGGTGGATTCCTGGCTTCCATCTGCCAGACGCAGCTGCCTCTCTCCGAGCTGAAGCTGTGTTCCCAACTTCCACAGAATCTGTGACTCCGGGCCCAGGTGGCTGCAGTTGGGGCTGATGGTGCAGGAGGCTGTGATGGAGTCCCCCAGGCGGACAGTGGAGGTTGGGAGGCTGATGTGCCCGCATTCCTCCAGGCCTGGGGTGGGAGAGAATGGGCCATGAGTCACCCCTGTGCCTGGCAGAGCTGGGCCAAAAAGCTAAGTCTTTGGACTCCTAGACTCAGGGCCCTTACCTTCTTGCCTCCCTGCCGAAGTTATGGGGGCTGGAAAGGGGAGAATGTCTATGGGGACGGTGAGGGGCTCTCAGGGGCAAAAGAGAGAGAGAGAGAGAGAGAGAGAGAGAGAGAGAGAAAATGATGTGTTGATCAATGCTTATCAACTGACTGTACAAGAAAGCCACATCCTGATTTGTAGTATGGGCTGCTTTCCCTGGTGTAAATATTTCCCACCAAGACTGATTTTCCGGCCACCCGTGTGACATCACTGAATGTGAACTTGGGAGGAAATGTGCACCCTTAGGTCTCGCAAGCCAGCTGCAGCACACCGCAGGACAGAGACAGGTCCCCCCTGCGGCACCCTCCCCAAAGGTGGTGAAAGCGGTGGTTGGAATGATAGGCAGCCCACAGCCCCAGCTCTCCGAATTCAGATCTGATTGTGTTACTGCCTCCGGATCACTGCGCTTCAGCACTGCAGCCGTGCGGTGGGTAAGAGCATGGATGTTGGAACTAGACCGTCTCGGTTCAGAGCCTGGTTCTATTGCCTATTCGTTGTGTGATCCTGGTATGTTACCGAGGCTTTCTGTGCCTCAATTTTCTCATCTGTAAAATGGGGATGAAAAATAGTCCCTACTTTCATGTTGCTACAAGGATTAGATGTAATGACATGCCAGGCACCATCAATGTCTTTGCTACCACGATCAGGATGAAAACCCAGGTCCTTCTCAGGACCCTCCTGGCCTTGTCCATGCTACGCCTCCCAGTTCTAGCTCAGACCACCCCCTCTCGTCGGCAGTCACTCTGGCCTTCTTCCTATTCCTTGAAAATGCCACGATCTCTCCAATCTCCAGATCCTTGTACCCTGCTGTTCCTTTTTCAGGGGCTCTTTTTTTCCTCTCTCTCACCTGCTTAACATTTAGCATCTTGGGGGAACCAGACCAGGGCCTGATCAACCAGACCAGGCCAAGTGCCCTGAACTTTCCTAAAGCTCTTTTCATCCTTCCTAATTACGGAGCCATGTGGTTAGTTGTTTGTCTGTCTCCCCAGAGATCAGGCCAGAAGTTCCGTGAGGCCAGAGACCTTGGCTGTTTGGCTCACGACTGTATTCCTAGAACTTAGCACGGAGTAGGCTCTCCGTGAATATTTCTTGTCTAAACAGATAAGGCAGCGCTGCACTTTGCCCCGCCCCCCCCCAAATGCCTCCTCTCTTCTGTCATGTGTTCCTGGGCCTGTTTTGCCGATGAGGAGGCTGAGGCCCTAAGAGGAGAAGGGATTCTCCCAGGATCACGAAGCAAGTTCATGACTTTCAACGTGGGGCTCCCATCACTTCACAGACTCAGAATTTCAGACTGGAAGGGACCTCGCAAAACTGTGCACTCCAGAACTCCTCCAGGCACTGCATCCTTTTCAGCAGGGCTGAGGGTGGCCTGCTTTGTATGGCTTGCCAGCGAAGAGTGGGTTTTACATTTTTAAAGGGTGAAAACAGAACAGAAAACAGATAAGAGCATGCAACAGAGACTGTATGTGGCCTCCATAGTCCTATCAAGCAAAGTGCGCTGGCCCCTGTTGCACAGCCTCCCTGTCAACCCTGGCCTCGGCTTGCATATCCCCAGAGATGGGAAGCTCTCTACCTCTCAAGATAGAGTTTCCATAGTTGGGGAGCTCTGCCTGGGCTTCCCGATTCCAGGATGAATCCTGCCTCCTTGTGGCTCCCACCCTGATCTCTTTGTTGCCCACAAAGCCTGCAGGGGACTCAGAGCTTCCTTCTGACAGCCTGGCAGAGATTTGCAGACAAGGCCTGGGTCACCCAGCCCTTTCCAGGCTGACCAGCCCAGGCCCGCTCACCATTCCTCATGGATGGTGGTTTGCCCGCAGAGTTCTGTGGGTGGGAGCCGGCTACCCCACATCTGTGGCCCAGCCTTGATTCTCTGGGAACCCCAGGAGCAGTGTGGCAGTGTAGGGAAATGATTCCCACCTCCACCCACTCTGTCTTTCTCGCTGTGACTCCTCTCCCTCCCCACGGCACCCCTATCCCCGGCCACACTCACTTCTGGGGAGCAGCAGGATAATCAGGGCAGCTCTGGTCAGGCTCCAGGTTCCCAGCTCCACCATAGTGCCAACTTGGTGCTCACCTGGAGGCAGAGGGGGATGGTGAAGGTCATGGGCTTCGGAGTAAGAGCTGAGCTTAACCCTTGCTCTGCCACAGTGTGGCTTTGGCCAGGTGACTTGACCTCTCTGAGCCTCAGTTTCTTTGTCTGCAAAATGGAGGTAACAACAGCCTATACTGCAAAGGGCTTTGGGAGGAAGACAAGAAATGGTGCAAGACGAGGGCTTCGCATAGTGCCTGGCATGTAGGAAATGACTGTGTGAGTGACTGCCACTGTTGTTATTATATTTGCCTTCCAGGAGAGAGCGGGGACAGGAGCGTCAAGGAATAGCATTCTTCCCTCTTCCCTTTTATCTGAGCTGGGCTTGCACACAGGTAGTTTAATAGGAAGGATCCCAGGAACAGTGAGGGGGTGGGGAGAATGATCACAGGTAAGGAGGGAAAGCCGACATAAGGGTGTATCACAGACTTGGGGCTCCATCCTGCTGGAACCTTCCGAGGAGCCGTGTAGAACACACGTCAGAACTATCCACCCAAGGGACAATTTATCCCTTGAACAGGAGGGAGGATGGGAACATTCATCTACTGACTTCTATCCCCCATCAGTCAAGGGCTGTTCTTTGGGGTGTTAACTTCCTGGCACGTCCAGGTTGCACACGCGTGAGCACTAGGCATGTTCTCCTGAGTGAGCCATGCCAGAAAGGTCAGAGGCGCCCCTTGGCGGAAAGTGATAATTGCATGGAGTAGCTGAGGCAAGGGGCTGTTAGGTTACACCTGGGGGAGGCTGGCCTCTGTGGCGATGGTGGGAAAGGGAGGACACGGGGGTCCATGCACCCCCACTTCTGGGCATAGACCTCTGGAGGTTTTCTGGGGCCAGGTGCCCTGTGGTCCTGGCGACAGTGCCTGCCTGTTGGGAGCCTCCAGTTTCTGTTTCTGGAAGTATGCCAAAGGTATTCTGCCATGGCGGGCTTCTAGCCTAACCTTCCATTCTGCTCCCATTGGGGTCTTGGGGCCAGGCACCTGCTTCTTCAGCACTAATTGGCACCCTCGGTGGCAGGTCAGTGGAAATCACTGTCTAGCTGAGTGTACATATAGGAACACATGCATGTAAGTGGTGTCCCAGCAGACCCCCTGTGCTCAGAAGGGGGAAAGCTTCTCTCCTTTTTTCTCTTCCTCCCAGGCAGGGGTATGAATAAGAACTTCCCAGATACCCAAGGCAGGGGCCTTACCCCAACCCCTGGGCTATTTGTATACACTTCGGTACCAGGATGCCAAGGGACTGCTAGCCCGTAAGTCACTTTTTTGCCAATCAGGAAAAGAGCGCCCCTTCCTCTGGGCAGATGCAGGCTCACACTAAGACCTGGCAACTGAAGAATAGACTGGATTTCAGCTTTACTTACTCCTTAGCTGGGCAGCTTTGTGCAGTGAGAAACCCGCACCACTGTTCAGAGCACCCTGGTCTACTAATCAGTGGTTGGCAGCTTTCTTACTACATTATACCAATTTGATTAGCATCAACCGCCCTGCCTTACTCCCCCCCCCCCCCACACACTTGTTGGGGAAGATTTAGCCTCCTGGGCCCAGATTTTGGGACACTGGTTTCCATTTCTTTGTGCTTTTGATCATACCCCAGCCCTGCTGCCCTAGCAAGGATCAGCATAAGGCCCAGCCTGTGCCCAGTGAGATACCACTTCATCCCTGTCCTCTGACTCCTGTCCAGAATGGGTAGCCAAACCCCACCCTGAGAGGCTGGGCATCCTCCCCCTGGGTTGCTGCTGAGTGTCGGCATGTCTGACATCAGTCTCTGGTCCCCCACTGCAGCCCTGGGTGACCCCTACCCCAGTTGAGAGTGTTGAGAGTGATCTGGGGCCTGTTGGAGCGTGGTGTCACTCTCTGGGGGCCGGTATGTAGACAAGTGGGGAGTCCGGCTCTGAGTTAGACCAGCCTCCAGCCCCGACTCCGCTACTTACCAGCTTTGTGGCCTTGGACAGGTTACTTCACCTTTCTGAACTTCAGCGTCCCCATCTGTGAAAGAGGGAGAACATCAGCACCCCATTCTCAGGGCTGTAGTGAGGATGCACTGAGAGGGTCTGTGATAAACGCGCTCAGCGCAGAGCCTGCATAGAAGAAGCCCTCGGGGACCGTCGGTTGTTTTCACGGGCCATGAAGCGGGGCACTGCATCATGGAATCCAGAACCCTCCTGGCCTCCTCTCCCGCTTATAGGCTGTGTGGTCACCGCCCCCCAGGACCGCCACCTTGCTTTGATCCGTGTCACACGGCATGGCTTCAGAGCCCCATTTCTGGGTTCCCTACTTGTGGCTCCTTGGGACCCCAGTCTCGCCTTCTCTCCAGCCATCTGCCCGGTTCTCCCGCTCAGTTCCAGTCGAACCCGCTGCCTCCTGGAGGCACTGCTATCACCCACGTCTTCCTGCTCTCCTCTCCTTTCCCTGCACTCAGCCTTCTCCCCTGCTCTCCCTTCCCCAGCTCACACCCTCTCTCCCCTGTTGTGTTTACTCTCCTACGTGGAGATTCTTTCTGGGGGGAAGGAATCTGGGACTGATTCTTTCTGAGAAAGAAAGAGCCCAGGAGATAAGGACGCTGACCCAGAGACCCCAGCACTCAAGGCTGAGAAGCAAGAGGTCCCCAAAATAGTTTAAGATTCAAGAGGAAAATGTAAGAGATGGGGGAAGGCACAGCAAGACTCTGAGTCAGACAGAGAGAGACCCAGAGCCCAGGCCAGGGAGGGGCTGGGGAGGAAGACAGAAACAGGGGAGACAGGGACGGGCTGAGACACAGGGTCCGAGACAGGGACGCGGAGAGGGATGGCGATTGTGCCCTTCCCCGAGCCCAGCTTGATGTCCCCAAAGAAATATTCGGCTATTTATGACTTCCCCGATGCACACCCCTTACCCCCAAAGAGGAGGCAGCCCTGGTCAAAGACACTCAGTGTCCAGGGCTCCTGGTTCCCAGGGACCAATCTGAAAGGCAGGAGCCCTGGTCCCAGGCCTGCATACGGGCATTTGGCAGAGCTCGGGGGAGAGTGGACCTGGGACTCGTCAAGCCGGAGATGCAGCCCCCCTTGGGGATCCCCTACTCACGGTGGAGCCTGCAGCGGGCACCCGCCTGGAGGACCGCCCTGGAGAACCGTCTCTGCTCTCCTTTTGAGGGCAAGTTCCTGAAAACAGCCGCAGGCCGGCTTCTCTCCCCAGCCCTGTCGTTAATGGCTCAGTCTGTGACAGGCCCAGGAGCTGTGGATTGCAACACCTGCCCGGCCTCCTTCTCTCCCTTGCGCTGTCAGTCGCTGAGGCACAGGAAGGAGCCTGGGAGGGAAGCCGGTGGGGCCGGGCAGCCTTCCTGCCTCGGGGGTCTCAAAGGGGCCGGGGAATGTGGCAACGGTGTCCCTCTCCCCTGCCTCCGGATTTCCTGACCTCAAAGCTTTGAGGCTGGCCAGGGCCCAGGCTTCAACCCGCCTGGGTGCCATTCCCATGGTCCACTCCTGGGGGAACATCAGTCAGAGACAGACCCTGGCTCGAAGACTCGCTCGGCTCTAAGCCTCTTTGGCTCTAGCCTTGGGGCTCTGATCCTCCCAGTACTCTAGGCGGCAGCTTCTAGGTTACAGGAAATTTTGTGACCCAGCACCTTACTCACAGTGCCCCTCTTTGCTACATTTTTCACCATGGACAGGCAATGGAGAAATGGGGATTCTGGGAACAAAATAAGGGGATGAGCTGGTGAGGCTCAGCCTTCATATGCTCACTTGAAATTGGTTTACTCATCGGGGCGCTTGGGTGGCTCAGTCGGTTAAGCGTCCGACTCTTCATTTCGGCTAAAGTCATGATCTCACGGTTTGTGAGTTCGAGTCCCACATTGGGCTCTGTGCTCACAGTGCAGAGCCTGCTTGGGATTCTATCTCCCTCTCTCTCTGCCCCTCCCATGCTCTCTCTCTCTCTCTCAATAAATAAAATAAAAATAAGCTTAAAAAAAAAAAGAAATTGGTTTACTCTCAAGCATTCTGCTACCCTGAACATTTTTTGATTGAGTGAAGTAGACTAAATTTAGCATCTTCCATTGTCTGTATCCATGATTCCCCCGAAACTGTTTACAAATAATTTTCTGTGCATTTTTCCGAGGAGGGTTCAGACTGTTCATAGTTTGTTGGATTTATGACCCAATAAGATTAGGTGCCAACTGACTAGGAGAGTGTCCCTAACATATGATCCTTTTTAGAAAAAAGCGGGCTTCTGAGTCTGGGGTGAGGGACAGACCTGGGCTGCAGTCGAGGCTCCAGATGGAAATACCCAACTGTCTGTGGCAACCTCCCCAAGATGTCCCATAGGCCCCACATTCTCAGCAAATCCCATGGACTGTTCTTTCAAAATATAACCAGAATCCCAGGTAGACGGATATTCCCTATACAGTTCAGCTTGGCTCTGTGTGTCAATATATTCATGATAAAAAGTTGGAAAATATAAATATCACTTAAACCAATACCAGTCAGGACAAACCACCCTTCTCTCCTACTTAGATCCTTCCAATAGTCCCCTTCTTGGTCCCCTATTTCCATTTATCCTTGTCCCCCACCAACCTGTCTATTGTACCTTCAGGAACCAGTGTGATACTGACCAAAAAAAGTTGGTTCACGTCAGCCTCTGTCTCAAACCCCCAATGGCCCCCATCTCACTCAGAGTCAAAGTCCAGGTTCTTTCGATGATCTGCAAGGCCTCACCCAACCCTTGGGGGGCCCCATTCCTTCCCTGGCTCCTCTCCTATTGTTCTTTCCCTTACTGCTCTGCTCCAGCTACTCCCTTTTTCTTGAACTTGTTAGGCTCCCTCCTGCCTCAGGGCCTTTGCACCTGCTATTTCTTTGCTTGGATTCTTTCCCCCCAAATAATGACAGGAGTCACTTCCTCCCCTTCTTCAGGTCTTTGCTTAGATATCACCTCAGTGAGACCTTCTCTGACCACCCTTTAAAAAAATTGACCCCCCTCATTTCCTATCTCTCTTTTCTTCCATATCCCTTTTCACTGTCATTGGCTTTCTCCACCCCCCACCAGAATGGAAGCTCCACGAGGGCAAGGGTTTTAGTCTCTTTTGTTCAAACCTTTTTCTCCACTGTCTTCAACACTGCCTGCTATCTAGTGAGCCCTCAACATATTTTTGTTGAATGAATGACTGAATGGATGAATCTTCCCCCCACTTTGCCAAACCTGCCCCCAATCCTCACGTGCCTCATTTTGGTAGAGTATATCACCATTCCCACTCCTCCCAAGTCACCCACCCCAGGGGCCTAGGAATCTTTCCTCATACCTGCTTCTCCACACTCCCACATCCAACCAGTCCTTAATGAAGGAGAACGGGCCTTCGGTTCATCATTCAGAAAACATGCTCCCAGAACAGGTGCGGGGGTACAATGGTGACCAAAAGCAGCTTTCATTCCTGCCTTTATGGAGCTCTTGGGCTTGTCCACAGCTCTGAAATTCATCTCCTGACCCTGCCTTTGTCAGATCTCCCCACCCCTCACCTGGGCGTGCCCCAGCCTCCCCGCGGGCCCCCTGTTCTGGGCTCTCTCACTCCACCCTTTGTCAGCACCTGGCAGAGTGAGCGGTCCTACACGCAGGCACGGGTGACTATGCCAGTCCCCTTTCTTCAGAGGCCCTATGACGCACCCTAATTCCTTAACGGGACAATCAAGATACCCCACCAGCTGGCCCCCCCTCCCTCTCCTTCCTTATCTGCCTCCGCTTCCCCAGACACATTTTTTCCGGCTGTAGTCGTGTAGGATTTGCTTACATCTTCCTGCCTGCCCCGGGCTCTGGAACACCTCTCTGTGTTTGCTTTTGCCGAGCCCCTGGTCGCCTCTGGCTGGCTGAGTCCAGCCTCTGACCCCGCTCAGACCTCCAGCCTGCGCTGGGCACCTCTCTGGGCTGGGTCAGGTGCCCTCCCTCGTTGGCGATCCTGTACTATTGCTGTGGGCTGTTGGCTGTCTGCCTCCTCCATTAGACTGTGAACTCCTTGAGGGCAGAAACCCTCTTCCCATCTCCGCCTCCAGCCTCGGCACAGAGGATTCCCAGTGAGGATCTATTGGACTGCAGAAACTCCCTCTCCAAGCCTCCATTTCCTTATCTGCCACAGAGAGAATAACTCCTCCCAGGGGTTTTGGGAGGATTAACTGAGCTATGGGAGGCATGAAACCCAGTGTGCTAACTAGCATGTAGTAGGTGTTCAGTAAAGTTCCTTTCCTTTTCCCATCACTGCACAGTTCAGTGTTTCAGAGCAGGATTTTCCTGCTCATGTGTGCTCCATTCTCCACCGAGGACCTGCACCAGGAAACAAAACTGCAGCAGCTGAAATGAAAGTTAGATTTAAGGAAGAACTTTCCTCAGGGCGAGAGACTTTAGAGACATTATATTAGCACAGAGAGGTCAAGAAAGAGAGGGGCTGAGGAGACTGCTCGGGTTTGCCACTTACTAGCTGTGTGACCCCGGGCAAGTTGTGGAACCTCTCTGAGCCTTGGTTTCAGCGTCTTTAAAATCGGGATAGTAGCGTTTGCTTTATGGCGAAACTGGCGAAAGAATGCACGTGAGGCCTGTGGCACAGAGCCAGGCACACGGTAAAGGCTCAATAAATGTGTATTCTGGTGAGAGCTGGAAAACACGAGACACGTGTGGAGTCCACCCCTCCATCACCTAGTGTCTGCTTTGTGGATACTTCCTCCTCCAGCTCTCCTGCTGGGGCGAGGGCCCCCTCCTCCATCAGACAGTGACCTCTGAGGGCTGGAAAGCCCAGTCAGGGAGCCCTGGCGAGGGCGGCCCTCCTGTGGGTCGGATCGGTTCAGTTTGTTATTGCCTGTTGTGCATGGGGCCAGGGGGTGGGTCAAGGAGCAGCCTGTTCCTGAGGGGCAGGAACCGGTGGGCCAGCCAGGGTGAGTGTCCAGAAGTAGAGGCTATGCTCATCCGCCGGGGCCTGGTTTGGCTGGAATATAGCAGTCGGCTGAGATTGTGCAAACAGGTCGTTGTGCAAACACGTCCCTGTGTGTGACCTCGATTGTGCAAATAGGTGTTTACTGGAGGCTGCCAGGCTCGGGCTGCCTGCTTACAAAAAGGGCCCGAGCTGTTGACTCAGAAAAAAAAAAAAAAAAACCAAAAAAACCCCCAGAATCTGGACACTCATTCTTCCTTGGACACACCCTGAATTTTGCGCCTCCCAGCCTTTGCTCGGAACGTTCTCTCTGCCTGGAGGGCCCTCTCCTGCCTCTATCTCCACTTGCTGAAATTGTACCCATTCTTCATGGCTCGGAGAAAATACCACTAAGTCTTTCTCCATAAACCTTTTCCTGCTTTGCGTGCCCAAGGGATTCAGTACACCTCAAATCCCTGGTCTCGCGGCGCTTTCTAGACCTTGAGCTTCCTGGGGCAAGGACCTTTCCTTGTTCACCTCTGAAAGGTTAGGGAACAGGTCCAGAGAGGGCAAGGGACTGCCCCATGTCACACAGCCAGCTCGCAGCAGAGCTGGGCTCTGAGTCTGGTCTCTGCGCCTTCTCTTATATTCTCTGCCTCTCTTTTGAACCCCACCCACCTCTGACTGTGGATCTGCGCTCCGGCCCTTAAACTGAGCTGGGACTCCAGTTGGAACTGGAGGGTGGGTGGGATTATTCAGAGGAGGAAGGGGTACTCTGGGCAAGAGCAAAGGCATCAAGCCTGGGAGCAGGAAGAGTGTGGATGGAGGCTATCAGAGAGGTAGGAGGAGGTAACAGGAGGAACCGGCTTGTATTCTAGACCCAGCAGTGACATTGACTGCAGGATGGTCCTGCCTCTCGGATCCCCATCAGCTCCTCGATACTCCAGAGGCCCCCCAGGCTAATCGTGCCCCACACTGAGCCCCTCCACATTTTCCCTGAAAATTTCTGTCCTGGTGGATGGCATCTGGAAACCTGGATTCGGCCTGCCCTCCTTGCTGTCCCTTATGCCCCACATCTAGCCTGTCACCCCTTTGTGTGGGTCCTTTCTCTCCCATCTCACTGCCACTGCTGGAGTCAGGCCACTGTCCTTGCTCTTTGGGATGACTGCGGCAGCCTCCGCCTGGTCTCCCCACCTTAGTTCTGGGGACGCCGCCCTTGCTATACTCGGCTGGAGAGCTTCTTCCAAAACACAATCCCGGCTGGCCACTGTCCGAGTGAAAACCCTCCATTGGTGCCTCGCTGCCCGGGGGATAAAGCTCCAAGTCTTCCTCACGGCCTTTGAAGCCCTTCAAAACCAGCCCTTAACCCTCCCTGATGCTGGAGCCTCATCCCTTCATGCTCCCTTTCTAAACCTCCTCTTCCCCTTCGTGGGCCCGACAGCCCCACCACTCCATTTATCGTAGCCGTCCTATCACGTGCTGTTTTTTTCACAGCGCCAAGACTTCTCCACACTGTTCCCTCTGCTTGGAATGCCCTTCCCCTTATTTCTGTGTCTGAAGAAATGCCTTTTATCCTTTAAAACCCAGCTGAAATGTCACCTCCTCTGTGAAGCCTCCCTGGATTTCTCAGGCTGGGTTAGGTGCTGCTCACCTGAGCTCCCAGGTGTTCTGTGAAGCCAGGGACTTGATACGTGACTCCAGTACCCAGCGTGGGACTTGGCATAGAGGAGGGGGTGCGTGAAAGGGTGCAGAACAGTTTGGATATTGGACCTGGGTCTTCAGGCCCAAGGGGTCCCCGGGTTTCTTGCCAAGATTCTGGAGGAGTCTCTTCCACCCGGTGGCAGCTAGGACTCCACTATCCTGCTTCTCTGGTGCTCAGGTTGGCAGGGTTTTCTCCCTTTGATTGCTGCCCCGAATGAAAAATGAACCAATTAGGATGTAATCAATGCTGGATGCTAGATCGCAAAGTGCAGGGCCCAAGCTGTGAAGGGGCTGGGCTGGCTGTCCAGATGCTCTCTTGGGGCCTGCCTCTAGGGAAGGAAGCAGAATTCTAACTTTGGGTGGGCAAAAGGGAAGACAGCCCCCATCCTCCCTTGTGGTCTGCTGGCCAGGAGGGCCTTATCTCTGCTCTCCATGGTGTGGCCGGGGAGGGGGTACAGTCTTGGGGGTAGGGTGTGGGGAGATCAGAGGCTGAGGGGAGATAAAGCTCAGATACTTATCTTGGCTTGGAGGAAACCTATTCCCTCTGCAAGCCTGTGGCTGGCAGGAGGGGTGGGGGGTGGCCAGATAAGGGGAGAGTCCCCAGGCCAGGCCAGCATCTGCCCTCATCATGGGGCTTCCTTGGGGGAGGGAGCTGGATCAAGGCAGCTGGTTCACATCCTCACTGGGGTGGGCCCACGGAAGGGATAAGACAGGGGCATTTTTCCTAAAAATCTTGTGAGGAAGGGTATCCAGGAGAAACAAAATGACCTGTTTAAGGCAAGAGAGAGGTGAAGACGGGTCCATAACTCTGTGATGACAACTGGGGTCTGCGTTCTCCCCTGCTTCCTGGGGTGCTCGATCTGGATGCTGAGAGGGAAGAGGGGTCCTCAGTGGTTTCTAGTGATCCTCTGCCTTACCAGTCTGGGTCCAAGGGCCACAGCTGGGGGCTTCTGGCCACAGATTAGCCTTTGGGCTGGGGGGCACCAGGGAGCAGAGGGATGATGGCTTTTGCAACCTCCTTGTGCTTATAACTGTCCTATGAGTGGTTTGGACTGCTAGGGTAGGGCTTCCCATATCATCTCCATCACCTTTTTGGTCTCCCAGGCTGGTCTCTCCTGGAATGCCCAGTTTATTCAGTTCTTGCATTTGTTGACTCACTCACCCCCATCCCCACCTTCTCATTCTTTTTTCTGTTCATCCCCTCACTCACCCATCCATCCATCCATCCATCCATCCATCCATCCATCCATCCACCCACCCACCTACCTACTCACCCATCTAGCCACCCACCTATTCATCACACTCACCCATCCACCATCCACCCACTTTAGCCACCCATCCATCCATCACACTCCCATTCCTTCATTCGTTTACCACCCAAGTGCACGCACCCAACCACCCATCCATCTATTCAGCAAATTTTTTTGAGTATTTACTACCAACCAGGCCCTGCGCTTGAGCCTGAGGATAGTGTATGAATGGTGTGGTCTTTGACAAACAAAATTCCCATATCCTCAAGCTCTTCGCAGAACCTCTGAGTGCCTCCCATCCCTAAGGACGCCTCCCTACAGCCCTTGTGAATGGAGGCGGCTCCTCCTCTCAAGCTCCAGGTAGACCAGGAGCCAGAAGCATGGTTAAATTTCCTCTTGATCCCAGTGTTGGATCTAGACATGGCTCCCGGGTCCTCATTTGAAGCTCTTGCCTGTGAAGCTGTGACAGCCTCTTCCGCCCCATCACTCTCTTCTACTGATCTCCAGTCACTCGGCCTTATTCTCTTGACCTGGGTGCCTGCCTCGTGGTCATCCTCTGCACTACCATCCTGCCACCATCTGGGAGGTCTTCTCAGCCACATGGATGATGCACCCACACCTTGGTTGTTCAGTTCCTTGACCAGTCATCTCCAGGGGTTCTGTCACTTTAGCCACCAATACAGTGGTCACACTGTGGACCTTACTGGCACCTGGAACTGCTCAACTTCTACGACCTTATACCTCATACCTCCCTCTTTGACCATAGCCCTCATTTGTCTAGCATTCCCCCGTCCACCTCCAAGGCTCCTGCTCTGTGAGCTCAGGGAGGCCTCCAGGCCCCAGTTCTCCTATTTTCTTGCTATCCGCCTTGACTTCATCTCTTTCCTTCTTCCCGCTTTGGGAGCCCAGCCTGAACTCATTGGTGATTCTCTTACCTGTATGCTCAATACTTTTGCAGCCCTGTGCTCCCACCTCCCTGGCCGGAAGGGCCCCCCAGATGGGGCTGTCGTCAGCTATTTCCTCTTCCCCACCCAAGCCGGGCTTGTTGTGGGTCCTGTGAAGACGCTTGTGGAAGATCAGATGGGGGTCTCGTCCAATTTCTCCTGGGCCTTCAAGCCGTCCCTCAAACTCTGTTCTTGTCCTTCGTCCTCAAACTGTCCCTTCAGTACTTTTGAGACCCTTGAGGCCCCTTCTCAAGAGTTTCCCCCACCAACTCTCAGTTGGCCAGGAAGCGAGACCACTCTTGGTTTTGTGCCATCAAAACATGCCTCTCCGGGCGTTTCTCAAGGATGGGGGTCCTTCTCATGGTCCACCTTCACCCTCCACTCCTCTTCTAAGTTCCTCCATTTCCCCACCATCTTCTCCATGACTTCTCCTCCTGCTTTTGTGCTGACTGTAACCACCATGACTTCCTTGAGGTGCTTTATATTTATTCATTGATTTAATCTTTATGGCTGTTCTATGGGTGGGGTCTATTATCACATGAACCCATATCACAAATGGGAAAACTGAGAGAGCCGGCAAGTGGCAGAGTCAGGATCTGGTTCTGAGCCAGGCAGCTTGATTCCACTGTGTGTATACCATGGGCTTCTAGGCTTTTCCTGCTCTGTGGTTCTGCCAGCACATTTCACCGTGATCCAGCTTCTTCCATTCCTTCTTCCTTTCACATGATTTCCTTTTCGGTACAACTCTTTCTCCTCCCATTCAGGCCAAAATATGGTAAAGAGTTGTCAACATTTGCTATTTCCATCTCCTTACTGCCCAATCTAATCTAGCTTCCACTTCGTAATTCCCAAAGGGTGTCTTTTTTCTGATCATCCACAACCTTCCGGTGACCAGATCCTTCTCAGTCCTCTCCTTACTCAGCTGGGCTGCTGGCTTTGCCAATGTCAACCTCCTATTCCTTTTGACTTCATGGGTTTTTGTTGAGGAGTAACATATATGCATCAATGTACAGTTGTAATTGTATTTTTGGCTTTGTTTTAAGCATATTTTACTATATACGTATGTGCTTTTAAGCTGTTAATCTTGAGATCATTTCAGGTTTGTAGAAAAGCTCCAAGAATAGTACAGAAAACTTTTATCTACCCTTTGCCCAGATCTTTAACATTTTACCAAATATGCTATCTTCTATCTATCTAATCTATCTATCTATCTATCCGTCCATCTATCATCTATCCTTTATCTATCATGGACTGAGTTGTGTACCCTATTCTTTCAATTTGTTGTTGAATCCCAACCCCCAGCAGAATGTGACTGTATTTGGAAATGTGGTCTTGAAGGAGGTGATTAAGTTAATGTGAGGCCATCAATATAGGGCCCTAATTCAATATGACTGATGTCCTTATAAGAAGGGCAAGAGACACTACAGATGAGCACATACATTGAAAAGACCTCACTGTGAGGACACAGTGAGAAGGTGACTGATTGCAAGCTGAGGGGAGAGTCCTCAGAAGGAACCAGCTTTGCTGACACCTTGATCTTAGACCTCTGGCCTCCAGAACTATGAGAAAATAAATTTCTGTCGTTTGGGCCATCCGGTCTTTTCCTATGACAGCCCTAGCAAGCAATTTGTGTGTGTGTATACATCCACATCTACGTCTACAATCCATTTCTGGACCATTCGAGACTATGTTGCACATGTGATTCTCTACTATCTTTAAGTGTTTTCACTGTGTACTTCCTAAAAACAAGGACATCCTTTTACATGACCATGGTACAATGCTAAACATCAGAAAATTAATAATCCTATTATCTGATCTAGAGATCTTTTTAAAAAAGATTTAATTTGGGGCGCCTGGGTGGCTCAGTCGGTTAAGCGTCCGACTTCAGCTCAGGTCACGATCTCACGGTCCGTGAGTTCGAGCCCCGCATCGGGCCCTGGGCTGATGGCTCAGAGCCTGGAGCCTGCTTTGGATTCTGTGTCTCTCTCTCTCTCTGCCCCTCCCCCGTTCATGCTCTGTCTCAAAAATAAATAAACGTTAAAAAAAACATTAAAAAAAAAGATTTAATTTAATTTATTTTTATTTTCTTATTTTTGAGAGAGAGAGAGAGAGAGAGAGAGAGCATGAGCAGGGGAGAGGGGCAGAGGGAGAGAGAGAGAATCTTAAGCAGACTCCACATGGGGCCTGACGTGGGGCTTGATCCCATGGGATCATGACCTGGGATCATGACCTGAGCTGAAATCAAGAGTCAGACCCTCAACCAACTCAGCCACCCAGGCGCCCCTGATCTATTGATCTTACTCAGATTTCACCAATTGTCCCTAGACATATTTTTAAAATTTATTGAAAGACTATTCTCTAATGTTTGATATGTAAGAATGCTTGAAAATTATGAAGCATAATCATAAAATGACCATCTGTCAACCAATCACATAACTTAAGATCTAGAATAGGGGTCAACAAACTATGGCTTATAGGCCAAATCTGGCCCATTGCCTGTTTTCCTAAATAAGGATTTATTGGAACACAATCATATCCGTGCATTTACTTGTGGTCTGTAGCTGCTTTTGAGGTACAATAAAAGAATTAGTTGTGACAAAAGACCTCATGTTCCACAAAGCAAAATGGGGTCAAAAGGGCCTTTTACCATGGGACACTTTACAAAAAAGTTTGCCAGCCTCTGGCCTCCAACAGCGCTGTCCAATAGAACTTTCTGCAGTGATGGAAATGTCCTAAAAATTTATGCTGTCCAAGACAGTAGCCACTCGCCACAGGCAGCTCTTCAGCACTTGAGATTTGGCTCGTGTGACTGATTATATTTTATTTAATTTTAACTGTTTTAAATATAAATCAGAATAAGCACAGTGTGGCTAATGGTTATTGCATCGGAAGGCACAGCTATAGACCATGGGCCACACCTTTACATCCACTCGTAAACTCCTTCCTGCTCTACCCCCCACCCCCTGGTCTCCTCAGTCCCCCAGAGGTAACAACGATCTTGAGTGTTATATTTCTTATTCTCTTTCTATTGAAAAACATATATTAAGGAACAGTTATCACACATTTATGTTTCTGTAAACAACATACTGTTTGGTTTTCTTGTTTTCGAACTTTATAAAAATGACGTCATACTAAATGCAGTCTTCTGTTGCTTGCTTTTGTCTCTCAACGTTGTATTTCTGCCATGTTGGTAGGGGTGATTGGAGCTTTTTCACTTCACCTCTGTAGAGTTCATTGTGTAGCTATACCAAAAATTAGTTTTATCCATTTCTTATCAATAGCAGTTAAGGTAGTTTCCTTTATTTGTTGTCGTCGTTGCTCCTAGGGACATTCTTACACAAATACCTGATGCACACGGTCATGAATTTCTTTGGAGACCTTACTGGGCAGGGAGGGTTTGCAAATGTTTAAACTTACAAATGGCACCTTCGTGTCTTCCAACATGCCTCCACTCATTTGCATTCCTACCAGCTAAGTGTAAAAGTCCCTACTGATCCAGATCCTTACCAACCCATGGTGGTGTCAGACTTTTTCATTTTTGCCAACATCGTGTAAAATTGTGCCTCATGTCGTCTTAATCTGCGTTTTACTGATTATTAATGAGGTTGATCTTTCCATGTGTTGATTGTCTTTAATGTCCTACTTCTGAGAAATGCCTGCTCCTGTCTTTTGCTCATGTGTTCAACTGGGCTGTCAGTTGTGTGGGTTGCAAATAACTTCTCCCCCAGCTGGTGGCTTGTCTTTTCATTTTCATTGTGATGTCTTGATGAGTAAACGTTCTTAATTTTAACGTAATTGAATTTATGAATATTTTCTTTCATGGTGGGTGCTTTTTATTTTGGGTTTAAAAGTTTTGCCTTTCATATTTAAAGCTTTAATCCACATGGGGCTGATATCATTTATGGTTCGGGGAAAGGATCCAATTTCATTTTTTTTTTTTTTTCTGTGTGGAGATCCAATGACTCACTTATAACAGCACTTGCTTTTTCCAGTGATCTGTATGTAATGCTTCTTTTATCTACATCATATATCAAATTTCCATATATTTGTGGTTTGAGGCTCTCTGTTCTGTTGGTCAGTTTGAGCATCTCTATGTCAATGCTGTATTATCTTTGTTACTTGACCTTTAAAAGTCTTGATATTTGGGAGGGCAAGTCCCCTCACCTTATTTTTCTTTGCCAGCCGTGTCTATTTTTGGGTGTTTGCTCTGCTAAGGTGATTAGAATTAGCTTGTCTAGATCCCCCAAAATTCTGTTGTAATTTTCATCGGAGGTGCGTTGATTTTACAGACCAATTTAGAAGGAATCGACATCTTTAAATGCTAAGTTTCCACCCAGGTCTTATACATCTTTTGTTAGATTTACTCCTGGTTACCATATGGTTTTGTAGCAATTGTAAATGATACATATTTTAAAATTACATCTCCTAAATACAATTGGTTTTTTCTCCCCTACAGGGAAAAATAGCTTCTTTCTTCCGTCTTATACGTTGTTTTAAAAATCTAGCAACTTTGGGGTGCCTGTCTGGCTCAGTTGGTAGAGCATGGGAGTCTTGATCTTGGGTTCGTGAGGTCAAGCCCCACGTTGGGCATAGATTTCACTTAGAAAAAAGAAAAAATCTGACAACTTTGTTACATCTCTTATCCTAACCCTTTGTAGATTTTTGGGTTTTCTATGTAAATAAAGGTATCATCTGTGAATGATGTACATTTTTTTCCTCTGATCTTTACATTTTTTACTTCTTCTTTTTTTTTTTTTTTTTTTTTTTTTTTTTTTTTC